>NC_135384.1:18904318-19207348 GCF_049243985.1 Paroedura picta | reverse complement strand
CTTTCCTTCTCCTTTTCTCACCTCCCTCCCAAACAATCTTTCTTGTTTCCAGAATGTAGCATTGTAGCCTTGAGCACCTCGCTATCTGCCTGTCTGTTCCCTCTGAAAAACTCCCAAGTTTCTCGGGTTCTTATGGGAGGGGTTGCTACAAGTTATTCAAACTGGCCGAAACGGGTATTAAACACTGTCCAGTATTCTTGCCCTTATTCGATTCTCATCCTATAGTACGATTCCTGGACATCTAGTTTGGTGAAAAGCCTCCCAGAACGAAATTGTCACAAGATATTCTTAATGAGTTGCAGAGGGTATAGATTGGAGGTTAAGATAGCGCTGAGACCCCGATAGTCAGTACAAAGTCTCAGGGTGCTGTCTTTCTTTTTAACTAACAGCACTGGCCAGTCAAATTCAAATGTATTTAATACAGCACTGTGGCCAGATAAAGCAGATAGCAAAAAAACATTTCACAGCAGAAATTACATAATCAGGGAACCAAGACACAATTTAAAAGGTTTTTGTCTAGGAACTTCCTTAGCTCCTCCACTTCCCTTGGGCTCATGGAATAAATTTTTCATTGAGTAGCACTTTGCATGGTTTTAACTCGATGGCAGTCTTATGGTGTGGGGGGGGCGTTTGATGCACTTCCTTTCTTCAAACACTCCTTTTAAGTCTCTGTACTCCCTGGTCCCATTCAAGGATCGCTGTCTTGTCGTGGCAAAGGGGCTTGTGTAGCTCAGTGAAGTTATGAGCTCTGCCATACAGGGCTACCCATAGCAGAGAGCTCTGACAAAAGGTGATCCACTGGAGAAGGACCTGGCAAGCCACTCCAGTATCCGCCATGAAAACTCTATGGATAGTACCAAAACGCAAAACAATATGACACCGGAAGATGGGCCCCTCAGGTCGGAAGGTGTCCAATATGTAAAGTCTTACTCCCATACCTCTAGTAACTGCAACAAAGATACAAAAGAACTAACATCGCAAACAGGAGCAATTAATGAGGATCATGAACTAGACTCATGTGCAATCCAAAGCAACAGCCTGGAAGATATTAACAGATCAAAGTCCCTGGCAACAGAACTGCAAGAGGCCAGAAGGCAGGACACTTTCTTTCCGGCCCCAGTCACCAAGCAAACTCCCCCGGAAGATGATCCTGACCAACCAGAAGCTGTGGAGGATCCTCTCCCCCCCCCCAGGACAAGGTTATGGCATAATGTCTAAGCATCCAGCATCCGAGGCTCGGCCAAACTACTAGAAATTCTGTCCTTGAATGTGGTGGATTGGACGTTGATCCAATCAGGCCACTCTGATTCCCTTTATTCACCAATCTTATGATATCATAGCTCTGCAGGAGACGTGGACTGCGGCTGATCTAGAACTCGATGGTTATAATTCCTTTAAACTAGAGACAACCTCAGGTCTTGGTTCTGGGAGGCTAAAAGGAGTTCTAGGCATTTTGGTTTCCACCCAATTGAGAGCTGTATGTATTGCACTAGATCTTTTACATTTCGATATGCCTGTTCTGATTTGTTGGGATTCAGGGAAAATACTGTTTTTCAATGTATACCAAGAAGAAGAAGAGGAAGAGGAAGAGGAAGAGGAAGAGGAAGAGGAAGAGGAAGAGGAAGAGGAAGAGGAGTTGGTTCTTATATGCCGCTTTTCCCTACCCAAAGTAGGCTCAAAGCGGCTTACGCTTGCCTTCCCATTCCTCTTCCCACAACAGACACCCTGTGGGGTGAGTGAGGCTGAGAGAGCACTGATATCACTGCCCGGTCAGCACAGTTTTATCAGTGCCGTGGCGAGCCCAAGGTCACCCAGCTGGTTGCATCCAGGGGAGCGCAGAATCGAACCCGGCATGCCAGATTAGAAGTCCGCACTCCTAACCACTACACCAAACTGGCTCCCTCTACCGCAGTGTAAGAGAGCCGACTCCATAGCTTTATATCAGGCACTGGAGCAATATATTCAGATGACTAGCCAGGAACATCCTGATGCCAAAGTTATAGTAGTGGGGGACCAATTCCCAGATAGGGCCAGATAATGATGTGGTCTGCACTAAGTAAAATTTACCAGCCTACGATCATGCTGAGGTGGATGCTTATAGTTTACTTCCCTGCCTATCCAAAGATCCATGTTCTAACTTTGCAGGCATTTGCTTGGCATCCATGGCCTATAAATTAAGTTTATCTATACTAAATGGATCACTAAATAATGATTATCCAGGTGAATGTACATTTATGGCCGGTACCAGAGCTTGTACAATTGACTACATATTGCTCGAGGGAGCCTCTCTTAATAAAGCCAGGGGGTTTCAGGTTCTCCCTTTCTTGGAGGATGACCAGAGGATGACTGGAATGTAATGGTGGATGGATATGAACTGTTCAGAAAAAACAGAATAGATCGAAGAGGTGGAGGAGTGGCACTGTATGTGAAGAAAGGGCTTACCTGTCAGGAAATTCTAGTGAAGGAGAGCATATCTACAGTGGAAAGCATCTGGGTGAAAATAAGCGAGGGGAAAACAAACAGTGTGGTGGTTGGTGTCTGCTACCGACCGCCTGACCAACGAGAGGATGTGGATGCTGCACTTTGTGAGCAGCTTGAGAAAATATCCAAACGGCAGGACCTTGTCATCATGAGTGACTTCAATTTCCCAGATGTGTGCTGGGAAACAAACTCTGCGAAGCGTCCTCAGTCATGCAAGTTTCTGACTTGCCTGGCTGACAATTTCATTTATCAAATGGTAGATGAACCAACAAGAGGTTCAGCCATACTGGACTTAATACTGACCAACAGGCAAGAGTTGGTGGATGAGGTGAAGGAGGTGGGGACCCTAGGGGGAAGTGACCATGTCCTCATAGAATTCCTTTTGAGATGGGGAGCCAAGGAAGCTTGTAGCCAGACGCGGATGTTGGATTTTCGTAGGGCAAACTTTAATAAACTCAGAGACATGATGAGTGTCATACCATGGACGAGAATGCTGGAAGGGAAGGGAACATGTGAAGGGTGGGCGCTACTCAAACAAGAGCTATTGCATGCTCAATCAATGACTATTCCAGAAATACGAAAACACTGCAGGAGCTCTAAGAAGCCTATTTGGATGAACAGAGAACTTCAAGAGGAACTAAGAAAGAAAAGGAAAATGTTCAGGAAATGGAGGGAAGGACAGAGCTCTAAAGAAGAGTACCTACAGGTTACTAGGCACTGTAGATCAATCATCAGAAAGGCCAAAGCTGAGAGTGAGCTAAGATTGGCCAGGGAAGCCCACTGTAACAAGAAAAGATTTTTCAGTTACGTGAGGAGCAAACGTAAAGTAAAGGAGGCAATAGGCCCGCTGTTGGGTGCGGATGGACAAACTCTAACAAAAGATGCAGAGAAAGCAGAAAGGCTTAGTGCCTATTTTACAGCTGTTTTTTCCCACAGGTCAAAGTGTTTAGGCACATCTAGAGATGGCTGTAGCCAAAGGATAGTGTCTGGGTGGCAGGTTAACATGGATAGAGAGGTTGTCGAGAGGCATTTAGCTGCACTGGATGAGTTCAAATCCCCTGGTCCAGATGAAATGCACCTGAGAGTACTCAAAGAACTTTCCAGAGAACTTGCACAGCCCTTGTCCATCATCTTTGGAACCTCTTTAAGGACTAGAAAAGAGCAAACGTTATTCCGATCTTCAAAAAAGGGAGGAAGGATGACCCAGGAAACTACAGACCAGTGAGTCTGACCTCTGTTGTGGGGAAGATAATGGAGCAGTTATTAAAGTGAGCGATTTGCAAACATCTGGAGGACAATTTGGTGATCCAAGGAAGTCAGCATGGATTTGTCTCCAACAGGTCCTGCCAGACCAACCTAGTTTCCTTTTTTGACCAAGTAACAGGTTTGCTGGATCGGGGAAATTTGGTTGATGTCATTTACTTGGATTTTAGTAAAGCTTTTGACAAGGTTCCCCATGATGTTCTGATGGATAAGTTGAAGGACTGCAATCTTGATTTTCAGATCGTTAGGTGGATAGGGAATTGGTTAGAGAACCGCACTCAAAGAGTTGTTGTCAATGGTGTTTCATCAGACTGGAGAGAGATGAGTAGCGGGGTACCTCAGGGTTCAGTGCTCGGCCCGGTACTTTTAAACATATTTATTAATGATCTAGATGAGGGGGTGGAGGGACTACTCATCAAGTTTGCAGATGACACCAAATTGGGAGGACTGGCAAATACTCCGGAAGATAGAGACAGAGTTCAACGAGATCTGAACACAATGGAAAAATGGGCAAATGAGAACAAGATGCAATTTAATAAAGATAAGTGTAAAGTTCTGCATCTGGGTCAGAAAAATGAAAAGCATGCCTACTGGATGGGGGATACGCTTCTAGGTAGCACTGTGTGTGAACGAGACCTTGGGGTACTTGTGGATTGTAAACTAAACATGAGCAGGCAGTGTGATGCAGCTGTAAAAAAGGCAAATGCCATTTTGGGCTGTATCAACAGAGGCATCACATCAAAATCACAAGATGTCATAGTCCCATTGTATACAGCACTGGTCAGACCACACCTGGAGTACTGTGTGCAGTTCTGGAGGCCTCACTTCAAGAAGGACGTCGATAAAATTGAAAGGGTACAGAGGAGAGCGACGAAGATGATCTGGGGCCAAGGGACCAAGCCCTATGAAGATAGGTTGAGGGACTTGGGAATGTTCAGCCTGGAGAAAAGGAGGTTGAGAGGGGACATGATAGCCCTCTTTAAGTATTTGAAAGGTTGTCACTTGGAGGAGGGCAGGATGCTGTTTCTGCTGGCTGCAGAGGTAAGGACACGCAGTAATGGGTTTAAACTTCAAGTACAACGATATAGGCTAGATATCAGGAAAAAGTTTTTCACAGTCAGAGTAGTTCAGCAGTGGAATAGGCTGCCTAAGGAGGTGGTGAGCGCCCCCTCACTGGAAGTCTTCAAGCAAAGGTTTGATACACACTTTTCTTGGATGCTTTAGGATGCTTAGGGCTAATCCTGCGTTGAGCAGGGGGTTGGACTAGATGGCCTGTATGGTCCCTTCCAACTCTATGATTCTATGATTCTATGATTCTATGATATCCCACTTCTTTTGAACTATGTCACCCCGGTAATTGTTGTTTCCTTGAAGTAGAGCTCCCCATTCAGATTCTTCCAACTAATCATATCAGAGTCAGATTAATTGGTCAGAGCAACTTAATCTAAAACTAAAGTCATAGCTGCAGAAGATCTGTCCAGCATCTGTAAGTTCTTTTCAAATGTGGATGTCTCACAGAATCCAATCTCTCCTCATGACATTTGTGGACAAGCTAAAACCTGTCCTATTTAAAGATTCTTACCCAGATGGCAAGAAAATGAACAAAGCCATGGTTTGACAAGGAATGTGTCAAAGCAAAAGGTGATTTGTCTTTAGTCTGTATTCTAAGGCAGGCCTAGATTGTAGGAGGGAAACACTTGACAGTTCTAGAATTTAAGAAAAAGTACAAAAAACTTGTATATCAAAAAAAGATCCAATACAGTAAAGTAGCGATCCCCAACCTGTGGGCTGCAGACCACATGTGGTCCGTCCACTAATTGGAGGTGGGCCGCGAAGGACACCTTCTCCCCCCCCCGACCCTTTACTTCATCCCCCCCGGCCCTTTATAAGACACTTCGGGTATCCTTGTCTCCCATCACTCCCAGATGGGACTATCTCGTTGCAGAGAAACAAGCTCAGGGTTCCCATTGATTTGTCATTGTCATGAGTTAAAATTTCCATGAAAATAAAATGTTTTCAATTGATATCCATATTTCTCTACATACATGGGAAGCATATTTTTAAAATCTCTATAAAGATCCAAATTGCCATTATAGTCTATGTTTATTAATGGGTATAGCAGAGTGGCCTCCAGTCTCTTGCAGCGAAGTAAAGTCACTCATCCAGCAGCTGAGGTGCAGAAAGGCCCCAGGACTAGATGGTATTCCTCCTGAACTAATAATGAAGACTGGAAAGCTCCACTTTTGCAGCCTTGTTTTCCTATATCAACACAACAGGATGGATCTCCAAGAGTTGAGAAACAGCAATTATAGTACCCTTCTATAAAAAAGGAATTCGGAAGGACCCACAAATTATTGACCAATTAGTCTTAGTGTTCCTAGTAAAATCTGTGCCAAACACCTTTTAGACAAACTATCCATCTGGCTAGATCAGGAAAAGCTGATAGGGAGGGAGCAAGCTGAATTTAGGGAAGGGGTATCCACCTTGGATCATTGTTTAACTTTGTTGTTATGTGCGAAGTCGTGTCCGACCCATCGCGACCCCATGGACAATTATCCTCCAGGCCTTCCTGTCCTCTACCATTCCCCGGAGTCCATTTAAGTTTGCACCTACTGCTTCAGTGACTCCATCCAGCCACCTCATTCTCTGTCGTCCCCTTCTTCTTTTGCCCTCGATCGCTCCCAGCATTAGGCTCTTCTCCAGGGAGTCCTTCCTTCTCATGAGGTGGCCAAAGTATTTGAGTTTCATCTTCAGGATCTGGCCTTCTAAAGAGCAGTCAGGGTTTAACTATCTAGCATCTAATAGAGAAATATACTTCTACTAGTCCCGTCTCACTATGACCCATTATGCACGCACGTTCGTGGTGTAATGGCGGCGACTAACATCACCGATAATGCACGGAGTCGGCTGCAACCACCCGCAGATTCGGTGCACGCCGCCGAAAAAGCCGAAAAGTTAGCGGAACGCGGAAGAAAGCGAAGCTTCCCGGGCGACCAGGGCACAACCGGAGGCGGTGCCAAATTGACCGCGTGCATAATCAAGGAGGCTGGAGGGTCGGAGGTGGCGTGACCGCTAAAGCGGCTGCTGGAACGAACGGCGGCGCAGGCCGGGGGGAACCCAAGGGAACACGGACGGAAAGGCAGCCAGAGAGCTCACAGTGGAGGGGGGCGAGGGGATCGCCGCAGCTAAGGATGGCAGAGAGGCCGGCCACCCACCTCCCACCCATTCCCAAACACATACCCCAACCACAAACGAGAACGGAGGCGAGGTCTCTAAGAAAATACAAAAACTTTATAAAACAGTGTGAATGAACAAAGCACAAATATACAATACAAAGCTTATAGTAGGGGAAACAATATAAAGGGGAAACCTCTGGGGCAGAGGAACCGGAGCAGCAAAGAAGGGGAGAGGCGAACTGGGAGTAAACTAAGGGGAAGGGGAAACATGCTCCCTCCCCCTCCATGCCTGACAAACCCGGCAGGGCTGCGCCTGCGCAGGCTGCTTCCGCCCTTCCTGGCCTCCGCCTCCAACGCTCGCCAACGCAGCAGTGCGCTCGCCTCACTTCCCCTTGGCTCCGCATCGATGCCTTGACATCAGCCTCTCCGGGTTTTGCCGCCGTCGCGCCCCGTCCCGTGCATAACCGGTTTGCTTCGCGTCTTCCCCCTCCGCGTTTTTCATGTGACCCGAAATCGCCGTTTCGGCGGCCGTGGATAATGGGCCAATATGCTGTCTTTGTAGACTTCAAAAGAGCATTTGACTTGGTTTCCAGAGCTCGTCTCTGGGAAAAGCTAGAGTCCACTTCAATTGATCGAAGGATTCTGATTCTTAAAAGATCTTTATACCAGAACACGGCTCTTAGGGCAAGATGCAGCAAACAAGGACATTGAACTGACCAAATTAATATATTCAAAGGGGTCAAGCAAGGCTGTGTCTTGGTCCCCGCACTTTTTAACTTCTATATAAATTATTTGATCCAACTGTTTCAAGATTCAGACTTGCAGCCCCCTATATCAGCTGGTTGCCTAATCCCTATACTGCTTTATGCCAATTATGCAGTTCTTTCAAAAAAAAACCATAGGGACAAGGCGAATGTTTAAAAAACAATTTTGGGCACAAAATTGAACAAGTAACCAAATTGAAATATTTAGGTATATATATTCAAGCCTCTGGAGCAAAGAGCATCTATTATTCATATACATCAGAACTAGGGCAAATATCAGCAAATAACATCTTGAAATTCTATCGAACAAAACGGCTGATTCTTTATACCAGCAGCCGTTTGCTGTTAAATCTCTAGCCCAACTCACTTATGGTGCATTTTTGGGTGCTACGATATCAGATACCATCAAGCTTGAATGAGTCCAGTCTAAATTGCTTTGGGCACTCCTCCAACTTCCATGCTCTGTTACCAACACCATCGTGTGTCTGGAAACAGGAATGTTAATGGTCTGTCAGGAATCGAGCTGAGCCCAGCTCATAGAGTCCGTGATAAAGACATATCCGAGATACAACAGGTAGTTGAAAATCCAAGGAAGAACTTTATTAGGCAGAGTCTACAGAATTGCTAGAGCGAGCCAAGATCTCCTAAGCAATGATCTTGGCAGTAACAAAGAACAATAGACACTTCAGAACAGATATAGGGTCTTCTTGATAAAGGAGGGGGTATATAGGTATTTTGGCGGGAGAGTAGAGGGCACCAGAGGTGCCAGAGTTCACAGGCTGTCAGATGGCCAGAGTCTAATCTCTACAGCTAAATTTCTGTTGAGACTGTGCTGTCTATGCAAGGTCGTGGGAAGAATTTGATAAAAGAGAAAGGAAGACATTGGTAGCAATTTGATTGAACCACTCCTAAAAAGGTTGCCAGAACATCATGATGTAGATTGAGCAAAGAGGCTGCTAAGTGATGAGTCCCCCCAGTTGACAACTCAGCTGGCTAAGTTTTGTGCCGCCACCATAAAAATCCGATGCTCTGAAGTAGCATAATTTTAAGTTTTAAATTGTATAACGTTAAATGACCATATTATTTTGGTCTATTATGTATCGACTTCATATAACTTGGTCTGAACGAATATAATAAAGTTTGATTGATTGATTGATTGATTGATTGATTGATTGATTGATTGATTGATTGATTGATTGATACTGTGGATGAGCAGATGGCTAGTACGAGTAGCACTAGAAAGCCGAAAGGACCCTCAGTTGTGGAGGGAACTGGAGGTGAAAAGACAGTCCATAGGAACGTGGAATCAAGGAACGTGGAATCCATGAATCAAGGCAAGCTGGTTAAACAAGAGATGACAAGACTGAACATCGACAATCAGTGAACTAACATGGACTGGAAAGGGTAAATTTAATTCAGACGACCATACTACTGTGGGCAAGAATCCCTCAGAAGAAATGGAGTAGCCTTCAAAATAAAAAAAACAGCAGGAAAAGCAGTACTGGGATACATTCCCCAAAATGACAGAATAATCTCAGTTCGAATCCAAGGCAACCCTTTCAACATCACAGTAATACAGGTCTATGCCCCAACGACTGCTGCTGAAGAGGATGAAATTGACCAGTTCTATGAAGCCCTACAACACCTTCTAGAAGCAACGGCAAAACATGATGTGCTTATCATCATAGGAGATTGGAATGCTAATGTAGGAAGGCAAAAGATTACCAGAATAACACGCAAGTTCAAAATGAAACAGGGCACAGGCTGGTAGAATTTTGTCAAGAGAATACAACGGTCATAGCAAACATTCTTTTCCAACAACCCAAGAGATGACTCTACAAATGGACAAAATCAGACAGTCAACACAGAAATCAGATTGACTATGTGCTCTGCAGCCAAAGATGGAGAAGTTCTATACAGTCAGTAGAAACAAGACCAGGAGCTGATTGTGGTTCAGATCATCAGCTTCTTGTTGTAAAATTTAGGCTCAAATTGAAGAAAGTAGGGAAAACCACAAGGCCACTCAGGTATGAACTAAATATTATCCCTGACGGATATACAGTAGAGGTGACAAATAGAGTACCTGAAGAACTATGGATGGAGGTTCGCAACATTGTACAAGAGGTAGCAACTAAAACCATCCCAAAGAAAAAGAAATGTAAGAAAGCAAAATGTCTGTCTGAGGAAGCTTTACAAATAGCTCAGGAAAGAAGGGAAGTGAAAGGCAAGGAAAAAGAGAAAGAAACACCTAAAGTGCTAAAAGAACTCACAACAAACTTCTGTAAAAAGAAAGCTTTAATGGAAGTTTACTTCAGTCACTATAACTAGCAAAGTCAAATCTGCCTTACAATACAAAAGCAAGCCCTTTTCAAGACAATTCTCCCGCCCAAAACTTGAAGGTTCCCATGGGGAGGGCTCTAGGTGCCCGTCTGGCCAATTAGCCAGGGAGTGTTACTTCTGGAGTGTCCTTGGACCGCTTGGCGTCCATTGATAACTATTATTGTTACATTAAGCAGAGCTAGCTGGCCGGGTTCAAAAGAAAACAGTTCACAGCGAGCACTGTAAATCATGATAACAAGCAAGCAACAGACAGGTTTCATTTTCAGGCAGACAGCTAATATAACAGGCCAGGGTTACATAGGGGCCCAGCAATAAACTAACAATTAAGAAAAACATGGAAGAACTCTGGTTAGAATAAAACATGGCAGAGAACAGGCACTGATCCTGACAACCCAATTGAGAAAGAAACACTCAGAGAATAGCTAGAAGAGATAAGAATGTCTTCTTAAATGAACGGTGCAAACAAATAGAAGAAAACAATAGAATAGGGAGGACCAGAGATCTCTTCAAGAGAATTTGAGATATGAAGAGAACATTTCATACAAAGATGGGTTTGATAAAGGAGCAAAATGATTTTTAAAAGGTGGCAAAATTATTCCTTTAGGATGCTTTGGGCTGATCCTGCATTGAGCAGGATGTTGGACTAGATGGCCTGTATGGCCCCTTCCAACTCTATGATTCTAATCTATGATTCTGAGCAACAATAAAGCTAGTGGAGGTGACAGCATTCGAGCTGAACTATTCAAAATCTTAAAAAACGATGCAGTAAAAGTGCTACACTCAATATGCCAGCAAATTTGGAAAACTCAACAGTGGCCACAGGATTGGAAAAGGTCAGTTTACATTCCAGTCCCAAAGAAGGGCAATGCCAAAGAATGTTCAAACTACCGTACCATTGCACTCATTCCTCATGCTAGCAAAGTTATGCTCAAAATCCTACAAGCTAGGCTCCAACAATATGTGGACCGAGAACTTCCAGAAGTATAGGCAGGATTTCGGAGAGGCAGCAAAACTAGAGATCAAATTGCCAACATACGCTGGATCATGGAGAAAGCTAGGGAGTTCCAGAAAAACTACTTCTGCTTCATTGACTATGCTAAAGCCTTTGATTGCTTGGAGCACAACAAATTGTGACAAGTTCTTAAAGAGATGGGAATACCAGAGCACCTTATCTGTCTCTTGAGAAACCTATATGCAGGTCATTCCGGGCATGGAATCACTGATTGGTTCAAAATCAAGAAAGGAGCTCAGCAAGAATGTATACTGTCGCCTTGCCTATTTAACTTGTATGTGGAGCACATCTTGAGAAAGGCAGGGTTAGATGAGTCACAAATTGGGATCAAGATTGCAGGGAGAAATATCAACCACCTCAGGTATGCAGATGATACCACTCTAATGGCAGAGAGTGAAGAGGAACTAAAGAGACTGTTGATGCGGGTGAAGGAGGAGAGTGCAAAAGTTGGCTTGAAACTCAACATCAACAAAACAAAGATCATGGCATCCAGACGTCTCAATTCCTGGCAAATAAATGGGAGAAATGGAGATAGTGACAGATTTTATTTTCCTGGGCTCCAAGATCACTGCAGATGGCGACCGCAGCAAAGAATTGAAAGACGCTTGCTCCTGGGGAGGAAAGCTATGGCAAATCTTGACAGCATCCTAAAAAGCAGAGACATCACCCTGCCAACAAAAGTGCGTTTAGTCAAGGCTATGGTATTCCCAGTTGCAATGTATGGCTGTGAAAGTTGGACCATAAGGAAGGCCGAGCGTCAAAGAATTGAGGCTTTTGAATTCTGGTGCTGGAGAAGACTCTTGCGAGTCCCTTGGACTGCAAGGCGAACAAACCGGTCAGTCCTAGAGGAGATCAGTCCTGACTGCTCTTTAGAAGGCCAGATCTTGATGATGAAACTCAAATACTTTGGCCACCTCATGAGAAGGAAGGGCCCCCTGGAGAAGAGCATAATGCTGGAAGCGATTGAAGGCAAAAGAAGAAGGGGACGACAGAGAATGAGGTGGCTGGATGGAGTCACTGAAGCAGTCGGTGCGAGCTTAATGGACTCTGGGGAATGGTAGAGAACAGGAAAGCCTGGAGGATCATTGTCCATGGGGTTGCGATGGGTCGGACACGACTTTGCACCTAACAACAACAACAAATTGCTATTTTACACTCCATGCTGTAGGTAAAATGAAAGACATTTGGAGAGCAGCTGCCAATCATCCTTATCCGTGGTTCCCCTATATATTTGTGAAACAGCCTGGGGGGGTGGAACGTGTCCAGCTGTCCAAGTTGGAATAGAGCCCTGCCCCTGTAGCTCCCGCCCTCTGTTCCTGGACTCTAGCCTCTTTGTTCTCAGATGCGCCTCAGTGCCTTGAGCCAGTAGCAGGTATGGGGACAGGTGCCTGGGCAAAGAGTCATGGTGGAAGGCCTGCTAACAAGGACCTATTATTATTATTATTATTTAGATTTATAGCCCGCCACTCCCCTAAGGCTCGTGGGGCGTAACAGCATATAACCCCCCAATAAAAACCCCTAATACATACAAACCATCCTAATACCTAACACACCAACCAACCCAACATGGCGGCATTACCCAAGGAGGAGACCAGGGATAGCCTGAAGGACTGCAGAAGAGGGGGTCCCAATTACATCAGGTGGCACCGGCCTCAGCCATAAGCCTGGTGGAAGAGCTCTGTTTTGCAGGCCCTGTGGAAAGCTGGTAAATCCCGCAGAGCCCGCAGCTCTTCCGGGAGCTCATTCTACCAGGTAGAGGCCAGGCGCGCCTCACGGCCTGCTAGGCTGACCCTGCTAATGAGGGCCTCCCAGCCTGCTGACTGCCTGTTAAGGAGCTTTGTCCCAGGCCTGCTAACGAGCTGGCCAGCCCCTGCCCGTCCCACTTGATCTGGTTGCGAGGTGCGGCCCTAAGTCACCTTAAGCTGCCTGGCTGGGTGCCAGAAGAAGGGTCCCTTTCAAGGGACCGAGGCAGGTCCACACTGCTGATATTACTAGACCTCTCAGCAGCGTTCAACATAGTCGATCATGAGCTTCTAGCTCGCCACCTCATCGATGCCGGAATACAAGGGACAGCCCTTCAATGGCTGATCTCCTTCCTCCGGGATCGTGGACAGAGGGTTGCAATAGGAGAAAAAACATCAGGCCACCGGCAACTTACTGGAAGCAGTGACGAGATGGCTCAAGCAGAGTCGTCTGAAGCTCAATCCTTTGAAGACGGTGGTCCTGTGGCTGGGTAGGAAGGGCCCATGCGAGGAAGCGCGTTTGCCTGCCCTGGATAGTGTACAGCTCCCTACGGCTTGCTCCGCCAGGAATCTAGCCGTGATTCTGGACGCTTCCTTCACAATGGAAGCCCAGATCACAAAGGTAGCGTGGCTGGCATTCTACCATCTCCGCTAACCCAAACTACTAGCACCCTACCTGGCCCCAGAACACCTAGCCACAGTGATCCATTCGACGGTCACCTCTAGACTGGACTTTTGTAACTTGCTCTACACATGCCTGCCCTTAGCCTTGACCCGGAAACTACAGCTGGTTCAAAATGCAGCGGCCAGGATCCTCACAACAACACCGTGGAGGTCTCACATCTGGCCTATTCTCCACCAGCTGCAATGGCTGCCAGTTGAATTCCAGATCAGACTAAAGGTTCTGGTAATTACCTTCAAGGCCATTCGCGGTCAGGGCCCAGTGTACCTGAGGGATCACCTCCCTGCCTATGCCCCCAAAAGAGCTCTGTGCTCCACTGCCACCAACCAGGTAAAGATCCCTGGCCCTAAAGAAGTCCGCCTGGTCTCAACCAGGGCCAGGGCATTCTGTGTTCTGGCTCCCACCTGGTGGAACGAGCTCCCGGAGGAGATCAGGGCCCTGATGGAGCTTAAACAGTTCCGCAGGGCCTGCAAAAAGGAGCTCTTCCGCCAGGCATATGGTTGAGACCAGACGCAATCGACAGCGACTGAAAGGCCCCTGCTCCCCCGCCCTGCCCCCCCTCAGAATTCCACCAACATGCTCTGGACCTGTTTGTATTGTTGCATTGTTGTATTATCTATATTATTTATACGGTTACATTGTTATACGGTTACAACCATTAATTATTGTACAGTTATTCACATGTTTATAGATTGTTTTATGTACTGTTGTTTGTTCTTATGTAAACTGCCCTGAGCCCCCGGGTGGGTGGGTGGAGAGAGAGAGAGACAGACAGAGAGACAGAGACAGAGACAGACAAATAAATGCCCGTTCTTAGGGCTTTGAAGGTAGTAGTAGATAATACTGATCTTGATATAGAAGTGGTCCAACTAAGTATAAGTAATTTCATGTGCAGAACATTTGCTTTGCATTTGCTCACTAGCAGAACATTTGCTTTGCATGCAAGAGGTCTCAGGCTCAATCTGCACCACCTCCAGTTTAAAGAATCAAGTAGCAGGTAATGATATGAAATACCCCCATTTGAGATCAGGATGAGCCACTGCCGAACTGTAGACAACAGTCAATGACAGATCAACTATCTGATCTGACTCAATAAAGGTACTTTCATGTGTTTCCATTAACTTATATATGCCAGGAGAAAACAGGCTCTGAAATTATTATAGCTGCACATTTCAGTTTTGTTAATTATAGCAATATTCCATTTTCAACAACAGAATTTTGAAAAAGAAGCAGGCAAGCACATTTTTAAGACAGCAGAAGTACTGATACCACACACCAACACTTTGTATATTCCAAAGAAAGTTTAGAGGAGGTATGGAAGAGGAAGAAAGGAATATCCTCTCTTCATCTAAACATTTCTCAATCCACTGGTTAGGCTCAGAAGGCTCAATCAAGGACAAAACTAGCCACATTCTGGTTTCAGTTTTTGTGAAGAGGCTTTACTCTCGGGCTCAGGCTGAAGAAGCCAGAAATGAGGCATTGCCATGGAGACCATTAAACTGCCATCTCACACCTCTATGCATTTGTTGATAGGTTTTAAATACAGGTATTACATGGATTCAAATGGAAGCCTAGCTCACAACGCCTCTGCTAACAGGGGGAAAGGATAGGCTTCAGCTTGCGTCTGGGCCCAGATATTTCAGAACTGAGGTTCAGCCCTAGAGCATGACCAGGAACAAGAAGAAGAAGAAGAAGAAGAAGAAGAAGAGTTGGTTCTTATATGCTGCTTTTCCCTACCCGAAGGAGGCTCAAAGTGGCTTACAGTCACCTTCCCATTCCTCTCTCCACAACCGACACCCTGTGGGGTGGGTGAGGCTGAGAGAGCCCTGATATCACTGCCCAGTCAGAACAATTTTATCAGTGCTGTGGCGAGCCCAGGGTCACCCAACTGGTTGCATGTGGGGGAGTGCAGAATCGAACCTGGCATGCCAGATTAGGAGTCCGCACTCCTAACCACTACACCAAACATTTCCAACTCTATGATTCTATGTATGTATATGTGTTTGTGTGTGTGTGTATAATGTATGAATATATGTATGAGTGTATGTATATACACACAAATACACACATATATATGTATATATGTATATGTATATATGTGTGTGTGTGTGTGTGTGTATTTGATATATATATGCATATGTATATACATATATACAGCCAGGCATTCGCTTGAGGCCAAGCAACTCAGAACACTTGCTGGTCCCCCCCAGACGCTCGCCCATTACTCTCCCAGTGTTACTGTTAATTGTTATAAATGTGGTTTTGTAATCTTTTGACGCTTTATTAAAAGTTGTTTTGATTTGATGTTATAGTCTGTATAATGTTCCATGTAAGTTATATAATATTCAGTGTAAACAGCCAAGAGCTGCAAAGAAATGGGCAGTATAGAAATCTAAATAAATTAAAATAAAATAAAACAATAAAAGTATATATTGAGTCTAGTCTAACTCTTGGCAATCCTATGGCATTACTGCCGCCATGATTTCTGATCCTGCACTGCTTCTTTTAGTTGTGTAATGTTCTAGCCAATGTCCATTTTGACCGTATCTAACCACTGCGCTCTTTGCCAGCCTGGTTTCCTTTTTCCACTGACGAATTGCTTTCTCCAATGAGGTGGATTGCAAGCCCAAGTTTCATGATTTTGTCTACCAGTGAAATATCAGGCTTTCTGTGCTGTAGTAGATGCAGAAAAGCCCTTATTTTTTTTAAAAAGGAAAGGATACCCAAGACGTTAAATGTTTTAAGACTATCATCCCATTTCTTGCCTCTTCCTTTTGTAAGGTAACAAATGCAAAAACAAACACTGGGTAACAACCAAGAACAGTCCTCCTCCTCCTGAGTAAGGAGGACATTCAAATGTGTTTTCTCATCCACTTCTCAGGGAAGCAGGTGTAGAAAAAATGTCCTCCTTCTTCCTGTCATGCTCAGAACACCTCTCTCTCCAATCTGGATACTGCAGGGGTAATCAAACTGGGGCCCTCCAGATGTCCATGGACTACAATTCCCAGGAGCCCCTGCCAGCATTCGCTGGCAGGGGCTCCTGGGAATTGTAGTCCATGGACATCTGGAGGGCCGCAGTTTGACTACCCCTGCTCTAAAGCCTAAATTTTTGGAAGCAAATACAACTACACAATTTTAATCCAACAGCAACTTAATTAACAAACTATCAAATGGCCCATTAAGCACAGCGGCAGCTACTTCGTGCTGCCGCCATGCCATTGTGGCGGGGCAGGATTCCCCGCCGTTCCTTGTGTGTATGCATGGGGGCAGAGGGTGGAGGGCTGCCCCGGCGTAGTGCATGCACACGCGTATTGGGCCGGAGCCAGGAGGCTACTGGCCATGGTAAGCAGTGGCGGCCGGGGGGGGAGGTGGGGAGGGACTGGGGGGAGTGGCGGGGCAGGGACCCCTCCATACTCTATGGGGGGAGCAGGGGGTTACCCCTGCCGGCTCTGCGGAGCCTGCAGGGGCCTGTGGAGTCCCTGTAGGGACAGCGTACTGTCCATTATGCACAGTGCCAGCCCGCCTCAGACCTTGCTGCTACTTGACGTATCCAGGAAGCTGCCAAAATTCCCATGTTTGCATAACACGGCCCTCCCGTCGCCCTGGGCCGGGACACGCTCGTGCTGGTGACAGTGGCTAGCATTATTGGGGATTTTCCCCAAAGCACTGCCACCGCCAGCACAGGCATTCTGCTCAGTGCATAATGGGCCAATGAGAGGAAGGAAGGCAAAGACTTTGAGCTATACCCTGACAGAGAAAAAATCATCTATCACCTCTCTTACTTGATTTTCCCTCTAACCTATATATGTATTTTGTAATTTGACTATTGGTCTAGTAACATAATAATAAAGACTTGACTTGATATACATCTTATGTAAATGTACCTGTGTCAAGTGGCTTGTTACAATGATATGTTGCAGATTGTTCTAGACCTGGATACGTCTGAAGGACAGGATCAGACGCCCTCTATATTCCAGATGAGAAGGACCCTTTTCAGTAAGTAACCAGTGATCATTCTTTCTCTCTGTAGCAGGTGGGATGTTGTCTCCTCTGTCCACCACATGCTGCAACATGCATATGCCTAAGGCTGCATCAGCAAAGCTATATGCATCAATCTTGTAATCTCTGGTAAGAGTAGCAAGGGAAGACTAGGTACACCTTCAGTACTTATCTTGATGGCTAAGGTAACAATGGTCGCTGTGCTCCTAATGGAAGAAGCTGTGATACCCCGAGGAGGAACCCGATTCTGAGATTTATAGGCCTTAATCATGCCTATAATGTCACTTGAAAATTCGGCCACCCAAGTTAGGAGGGGAAACAGCTATGAAGAATCTGTCCCCCTTAATAAAACAGTAAGGATTGGCCCCTTGGCCCCAGACTGACAAACACAGGGGCCAATCGGAAGGCGCGAAGCACCTTCCGACTGGGCCCTCACCAGGACAGACCAGAGTTCTATCCAATCAGCCCAGCCAGGGGCAATCTGGAGACATTGCTGCCAGGCTACTCCTGACCACCGCAGGGAGAGAAGGTCAGTAGGGCTGCCAAGGGGGATGAGACCGGAGGCTTGGACAGGCTGCGTCAGCCCTTTTTGCCCCAAGGCTGTACTAACTGTCATGTCCAACTGTAAATTGCCTCAGAGCCCTGACAGAGCTGGCAGGAGGCTGATGAGTGCGCTCCCTCCCCCTCCCTCCCTTCAAGCCTGCTGCAAAGGAGCCTCTGACAAGCCCTGACTGAGGGGAGGGAGGCGTTTCCGAGAGCAACTCAGGGGAGCCTGAGGGCATTCCTTTTGAGGGTAGGAAACTTTTCCCTTCTGCCAAACAACTGGCTGACAGGGAGGCCACAGAAAAGCCCCTTCTCACTTAAAATACTGCTCTGTCTGGGGGTTACACAGCCAAGCCATATGCCTTTCTTCTTTGCAACTCTCTGCAGATTTGAGGCCACTGCACAGTGTTATTCTGCAGACGAAACTGGTTCTTTTGTCTCCTGTTTCATCTGCACAACAACTCTGTGCAGTAGGCCTCAAGACTTTCAATTCAACAACAACCTGTATAGTAGGCCTTAAATGTTTCTTCTCTACCACAACCCTGTCCAAAGTAGCCCTTTCTGCCTGGGGAGCTGAACTTTATACTCTGCAGGTGAGCTGTAATTCCAGGAGCTCTCCAGGCCCCACCTGGAGAGTGGCTACCCCTGGGTTGGAAATATTCCTGGAGGTTTGGAGGTCTTTGGACACAAGAAGGGAAATGACACAGAACTGGGAGGAACTAGTTGCCATGTAATCTTCCCCTAAGAAGAGTCTCCAGTCTGATTTTCCCTTCACATATCTGAAGACATGGCTCTGGAAAGCTCATCTGTAACCACTATGCCACAATTCCCAAAGGTCAGTCCTCTCCCACACTCAACGAACATTCCAAACCACAGGTTCTTGACAGCCATATCTCCACACCCATGCCCTCATTTGCCACTACGCCACCACAACCTCCCACACAACAAACACATTCAACCCCATGCCCTTACAGACTGGACAACTCCTCCCCTTCCTCTTCCCACTGCCGACCTCTAGCGCCCGTTGTATTCTTGGATACAACGGGCTTTGCCCCTAGTCATAGAATAATAGAGTTGGAATGGACCTCCTGGGTCATCGAGTCCAATCCCCTGCACTATGCAGGATACTCACAACATCGCTCATCCACTGCAACCTGCCACTCCTTTGAATCTTCTCAGAATCAGCCCCTCTTTCAGAGGGCAAATTAATCTTGAGACCTGATTTTATGAATTTAGACAGATTGTGAGTATATGGGCATGAAGGAATGTGCCAGAGTTTGTCTCTTGTGGCCCTTCCTTGCTTACCCAGGGAATTGCAAAATAGGTTCAAATGGTACAACCATAACCCCATTAGTACCAGATTCATTCTCCATGTAGGAAATCTATGTAATTGGGGTGGAGCCCTAGCCATGGCACCTTTGAAAAACCAAATTACATGAAGATGACTGGAAAGCTTGAACACTTCTTTCTGGGAAATCAAGGTGGTGATAACTGCGACCTTCCTGGGTTTCACAAAGGCCTTCCATGTAACGTTGTAAAGACATTGTCTGCCTTTGAGAAGCTAGAATAGTAGATGTTACCTGTTCAGTATATTCCACCTTCAAAAGAGCCGTCCTTTCAATTTCCAGGTGGTTAGCTTCAGCCAACGTGTGTCTGGATGCCAAATCAGCCCCTGAGTTAGAAGATCCAGGATCTGGGGTAATGGTCAAGTGTAGCCCCACTACAAGTTGTAGTAGTAGATATTTATTGTGTATGGGCAAAGGCCTTTTCAAAACAATAAAATACAAAAACAGAACCATACTTCCCCAATCTTTAATCCATTCCTGCGGAGCTGATTAAATAAAGGAGTAAGGGCTGTTGGGGAGGATTTAGGGCGGGCCCTGTCCGAGATAAAAACTTGGAGGGCCCAATCAGGAGGCACGAAGCGCCTCCTGATTGGGCCGTCCGAGTGTCCATCCAGGGCCAAGCCTCGCCCGGCCTCACCTTGCAGATCACCCAGACAGCCTGCAGAAACAGTCCTCTTTGATGAACTCCATTCCCAAAAGTCTGTATCGCTACATCCATGCTTGGAGTTCACCTCTAGAATTGACTGTTGGATATGCTCCTCCTGCTATGTGCGTTGCAAAGCCTCAAAAAGTAGGTTGCAGGCTAGCACTTTCTTTACATTACTCTCTTTTGTATTTTGGAAATCAAGACCCTAAAAACACTATCTTCCATGGCATGTATTTTTTCTTCACTACACGTAAACGTTGATCAAGTTTTTAAAAGGTACTAGAGTGAATTTCTTAGCATCTCAGGAGGAAGGAGAGGGTGGACGAAAGCTAAAATGTAACTTCCATATGCAAAGACTATATATGTTGGAATGCTGTTTGCTTGGGGTTTATAGAGTACCTATTTTTGTGGTGTTTGTTGGTTTCCCCAAAATACAATGGCTAGCCACTGTAGAAACTAGAATGCTGAACCTGATGAGCGCCCGGGTCATAATTTGCAAAGAGTTTGCTGAGTTAGCCTGCATGAGGTCCAGCTTCCTGGCACACAGAGAACAGGGAACACTTTTCCCACATATTCTCTGGCCCGGGAAGTGATTGGCTGGCTCAGGTTGCTCAGCTGGGCTGGCATCTGCAAGTGTTGGTAGCAGTGGGAAGGCTGCACTGAACGGAGCCTGGGGAGAGCAGAGCCAAGCCAGATCCCAATCCCACGGGAAACACCACAACATACCACTGTCTGCATGCACACCCGGCCTCGCTGTCTCCCCTCAACACAGCAAAGGCGAAGAAGGAAGGGAGGGAAGGGAAAGGTGCAGAAAAAAGGAGGGGACTAAAATCTCAGTATTCAGGTTAAATTGACGTGTTGGCACTTTGTGATAAATAAGTGGGTTTTATGTTGTAGTTTGAGCACGGTCTCTAAAAGATTCACCATCACAATCCTAGGGTACAAAATAAACCTTGAGCCAGTCTTGAATGGGTTACCATACCAAAAAGGTTGGGAACTGCTGGGGTATAGCATCCTTCCAAAAGACAGAATCTGACTCCGCTTATCACACGGGGATTAATGCATGGACAAATACCATGGACAGCCGACCTGCATATAAACTGAGGCACCTAATTTTACCACAAAATTTGGGCAAATTTATTGACTCGTATATATAATTATAATAAGATTCTGCTGCATCCTATGCATTTTATTTTTGACTGTAACTTCTGGTTGTGGTTTAAGGGGAATTTTTATCTGGGGTTTTATGCACATTTTGTAACCCACTATGAGCCTTACTGGGAGTGGCGAGTAAGAAATTAAATAACAACAACAACAACAAGCCAAGAGTGGGAAATGCAGCAGCTACTGGTAAATTAAAATTAATTGAGGCATCAGTAGGTTAAAAGTTTTTGAATATTTACTTCAAAGAAAAACAGTAAACTAGCTCTGTAAGTGCAAAAGAGGGTCAACAAGAACAATATGGTATCAACAATCATCTGAGCAGAATTAAGGAAGAGGGTGAATTCAGTGCCAACTTTAGGATTATCATGTGAACCTACCCTACTGACCTGCAGTGGAGGAGCCCAGGGTGCCTAAGCACTTAATCCATGCTCCATCATCACAGGCTCTCCCATCCAGCCTTCCCCTCCCACCCCCAACACAGAAAAGTTGAAGAGGATGAATAGTTCCTAGTTTTTGTGCCCTGCTTTTCACTAACTGAAGGATCACTAGGAAGGCTTAGCAGAAGTCATAGGATTCAAAGGCCTATCAATGGAGTGAAGCCAGCAGAGCAGGACTTCCACACCTTTCCACTCCATGTTGCAGCTCACTGATTCTCCCAAAAGCTTTGTTCCCATGGGGGCAGTATTTTTTCCAACAGTCTCTCCTCCAACTATATATGGAAAAAAGGAAGAGCGGGCATCAATATATTTTTCCTCCTTTCTCAGAGCCAAGGAAGCTATATTAATTTCTGTAAAGAAGTAGGACTAAAACTATTCTTCTGCCCATAGCAATAGTTTCAATGAAACCATCAGAAAAGTTGCTGCCATGGTAGCAGATGGACAAATCAGAGGGGCCAGGCCTGCATTCCCATGTGAGCAGTAAGAATGGTTAGCAGAGGGAAAAGCTGGGAACAACAGGTGGTGATTAGGGTTGGGAAAACTAGTGAAGGATGCCCTCTTCAAACTGCCCACCAGATTTCAGTGGCCTTGAGCTAGTGAACAGACAAAACATATCATGGATCCCCAACATTTAACTGAGTTAAAAAGATGGGGCACCATGTGGAAGTTGGCATTCTTGCAACTTAATCAGCTCCTTTTCCATGCATACATACAAGGTACAATTACAGAACACACAGCAGGCAAACACCATCCACTTTTGTTGTCCAAACTGGCTGAAGCCAATGAAAAAGCATCACTGCCAAGTCACTCTTCCCAACATCACCTTACCTACCCTCACCTACCTGATTCATTCTTGGAGTTCATGTTGTCTTTGTTGATAGAGTGGCTGCTCGCCGAAAGATCAGGAAGAAGCTGTGAAGAGCTAGGCCTCCAATGGTGTTCACATGGGGGGTTGGGAACTGACGGCAAAGATGGTCAGATGCCGTTCAGCCAAAACACCTGGGACATCCCTTGTAGCAAGAGATGAAATCCTTCTAAGCAACCCTATGATTAAAACAAAAACAAAAAATAGAAAAGTCAGCATCTGTCATTGCAAAAGAGCAGTTAAAGAACATTACAAATGAGCAGTTAAAATATGCAAAAGCGGTCTTATATCCTGTTAGTATCTTCTCTGGTAGTTAGCAACTCTCCAATGCCCTTTCCCCAACAACCTGGGAGCTATTCATTACAGATGACAGGGATTGGATTGGAGACTTTCTGAATACACATCTCTATGGTATACATTCAAATAACTTCTACTATGCACACAAGCATTCCAGTGCTTAAATAAAAAAGATATATAACTATAACTATAATCCCTGGCTTGAACATTACAGTATCAAAACAGAAGATAGTGTTTATGCCCAGTACCCACTTCCAGTTCCAAAGGAGGTAGGGCACAGTGCAAAAAGTTATAATCACATCTATTATGCATCATCATGAAAGCACACGCTAGAATTTTGGAGATAGGGTGATTGATCTTGTGTAGATGTGGACAAAACATATGCAGTTTCTTACATGGTTTCAAATGGAGGGATCAGGGAAAAAAACCCAAAGTAGCCCATGTGATGATGCTTATGCCTTTCTTTGATAGGAAAGAAATGTATTCAACTATTACAAAGGCAGAGAATACTGAGAATGAATCTGAAGGATGTCTGTGTCAGAATCCTAGGTATTCTGCCATGAGTTTAAATGGTTTCAGTAATTGATGTATGAAGCTGACCATTTTGTCTGGTCTATGCTATGCTGGTTTCTCTCACTCCTCAAGGCCATGCGCCTCATTATTGCCTCTGCTTCCCACAACATGCAGGCTGGACTCCCTTTGCCTTAGTTTGCTTGTCCTGTGCCTGGTACCCTGATCAGCAGAATGTTTTGTCTCATCCTAAAACCCAAGTCGTCACCTTACCATGGGAAGGGGATGTTCTTATGTATTATCTGTACACCGCCCGTGGCGCCACGGGCGCCACGGAATAAATAAAAGAGTAAGGCGTTCTGGGGCGGGATGTGTCCGGGATGAGGAAGGGTCCAGACTGGACCCTTCCTCATGACAATCGGAGGGACCAATCGGCAGGCCGATTGGTCACTCTGATTCCCAGCCCCAGCAACTGCGAGCCACGCGCAGCGCGGCTCGCAGTTGCTCCCGGCCTGATGCGGTGAGAGGCGCAAAGCGCCTCTCACCGCGTCAGGCCGGCGCCCGAGGGAGCCCCCGGCAGTCGCGCGGAGTGCGGCTGCCGGGGGCTCCCTGCCCGGCGGCCTGATGCGGCGAGAGGCGCAAAGCGCCTTTCTCTGCATCAGGCCGGCGCCTGAGGGACCCCCGGCAGTTGCGCGGAGCGCGGCTGCCGGGGGTTCCCTGCCCGGTGGTCTGATGCGGCGAGAGGTGCGAAGCGCCTCTCGCCGCGTCAGACCGTCACCTCTGACAGCCGCCGCAAGCCTCACCGAAGACTACAGAAAGCAGGAAGACTCCAGCAGGAAGTCTGGACTCCAACTCCCACAATGCCTTGCTGCCCGTGCTGCTCGCAGTTGTTCCCAGCCGGAAGAGGTGAGAGGCGCTTCGCGCCTCTCTCCGTGTCAGGCTGGCGCCCGAGGGAACCCCCGGCAGTCGCGCGGAGCGCGGCTGCCGGGGTTTCCTGCCCGGCGGGCTGATGCGGCGAGAGGCGCGAAGTGCCTCTCGCCGCATCAGCCCGTCACCTCTGACAGCTGCCGCAAGCCTCGCCGAAAGCAGGAAGACTCCAGCAGGAAGACTCCTGGACTCCAACTCCCACAATGCCTTGCTGCCCGTGCTGCTCAAAGGTGACGGGCTGATGCGGCGAGAGGCGCTTCGTGCCCCCCCCAAGCCACCCACAAGCCGACAACACTTGAAGCTTCGAGACCGCCACCCCGACGCTGCCAGCCAGAAGCCGCCGCCAATTAAAGAATCGGGACCGCCGCCGCCAGCTGTGCCCTGCCCCACGGATCCAGAGACACCCAGCTGACAAGGTAGCCACCAGTCCCACAGGACACCCCCGCCCTTGCTGAACAGGGCGGACAGCCCCGTCGCCCTCATGGCCTGCCCTCCTAGCGCCCACTGCATTTTGACTGCAGTGGGCTTTTTTTACTAGTATATGTGATATTCTGCTTGTAACCCCAGTTCTGCGTATTTCCCGACGTTGGATGCTTTTGCTTGAGAATAAAGAAACTTTCCAAAATAGAAGTTTTTGTTCTACAAGTCTAGAATTCTGACAGTTAGGCAGAACTCATGTTTCCTGTGGATTGCACTAATGGACTCATCATGATGCTGGACGCGTCCACAGCAACTGCTGAACCTACAGCTTTGACCTCAAGACACTCAAGACGGAAACCTTGATGGAGGATGCAGCAACTGAGGGTGCCAATGAACACTGCAGCCAATCGACTGGCAGTCTTCAAACAAAGGTTGGATGCACACTTTTCTTGGATGTTTTAGAATGCTTTGGGCTGATCCTGCGCTGAGCAGGGGGTTGGACTAGATGGCCTGTATGGCCCCTTCCAACTCTAGAATTCTGTGATTCTGTGACTGCAGTGACAGCCCGAAGGTCAGGGGTAGAATCATAGAATCATAGAGTTGGAAAGGGCCATACAGGCCATCTAGTCCAACCCCCTGCTCAATGCAGGATTAGCCCTAAGCATCCTAAAGCATCCAAGAAAAGTGTGTATCCAACCTCTTCTTGAAGACTGCCAGTGAGGGGGAGCTCACCATCTCCTTAGGCAGCCTATTCCACTGCTGAACTACTCTGACTGTGAAAATTTTTTTCCTGATATCTAGCCTATATCGTTGTACTTGAAGTTTAAACCCATTACTGCGTGTCCTCTCCTCTGCAGCCAACAGAAACAGCATCCTGCCCTCCTCCAAGTGACAACCTTTCAAATACTTAAAGAGGGTCCCCTCTCAACCTCCCTTTCTCCAGGCTGAATATTCCCAAGTCCCTCAACCTATCTTCATAGGGCTTGGTGCCTTGGCCCCAGATCATCCTCGTCGCTCTCCTCTGTACCCTTTCAATTTTATCTACGTCCTTCTTGAAGTGAGGCCTCCAGAACTGCACACAGTACTCCAAGTGTGGTTTGACCAGTGCCGTATACAATGGGACTATGACATCTTGTGATTTTTATGTGATGCCTCCGTTAATACAGCCCAAAATGGCATTTGCCTTTTTTACCGGTGCATCACACTGCCTGCTCATGTTTAGTTTACAATCCACAAGTACCCCAAGGTCTCGTTCACACACAGTGTTACCTAGAAGCGTATCCCCCATCCAGTAGGCATGCTTTTCATTTTTCTGACCCAGATGCAGAACTTTACACTTATCTTTATTAAATTGCATCTTGTTCTCATTTGCCCATTTTTCCATTGTGTTCAGATCTTGTTGAACTCTGTCTCTATCTTCCGGAGTATTTGCCAGTCCTCCCTATTGTGTCATCTGCAAACTTGATGAGTAGTCCCTCCACCCCCTCATCTAGATCATTAATAAATATGTTAAAAAGTACCGGGCCAAGCCCCGAGCCCTGAGGTACCCCGCTACTCACCTCTCTCCAGTCTGATGAAACACCATTGACAACAACTCTTTGAGTGCGGTTCTCTAACCAATTCCCTATCCACCTGACTATCTGAAAATCCAGATTGCAGTCCTTCAATTTATCCATCAGAACATCATGGGGAACCTTGTCAAAAGCTTTACTAAAATCCAAGCAAATGACATCAACCGAATTTCCCCGATCCAGCAAACTTCTTACTTGGTCAAAAAAGGGAACCAGGTTGGTCTGGCAGGACCTGTTGGAGACAAATCCATGCTGACTTCCTTGGATCACCAAATTGTCCTCCAGATGTTAGCAGATCGCTCCCTTTAATATCTGCTCCATTATCTTCCCCACAACAGAGGTCAGACTCACTGGTCTGTAGTTTCCCGGGTCATCTTTCCTCCCTTTTTTGAAGATCGGAATAACGTTTGCTCTCTTCCAGTCCTCCGGGACATCTCCAGTCCTTAAAGTGGTCTGCAAACATCTGCAAACATCTGGAGGACAATTTGGTGATCCAAGGAAGTCAGCATGGATTTGTCTCCAACAGGTCCTGCCAGACCAACCTGGTTTCCTTTTTTGACCAAGTAACAGGTTTGCTGGATCATGGAAATTCGGTTGATGTCATTTACTTGGATTTTAGTAAAGCTTTTGACAAGGTTCCCCATGATGTTCTGATGGATAAGTTGAAGGACTGAAATCTGGATTTTCAGATAGTCAGATGGATAGGGAATTGGTTAGAGAACCGCACTCAAAGAGTTGTTGTCAATGGTGTTTCATCAGACTGGAGAGAGGTGAGTAGCGAGGTACCTCAGGGCATGGTGCTCAGCCAGGTACTTTTTAACATTTATTAATGATCTAGATGAAAGGGTGGAGGGACTACTCATCAAGTCTGCAGATGACACCAAATTGGGAGGACTGGCAAATACTCCGGAAGATAGAGACAAAGTTCAACAAGATCTGAACGCAATGGAAAAATGGGCAAATGAGAACAAGATGCAATTTAATAAAGGTAAGTGTAAAGTTCTGCATCTGAGTCAGAAAAATGAAAAACATGCCTACTGGGATGGGGGATACGCTTCTAGGTAACACTGTGTGTGAACGAGACCTTGGGGTACTTGTGGATTGTAAACTAAACATGAGCAGGCAGTGTGATGCAGCGGTAAAAAAGGCAAATGCCATTTTAGGCTGTATCAACAGGGGCATTACATCAAAATCACAAGATGTCAGAGTCCCATTGTATACGGCAGTGGTCCCCAACCTGCGGCGCCGGGCCGCGGCTCCCTCTCCCCACAGTAAAAAACTTCCCAGCCCGCAAGCTTGCAGCCCGGGAAGCTTCTTACTGCGGGAGGGCGGGGAGAGGGAATCAGGGCCGGGCCGCGCATCCCCATCCAGTCCCCTTCCAAACTCAGGACAGAGTCTCCAGGCCAGCTATGTCCTGGGTCAATTTCTAACTTTGCAGGCTGGAGATTTCCCATGATCATTATCTTAAAAGTTCTTCCACATACCAACAAAATTGGGAGGAAAAGCCACAATTTGCAAGTCTGAGATGGAGGAGTCAAAATGCTACCTCCGTCCACTCCACCATCTTTGCACCATATTCATATGTTGTCAAATGCTTGGCGACTCTCAATGATGCCAGGCTTCGGGCTCAAGTAATTGTTGAGCTTTGCAATGAGCTCAATGAACGTGATGGTCTCAAGGCTTGGCAAACTCCGTGAGAACGTGGGGAATCTTGAAGAAGAAAGGTTGGTTCTTATATGCTGCTTTTCTCTACCCGAAGGAGTCTCAAAGAGGCTTCCATTTGCCACCCCTTTCCTCTCCCCACAACATACACCCTGTGAGGTAGGTGAGGCTGAGAGAGCCCTGATATTACTACTCGGTCAGAACCATTTTATCAGTGCTGTGGCGAACCCAGGGTCACCCAGCTGATTGCATGTGAGGGAGCGCGGAATCAAACACAGTTCACCAGATTAGAAGTCCGCACTCCTAACCACTACACCAAGCTGACTACACACACTCAGGAAAGTGTTGTGCTAAGTGGCCTGCTCCATGATGTTGTTGGATAAGAAATGGAACTGCAGCATTTTGGTGTAAACCTTCCATCTGCCTGGTTTTCTGAGGTTGAATGGCTCAAGACGGGGCTCAAGACGGTTCTTGGTGACAATGTCAATTTCTTCAAGACTGAGTCTGCTCTCTGGGCAGTGCATTCAATTGATCAGATAGTCCCTTCCTTGGAGGTCCGGCATCAAACAGAAAGTGATTTCAACTGGTGGATGGTCCTTCCTTGCCAGCAGGGCTCTGCACCAGTGAATTCAATGGCTTGTCTCTCCTAGGATGGCAGTGCTCCGTGGTGGCAGCTTGTCCCTCCTCAGACGGCAGGGCTCTGTATCTCCAGGGATTCCAGTAGATGATCACTTACTAACACAGTGTCACGATCCCAACCTCATCACCAGTGTTAGATCTGTGGGTTCAGGCAGCATACAGACACTGGAATGGTTGCAGCTCTTTATTAGTGCCAGAACATGATACAAGCTACACCAAGACTGCACTGGAAACCCACTCCAAAACCCCCACAATTTATCAACAAAGACAATGGAATGCCATGCAGTCGTGCACAATTAGTTAGATCCTGACTGATTAGCTTAAAATTATTGCATCCCGCAGTGGGGATCCCTCAGCCAGTGGTCTGACGTTATGCTAGCTTTGATCCTGCCTCCTTTCTCCTTCAGCCCCAAGTGGTAGTCAACACAGATGCCAGCTAGAGGGGCTGGGGGGCCAGTGCATACAGGGACTGCAGGGACCAGTGCATGCAGGGACGCTGGACCCAGACAGAGGCAAGTCAGAGCATCAACTGGCTGGAGGGACAGGTAGTCCAGAGATCTCTACAACCATTTCATCAACAGTTCCAGGATCGCCAATATGTCCATGAAGGAGCACATCAACCACCAGGGTGGAATGAGGTCAAGGACGTCGTTAGATGAGGCAATACAGTTACTTCAATGGGCAGAAGCACATCTTGCCGGTCTCAGCACAGCGTATCTCAGAGGAGTTGCCAATGTTCAGGTGGACTGGCTAAGCAGGTTAAGTCCTCAATCCAGGTGAGTGGAGTCTAAATCAAGAGGCGTTTCTGCTCCTAGGAAATGGATCTAGGATGGACCGTTTCAGTCTTCCACAGATCGACCTAATGGCAAGAAATCAAAAGGTACCCCGCTTCCTCTCCAGGTTTCCCAAATGTCTGGCATTGGGCATGGACACCATGACTCATAACTGGCCGCCGGGACTACTGTACGTCTTTCCTTCTATCCTGTTGGTCAGCCGATTAGGCTAGAGCATGCAGGATTAGGGTAGAGCGTGTAGATGTGATCTTGGTGGCTCCCTTCTGGCCTCACTGCCACTGGTTTTTGGACCTCATGTCCCTGACATTTGAGAAACCATGGCAGCTGCCCATCAGACCTGACATGCTTCTTCAGGATCCAATGGCTCATCAAAACCCAGCCTGGTTCCTCCTGTTGCCTTGGAGTTTGAAAAGCAGTATTTAGAGAGATGGGATTTTTCTAAAGAAATCATAGGTGTCATGCTGCAATCTTGATGGCCAGCCATGACACACATCTACAACCACACCTAGCAGATCTTCCAAAGATGGGCAGCCTCGTTCACAGTGGACCCTTTGGAGCTGGCTGACTTGGACATCTTGCAATTCCTGTTTCAAGCCTGGAAGAAGGAACTGCAACCCAACACCTTGAAGAGACAGGACACTGCCCTCAACGCAATACTGTGGCACAGACAATAATGGAGCTTGACTTCAAGCAAGCATGTCAAACAATTTACCAAAGGACTGATGCAGATCGCGCCTCCAGTACTGCACAATTTTCCCTCCTGGAAGCTGTCTACGGTCCTGAAGGCATTAATGCAGGCGCCATTTGAGCCTCTTAAGACAGCGGAACTCAGATTCCTGAACTGGAAGGTTTCCTTCCTAGTAGCTATAACATCAACACACCAGGTATTGGAAATAAGCTCCAGGAAGGAGTTCTGTTCCTTTCATAAGAATTATGTGACTCTTTTCATGGATCCTTCCTTTGTTCCCAAGGTCCGCAAAACCCAAGGTCTCTTCCTGCCCTCCTTTTACCCTAAGCCAGAAAAACAGGAGAAGGAGTAGCACACCTTGGATGTCCGCAGAGCCCTGAGGATTTACTTGAGATGGCCAACAGCCACAAGGCTGGTGAATTCATGGTGCAAGTGAAATCTGACAGGAGGATTTCCTCAGTGATACAACCCCACATATCAGTCCCCAAACAGATCCACTCACTGAATCCAGACCATCACAATGTGCCTCAGAGAGAGAGAAGGGACAATACAGTCATGTCACTTGATCACCTGAGAGCTCCAAATAGCTTAAGGAAGACAAGCTATATGCTACAGAGTAAATGCCCAAAAGATTACAGCAGCGCTCCACAACCCCCGGTCCGGGGACCAGGACCAGTCTGTGGATCAGTCGGTACCAGGCTGCGGCTCCTCCTCCCTGGCTGCTGCCCTGCCACCAGCTCACCTTTGGTGCTCTCCAGCGGCCACCATGGCTGGGGCTCCCCCTTAGTGTGGCACTGCACAGCTGCTGCTGGCAGCACCCCCTAGCGGGCAGTGGGAAGTCAGGGGCGCCCGTGGGAAAGCAAGTGGAGCAGGGGCTCAGGCGGCGGCGGCGACCCTCAGCAAAAGACTACCCCCCCACCCCGAGCCTCAGTAAAATTGTCAAGCATTGACTGGTCCCCGGTGATAAAAAAGTTGCGGACCACTGGATTACAGGGTTCTCATCAATTTGACCTGGGTGGTTTAAAAAAATAAGTAACTCCAAAGGCATTTTGTCATTCAGGCAATTCCCCATCAAACTGCTTACAAGCAAAAGTTGCATATTCACTCCCCAAGCTACTTACACTATCCTCAAAGCCTTGCAAGGTAGGTTAAGGAGAGATGAAATGACTGACAAGGTCACCGAGTGATCTTCTACAGCAGAACAGGGATTCAAACATCGGTCAAGCACTACGCCACATCACCTTCTTGTGTTGCTTTCTGAAGGTAACTAGTCAGCCAGTTGAGGCCCAAACAATACAGTTCATATGCTGAAGAAGAATACAGGATAAGCAGAACAGGAAGGGAGAGCAAATGGGGATTTGTCCTTAATGACCAAGTCTACTCTCTAACAGACAGTATAGTGTAGTAGTTAAAAGTGTGAGACTAGGATCTGGGAAACCTGGTGTGTTATTCTCAATCTGCCATGGAAATTTGTTTTGGTGCTAGTGACACACTCTTTTGTCTCGCACATGGTTTCATGGACTACAGCCCACTTCTTCAGACACAAATGATTCTACCATATGTTCAGGAAAACAGGGCACTTTAGACTGAAAAAGTTTTATTAGTTTTTTTTAAGTGCCTCTTGTTTATTTCTGCTGCAACAGACTAAAACAACTGCTGGGATTCTTGGGGGCAGATCAGTGTACTGAAGACTACATCAAGAAAGGTAAAATCTGTGCAAGTGATTATTAGGAAAGGTACTGAAAAACAAGACAGCCAAGTCGGCAGTCATGGCTTTGTATACAGCTACACGGCTGTGATACAGCAACATCTGAAATACTACACTGGCAATACAGATCAAGTTTTCACCTCAAATAATTATATACTGTTGGAAGGGACAGAAAAAGCAACCAAAATAATCTATAGTGGTCCGCAACCTTATAGTTGTCCGCTGCGGACCAGTGGGAGGGAGGGCGATCCGGTGGCCGCACATGCGCGGCAGGTCCGCGCATGTGCGTTTGCACCATGTGCGGCCGCACATGCACAGACCTGCCGAACGTGCGCGTTTGCACCAGCAGCCGTGCTTCCCCCCCCCCCCCCCGCAAAAAGAAGCTTGCCGGGCCACAAGCTAATCAGCCTCTTTGGCGGGGGATTTGCTTGCGGCCTGGGAAGTTTCTCACTGCGGGGGGGAGCGGGGAGAGGGAGCCGCGGCCCGGTGGTTGGGGACCACTGATCTAGAGCATTCAAGCAACTAAACCATCTGAGGCTTTATGTTTTAGAAGATGAAAGGGGGGAAGCAATGACAGAAGACACAACTAAGTATCTCATACACTCCCCCCTTCCAATAAGAAGAGAACTCTAAATCACTCAATAAAACAGGTTCAGACAGATAGAAAAAATATGTCTTCACGCAAGATGTAATTTAAACACCTGTAATTCTCTCCCACAAGATGGCCAGAATCAAAGGGTCAGCCAGAAAGGTATCAAGAGAAATTCAGTGGGCTGAAACTTGTAATTATCACTGTTCAAATGTTAGGAAAATGCCACACATCCCACAATATCATACTTGTTTTCACCACCATAATATCACAACATCCAGTCCACGTGTACTAAGGGAAAGGAATATGGCTTCCTTCACAAGTGCTTTAGGTATGCAAAAAGCAGTCTAGCACTCCTTTAGCATCCCTGGACTAAGTAATGCAAGTGTGGAAATGTTATTTTAAACATGCATAATTCCCAACAAACCACGTGACAACTTGCTTATCATGAAAGTACGAGGGACTAGATCTTTTCACAATCCTGCTCCTGCCCTAAATTATCATACAGAATTGCTGCCCACCCATGCTTTTAGATGCACATCTCTGTGACCCCCTCAAGCAGGCACACTTTTCAGAAAGGTATGGTTCTCTTTCCACCAAATCTCTCAGGAATAAAACTGACATGAAAATATCATTTACTTTAATATTCAAAAATTGTCCTATTTGGTTCATACACTGAAACAAAGGCTCCCTTTCCCAAACAAAGAATCACTCCAAACTAAATTGAGAAATGTCAGAGTCACTATATTGCACCCCATTCATCAGGCATTACTGACTGAAATGATAACAAGCTGGGACCTATGGTTCAATAGAACAGCACCTACTAAGTATGCAGATCTAAGGTTTGATCCACAGCAATTCCAGTTTAAAAGATTGGGCAGGAGATGATGTGAAAGACTTCCTACAGTGACCCTAGAGAGCCACCACCAGAGTAGGCAATACTGACCTTGATAGACCAAGGGTGGCTTAAGGTGGCTTCGTGAGTGCGTTCATGCTGTAGGAAACCAGAGCTCAGATTCTATATTCTACAGAAGCTTTGACAAAATGATGGCAAGTAAGAAACAGCTCAATCATTAGCGGCATATGCCATTATAGACAGGAGGTTTTGGTTTTGTTCTTTGTTTTTGTTCTTCACCCAAACCCCATCATTCAACACATAAGCAATGTCCTGTTTAATATTTCTGGCCAGCACTAAAAAGTCTTGCCTAGGTCTCCATCAATAAGCACATTTTCTACACACTTTGTGCCCTTCATTTTCCACCACAACCCCACCAAATCTGTGGTGCTTTCTGCTACTACCAAAGAGAGGCATCAAGAAAAGCCAACCCAACGGGTTGCAAGAGAAAAATTTGTACGCTGAGCCATGAGATTGAGGGAGAGGGGCTTGGTATCCTCCCATTCTCATGCCCACAGTTGCTCTGGCAACCAAACACCAGCCTTCCAAGACAGCTTTGGGGGATAGAATTACAAAAAGTGCAACATGAAGACATAGGAGAAGAAACCCACCAAGACAGTTCTAAGAATGTAGAATTCCGAAATCAGATCAAACTCTTCCCTTATGAAAGGAGGATATCGCTCCTTCTTTTTTCCTTCACATACACAAGAGTTCATACTCCAAAAAAGCCTCCTCATTCTCCTTCACTGCTTCGTCTAAAAATACCGCAAAATGTCGCCTTCTCTGAGTTTGGGGGAAGGGGGTGGGGGTTGTTTGTTTTGGCAAGGCTGTGGGAGAAACTTGCCATCGTGCCGCGCTCACGAAGCTGATGGGGCTGTCTGGCTCTCACGCCGGTTCCCGCTTTAATGACCCCGGGCAGAGAAGGTGGACGTTTTTTGAGAGGGAAGGTGCGCAACCTCCACCTTGCGCGGCACAACTGGCGTGGATGTTCCGAATCCTCTCTCCACGCGCGCCCTTGGCTGTTTTGTCCCCTTCTCGGCGAAAGAACGGCGGCGTTCTTTCCCTTGCGCCCCCCCAGCCAGCCAGCCAGCCAGCCAGCCAGGCTTTGGGGAAAGATTTACAAGGCTTCCCGCTGCCGCTGCCCCCTGCGCTGCCGTCTCCCCCCTCGCTTTTACCTGCAAGAGGCTGCGGGGCGAACGGCGTACTCCTGCTGCTTCACTTGCAGATCTTCGTGCAGAGGACGGGAAGGCTGCAATCCCTAGGCCCCGGTCCGGCCCAGACTGAGTGCCCACCCACCCCCGTCTGCGCTAGAGGCGGCCGTCCCCGCCGTCGCAGCCCTTCATAGCCACAACCACCTCCTCCTTTTCCTCTTCTCCTCCATCTTTACACGCTGAGCTTCGCTCGCTCTCCGTTCTTCCACCGCCAAACACTAACAACAACATTCAGTGACGTCATTCGCCGTCACGTGACAGTCCCAGTCTATAAATAGCCTCACTCCCTCCCTCGTCCCGTCGGTTGGGGGTGGGGAAAGAAGGAGGAGGAAGGAGGAGGAGCTTGGGGGAATTTGTCCGCTAACAGAGGACTTGTTTAAACTTTTAAAGGAACGAGGAATACGCGAGTTTCTTCTTGTTTAGGATCACCATATTCCCAAAAGCGAAGACGAGGACATGTCTTCCGAATGACTATTCCAAATGAGTGAGCACTGTGACAAATCTCCTGTTAACGCCCCCGACTATTTCAGCTGCGATAATTGCTACTAAACAGGAACATTCCTACCCTTCAGCCCAGGGGGAGGCAAACTGCGGCCCTCCAGATGTCCACGGACTACAATTCCCATGAGCCTGCCAGCAAATATCCGTGGAATCTGGAGGGCCGCAGCTTGACTACCCCTGCTCCAGCCCCTCAAAAGAGGACGGAGACGGGAAGGAGGCCATGTCCAGGAGACCCTGTTCTTGCTGCCTTCGGGGTTCTTGTTTCTCGGACCTGGGCATTAATTGTGGTCTGAGTGCAACACTTCGTGATTGGCACACTTAAAACACCTAGCATTAAATGTCTGAATACAACGTTCAGGGTCTGGGAGACTGAGAACATTTCTGTACATTGGAAAAAAAATAGTGTTACATCAGCAAAATGGCGTAGTGCTAAAAATTATCGAGCCTCCAGCCATTCCTCACTTTATGGCTGTTTCCCTTTCATCTGCCGCCTTCTCATTCTTCTTACACTCCACATACCTGCTTGAAATGGTGGAAGAGAGCAACGCACTTTGCACATGACTCTCTTCCACTTGTCATTCAAACCAGGCAGCCAATCCCCTTTTTGCAATATCTTAAAGTAGTGATCCCCAACTTGTGGGCCGCGCACCACATGTGGTCCTTCGACTAATTGGAGAAGGACCCCTTCTCCCCCCCCCCCCCCTGGCCCTTTACTTCATCCCCCCGGCCCTTTACAACACACTTCGGGTGTCATCCCCGGTGTCGGGTGTCTCCCATCACTCCCAGATGGGACTATCTCGTTGCAGAGAAACAAGATCAGGGTTTCCATTGATTTGTCATTGTCATGAGTTAAAATTTCCATGAAAATAAAATGTTCCTTATGTTCATTGTTGTGGCGTGTCTGTATCTAATTTTGAAGGGATGTTTAAACATTACCATAGCGATCAGAGAGCGTTAGGGCAGTGGTTGAGAGTAGAGGAGTAAACTACCCCCCCCCAGTAAAATTGTCAAGCGTTGAGTGGTCCCCGGTGATAAAAAGGTTGGGGACCACTGTTTTAAAGGGTCCGCAATGCCTGCTATTTTTTTAAGTAAAACTTCTCCATTCAAAAGAATGCCTATGCATTTAATCATAGATGTGTAGTGCTTTAATGCCACCCCTTATGGAATTACGCGTCTGGAATCTTAAAAAAATTAATCTCGTACCTGATTTTTTTGGGGGGGGGGATTACAGAGGCATGCTTTGTGTGACAACTTTGGGAAAAATTCTTTTTGGCTTTGCCTGCATGATTGAACAACTATTTGTTGATCCTGGAAGTTTGCTCTAAATAAAAAAGTCCCCAAGAGAAGAGAGAGGGAGCTGGGTTCGAGGACGGGACCTTGGAGGTGGAGATAGCGCTTCTATGCCTCCACACATCTCTTTAGTGTGTGGCCTACTGGTTTGCTGTACTATAGCTTGCACTTTTTAGGTTGGGGAATGCACTTTATGCAATTCCCCAACTACCGCTGTAAAATGGCAGATGTTGCTTAAAGTTTGCTGGATGGACACAAGCGGTTGGAGACGGCATGCAAAATGGCAAAAATATGGTGTCTTCATAAGGTAAGCTTTTCACTATATTTATCAGGTGCGAAATGGCCCTGAAAACCAGCTAAAGGTCCCTGACCCTAAAGAATCATAGAATCATAGAGCTGGAAGGGACCATACAGGCCATCTAGTCCAACCCCCTGCTCTACACAGGATCAGCCCTAAGCATCCAAGAAAAGTGTGCATCCAACCTTTGCTTGAAGATTGCCAGTGAGGGGGAGCTCACCACCTCCTTAGGGTTAGCCTATTTCAATGCTGAACTACTCTGACTGTGAAATTTTTTTTCCTGATATCTAGCCTATATCGTTGTACTTGAAGTTTAAACCCATTACTGCGTGTCCTCTCCTCTGCAGCCAACAGAAACAGCATCCTGCCCTCCTCCAAGTGACAACCTTTCAAATACTTAAAGAGGGCTATCATGTCCCCTCTCAACCTCCTTTTCTCCAGGCTGAACATTCCCAAGTCCCTCAACCTATCTTCATAGGGCTTGGTCCCTTAGCCCAGATAATCTTCGTTGCTCTCCCCTGTACCCTTTCAATTTTATCTACGTCCTTCTTGAAGTGAAGCCTCCAGAATTAAGCCTCCGGGGAGGGCGGTATATAAGTATGATAAATAAAATAAACTGCACACAGTACTCCAGGTGTGGTCTGACCAGTGCCGTATACAAGGGGACTATGACATCTTGTGATTTTGATGTGATGCCCCTGTTGATACAGCCCAGAATGCCATTTGCCTTTTTTACCGATGCATCACACTGCCTGCTCATGTTTAGTTTACAATCCACAAGTACCCCAAGGTCTCATTCACACACAGTGTTACCTAGAAGCGTATCCCCCATCCCAGTAGGCATGTTTTTCATTTTTCTGACACAGATGCAATTTAATAAAGATAAGTGTAAAGTTCTGCATCTTGTTCTCATTTGCCCATTGTCCCATTGTGTTCAGATCTCGTTGAACTCTGTCTCTATCATCCGGAGTATTTGCCAGTCCTCCCAATTTGGTGTCATCTGCAAACTTGATGAGTAGTCCCTCCAACCCCTCATCTAGATAATTAATAAATATGTTAAAAAATACCGGGCTGAGCACCATGCCCTGAGGTACCCTGCTACTCACCTCTCTCCAGTCTGATGAAACACCATTGACAACAACTCTTTGAGTGCGGTTCTCTAACCAATTCCCTATCCACTTAACTATCTGAAAATCCAGATTGCAGTCCTTCAACTTATCCATCAGAACATCATGGGGAACCTTGTCAAAAGCTTTACTAAAATCAAAATAAATGACATCAAACAAATTTCCACGATCTAGCAAACCTGTTACTTGGTCAAAAAAGGAAACCAGGTTGGTCTGGCAGGACCTGTTGGATTCTGGCATTCAGGGCATTCTCTGTTCTGGCCCCCACCTGGTGGAACGAGCTCCCGGAGAAGATAAGGGCCCTGACGGAGCTTAAACAGTTCCACAGGGCCTGTAAGGAGGAGCTCTTCCGCCAGGCATTCGGTTGAGACCAGATATATATAACCAACAGCGACCAAAGGGCCCCTGCTCCCCACCCCCCCTCAGAACTCCACCTATACACTCTGGACCTGTTTGTATGTTGCAACATTGTATTGTTTATTGGTTATACAATTATAATGTTATATGTTTACAATTATCAGTTATTATTGCACGGTTACTCAAATGTTTTATAAGACTGTTCCATGTATTGTTCTTATGTTATTATGTAAACTGCCCTGGGGAGGGCGGTATATAAATAAATGAATGAATGAATGAATGAATGAATGAATGAATGAATGAATGAATGAATGAATGAATGAATGAATGAATGAATGAATGAATGAATGAATGAATGAATGAATGAATGAATAAAGCCAACACCATGATTGCTGCAAGGAAAAACAAGTCCTTTGAAAGGCAGTGTCATCATGCTCTTGGGTGGCACTCGGAGTAGTTTAATAGAAACTGAAGCTTACACTGACGAGAGACTGCTTTTAATCAGCTGTGTTCTTTCTGCAACAGACTAAACATGGGGGGCACTTAAAGGATGAAGTGTAAGCATTAAATCTTGAGTGAAGGTTGTTGTTTTCTTGATTGTATCTGCAGCTCCCAAAGTGATCTCTAATCCATGAGAAAGTTTGGGGCAAGCAAGAGGCCTGCTAATAGGCAGGCTTTTTAAAAAATGTGCAACTGGGCACAAAATGTAATATAAAGAACATCTGAAATAACATATGTGTTGCTCAAACCTTTGCATGATGGCTGTTGAATACTCTTGATGAGTTTCTCCGCTATGCATATGATATAACAATCCTTGCTAAATCGGAGCATGATCTGAAAACCCTGATAAAGAGACTAAAAGAAGAAAGTGAAAAGATGGGAGTATACCTAAATATCAAAAAGACCAAGATCATGACAACTGCTGGGAGTAGCACCAAAGTCACGATCGACAATGAGAACATTGAATGTATTGATGATTTCATCTTTCTTGGCTCTTTGATCACTGAAAGTGGTAGATGCAGCCGTGAAATCACACAGCGAATAAGACTAGGCTGGAACGCAATGTTAAGCATGAACCGAATATGGAAAGATAAGGATATCAGCCTTAATACAAAGTGACGACTAATCAACATCATTGTCATCCTCATAACAAGCTATAGATGCAAAAGCTGGACCCTGAAGAAAGAAGACAGGAGGAGAATAGATGCTTAAGAATTATGATGTTGGAGATGAATGCTGCGAATACCATGGTCAGCCAAAGTTACCAACAAGATTGTTTTAGAGAGGAGCAAACCAACTATGTCATTAGAAGGGAAAATATTATGGCCAAAGCTCACTTTCTTCGGACACATCATGTGATCAAACTCGTCGGAGAAATCATTAATGCTCAAAATGGTCAGCAGCAAAAGGAAATGAGGTCTCCAAAGGATCCACTGGCTAGACATGATCAAAGCCAATACAGGGATGACCATGGACCAACTGAAAGAGGCGGTCATTTACAGAGATGTGTAGCAAATACTTTTCTATAGAATCTCTGAGGGTCGGACACGACTGAACGGATAACATCATCATTATACTATATTATACTCACAAAAAGCTTATGAATTAATTTACAGGAAAATCTAGTGCTTAGACCCAAATTCACACATTCTTTCAAGGATAGAATGAGATTAATACAGAGTTTTTTCTCTGTTTCAATGACTGTTCCACTTGCTTTTCCAGATACAGTAGTCTTTCAGACATTTCTGCCTCAGTTAAACTAACATTGTAGCTCAGAGGTTCAAATATCCCCTCAGCCTGTAATTAAAAAGGCAGCTTTGAGTATAGAATCATAGAATCATAGAGCTGGAAGGAGCCATACAGGCCATCTAGCCCAACCCCCTGCTCTACGCAGGATCAGCCCAAAGAATCATAAAGCATCCAAGAAAAGTGTGCATCCAACCTTTGCTTGAAGACTGCCAGTGAGGGGAGCTCACCACCTCCTTAGGCAGCCTATTCTACTGCTGAACTACTCTGACTGTGAAAAATATTTTCCTGATATCTAGCCTATATCGTTGTACTTGTAGTTTAAACCCATTACTGTGCGTCCTTTCCTCTGCAGCCAACGGGAACAGCATCCTGCCCTCCTCCAAATGACAACCTTTCAAAAACGTAAAGAAGGCTATCATGTCCCTTCTCAACCTCCTTTTCTCCAGGCTGAACATTCCCAAGTCCCTCAACCTATCTTCATAGGGCTTGGTCCCTTGGCCCCAAATCATCCTTGTCGTTCTCCTCTGTACACTTTCAATTTTATCCACATCCTTCTTGAAGTGAGGCCTCCAGAACTGCACACAGTACTCCAGGTGTGGTCTGAGCAGTGCCATATACAATGGGACTATGAAATCTTGTGATTTTGATGTGATCCCCCTGTTGATACAGCCCAGAATGCCATTTGCCTTTTTTACCACTGCATCACACTGCCTGCTCATGTTTAGTTTACAATCTACAAGTACCCCAAGGTCTCATTCACACAGTGTTACCTAGAAGCGTATCCCCCATCCAGTAGGCATGCTTTTCATTTTTCTGACACAGATGCAGAACTTTACACTTATCTTTATTAAATTGCATCTTGTTCTCATTTGCCCATTTTTCCATTGTCTTCAGATCTTGTTGAACTCTGTCTCTATCTTCCGGAGTATTTGCCAGTCCTCCCAATTTGGTGTCATCTGCAAACCTGATGAGTAGTCCCTCCACCCCCTCATCTAGATCATTAATAAATATGTTAAAATGAACCAGACTGATCACCGAGCCCTGAGGTACCCCACTACTCACCTCCCTCCAGTCTGAGGAAGCACCATTGACAACAACTCTTTGAGTGCGGTTCTCTAACCAATTCCCTATCCAACTATCTGAAAATCCAGATTGCAATCCTTCAATTTATCCATCAGAACATCATGAGGAACCTTATCAAAAGCTTTACTAAAATCCAAGTAAACGACATCAACCCAATTTCCACGATCCAGCAAACCTGTTACTTGGTCAAAAAAGGAAACCAGGTTGTGTCAGGATCAGTCCCTGCTCTCTGCCATGATTACTGTTCAGTGAACCTGTCTGATTCCATCTTGTATGCTGTGTCTTTGCTGAAACATTCCCATGTAACCGAAACCCATGCTTGTAGTTTTCCTTTGATTCCCCCCTTCTTTGATCCTTGCATTTTCACACCGCTGTGAAACAATGTTGCTTAGTTCCAGTAAACATCTTATGTGCTAGCCTGAGGCGCCGGCCTGACCAAGGTCGCGCTAACTTCAACACCTTGGCAGGAAGCCTGGGATGGCACTTGGCTGAGGGACTCCCCCCATGCTTCGGAACCTTCAAGTTTTGGGCGGGAGAAAAGTATTGATAAGTGCTTACTGTTCTTGTATCGAACATACTTGACTTCGAATGTTATAGTGAACTGATCTGCTGCCAATTAAAGCTTTCTTCTTATAGAAGTTTTGGTTGTGAGTTTTGTCAGTGCTTGACAGTAACTCTGGCCGAATTTGCGTACAACAACAGGGTGCACGCGTCCACGGGAGTGACCCCCTTTAAGGCTGTCTATGGGGCTGATCTGACCGCAGTGCCCACCTGGGACATTTCTTCCCCGGATGCCCCTGACGCCCAAAAGTAGGCAAGTGGGATTTCCCAGGCATGGCCCTCCATTGTGGATTGCCTGGAGGAGGCGAAACGCTCTTATAAAGCCCAGGTAGACAAAATACGAACTGCGAGTCCTGCCTTGGCAGTAGGGGATTTGGCCTATTTATCTACTAAAAACCTTCAGTGTCAGCAGTTGTTGCTCAAGCTGGGGGCGAAGTTTGTAGGACCGTTTGTGGTGAAGAGTTAGATCAATGCTGTGACTGTAGAACTTTCCTTGCCTAAGACTTACCGGAATGTACACCCCATTTTTCATTCCAGCCTGTTGAAACGTGCTCCATCCCCGGACTCCTGGCACCCCCTGTCTGCTGCACCAATTCCCGTGTTTGTGGACAAGGACACACATTATGAAGCTGACAAAATTCTGGACTCTCGCTGGCATAAAAGGAAGCTGTGGACTGGGAAGACTTTCCTATGGGGGACAGGGAGTGGGTAGAGGCCAGTAATATTCGAGCCCCCAGACTCTTGAGGGCATTTCACAGAGAGTTTCCGCAGTGCCCAAGGCCTAGGGATGCTGGGTGAAGGGAGGTTGTTTTTAGGCCGGAGGGATGTCAGGATCAGTCCCTGCTCTCTGTGATGATTACTGTTCAATGAACCTGTCTGACTCCATCTTGTAACCTGTGTCTTTGCTGAAGCATTCCCATGTAACCGAAACCCATGCTTGTGGTTTTCCTTTGATTCCCCCTTCTTTGTTTCTTGCATTTTCACACTGCATATTCTCCCTGCTGTGCAACAATGTTGCCTAGTTCCTGTAAACATCTTATCTGCTAGCCTGAGGCACCGGTCTGACCAAGGACATGCTAACTTCAACACCTTGGCAGGAAGCCTGGGATGGCACCTGGCTGAGGGGCTCCACCCACCCTTCGGAACCTTCAAGTTTTGGGCGGGAGAAAATTATTGATAAGTGCTTACTGTTCTTGTATCGAACAGACTTGACTTCGAATGATATAGTGAACTGATCTGCTGCCAATTAAAGCTTTCTTCTTATAGAAGTTTTGGTTGTGAGTTTTGTCAGCGCTTGACAGGTTGGTCTGATAAGGATCTGTTGGAGACAAATCCATGCTGACTTCCTTGGATCACCAAATTGTCCTCCAGATTTTTGCAAATTGCTCCCTTTAATATCTGCTCCTTTATCTTCCCCACAACAGAGATCAGAATCACTGGCCTGTAGTTTCCCGGGTCATCCTTCCTCCCTTTTTTGAAGATTCAAATAACGTTTGCTCTCTTCCAGTCCTCTGGGACATCTCCAGTCCTTAAAGAGGTCCCAGAGATTATGGACAAGGGTTCTGCAAGTTCTCTGGAAAGTTCTTTGAGTAAGTCACTGCTTCTGTGCGTTGCCCACAGTCCCAAAACGGAGGAGCTCTTCCACCAGGCCAATGAAACAATGCCATCAACCGGAACGTAGACACCTCCTTCATCACCAATTACACCTTGCAGGCAGATGTGGCAAACCGTAATCCTGTAATACAAAATTGTGAGTTATAAATTGCCAGTTGTCACCTTTTTCCTGTCAGGGTTCATTCACTTTAAGAGCAGCCTGAGGTAGCAGTCCAGCAGAAGGCTTCCCAGTCTTGTGCAAATGTAAATCGTAAAAACTGTTGCTGTTGTATATTTGTCTGTCACACACCCATTAAGCAGGTATGTGTTTAATAACCTAACCTTATCACTTTATTTCCTTCAGTTATACCTGCCCTTTCTCCCAAAGGGAGACTCAGAGCAGCTTTTCTTGTTACAATGGGCTTCCCTGGCCAATCTTAGCTCACTCTCAGCTTTGGCCTTTCTGATGATTGATCTACAGTGCCTAGTAACCTGTAGGTACTCTTCTTTAGAGCTCTGTCCTTCCCTCCATTTCCTGAACATTTTCCTTTTCTTTCTTAGTTCCTCTTGAAGTTCTCTGTTCATCCAAATAGGCTTCTCAGAGCTCCTGCAGTGTTTTCGTCTTTCTGGGATAGTCATTGATTGAGCATGCAATAGCTCTTGTTTGAGTAGCGCCCACCCTTCACATGCTCCCTTCCCTTACAGCATTCTCGTCCATCATATGACACTCATCATGTCTCTGAGTTTATTAAAGTTTGCCCTACGAAAATCTAACATCTGCGTCTGGCTACAAGCTTCCTTGGCTCCCCATCTCAAAAGGAATTCTATGAGGACATGGTCACTCCCCCCTAGGGTCCCCACCTCCTTCACCTCATCCACCAATTCTTGCCTGTTGGTCAGTATTAAGTCCAGTATGGCTGAACCTCTTGTGGGTTCATCTACCATTTGATAAACGAAATTGTCAGCCAGGCAGGTCAGAAAGTTGCATGACTGAGGATGCTTCACAGAGTTTGTTTTCCAACACACATCTGGGAAATTGAAGTCACCCATGATGACAAGGTCCTGCCGCTTGGATATTTTCTCAAGCTGCTCACAAAGTGCAGCATCCACATCTTATCGTTGGTAAGGCGGTCGGTAGCAGACACCAACCACTACACTGTTTTCCCCTCGCTTATTTTCACCCAGATGCTTTCCACTGTAGATATGCTCTCCTTCACTAAAATGTTCTGACAGGTAAGCCCTTTCCTCACATACAGTGCCACTCCTCCACCTCTTCGATCTATTCTGTTTTTTCTGAACAGTTCATATCCATCCACCGTTACATTCCAGCCATGAGAATCATTCCACCAAGTTTCTGTGATGCGATAGGAGCGATGGTATTCAGGGACATGTCATTCATTCCCACATGGACCATCACAAATAGGTAGCGATCCGTAGATTTGAGGAGTTTGGGCAACCATTCTGAAACGTCTTTAATTTTCGCCCTTGGCAAGCAACACACCTCTCGGGTTAGGGGGCCCAGCCATATGGCGACCCATTCCTCTTAGGAGAGAGTCCCCAATTACCAATACTCTCCTTTTTTTTCCTTCTCAACTCCATTTCCTTCTATCCCCGTGGCCTCTTCCCTTTGTCTTAGACTTTGTTTTGGGACCTCTTCCCTCGTTGACCCTTGCACCTCCTCTGCAAGGGCCTGAAATCTATTCTGGAGCTCCAAAGGCCCCGAGAACCGTCTCGCTCTACGCTGTTGAGTCTTTTTCCGATTATAAATTATAAAACAGTAATTATAAAACAGTTTAAGAACACTTAAAACCATTAACATGATCTACCTTACTGTAGTTGCCAGGTTTGCTGATTGAACAGCTCTGCTCCCTTGTCAGTCCAGGGTGGGAATGTGATGTAGAGAAGGGCCTCATTGATGTTATTCTTTTCACTCATTGGTCCCAATCAAACACCTGGTGGAAGAGCTACATTTTGCAAGCCCTTCAGAACTGGGGCAGTTCCTCTATAGGCCACAGCTCTTCCAGAAGAACATTCAACCAGGTTGGGGCCAGGACCGAAAAGGCCCTGACCCTGGTTGAGGCCAAGTTTATTTTTCTTGGGCCAAAGATCACCAGCCTGTTTGTCTTGGCAGAGCACAGCACAACAGAGGCATCACATCAAAATCACAAGTCATAGTCCCACATTGGTCAGACCCCACATGGAGTACTGTGTGCTTCAAAAAGGATGTGGACAAAATTGAGAGGGTTCAGAGGAGAGTGGCAAGAATGATCCAGGACATGGGGACAAAGCCCTATGGAGAAAGGCTGAGGGACTTGGGAATGTTCAGCTTGAAGAAAATGATGTTGAGAGGGGACATGATTACTGTGTTTAAGTATTTGAAAGGTTGTCAGACAGGGAAAGGTTCCTCTGGGCAACAGAGGATAGAACCCTCTATCCATAGCTTAAAGCAATGGGTTTAAGCTATGTGTAGAACGATATCGGCTAAATATCTGAGGGGGATTCAATCAGAGTAGTTCAGCAGTGGAATTGACTGCCTAAGAAGGTGGTGAGCTCTCCCTCACTGACAGTATTCAAACACTGGCTGGACAGATACTTATCCTGGATGCCTTAGGCTGATACTGCATTGAGCAGGGTGTTGGACTAGATGGCTTGTGTAGCCCCTTACAACTCTATGATATCATTCTTTGTGGGATATAGTCAGCTAGGTGGTCCCTCAAATATACTATTCCCATACTACAAATGGACAAAGGTCAGTACCAATGCCTTGAGAGCCAGTTTGGTGTAGTGGTTAGGAGTGCGGACTTCTAATCTGGCATGACAGGTTCGATTCTGTGCTCCCCAACATGCAACCAGCTGGGTGACCTTGGGCTCGCCACAGCACTGTTCTGACCTCCTCCTCCTCCTCCAACCTGATCCGGAATTCAACTGGAAATGGCAGGGCAACCATACTTCCTCTCCTGGTTCTTTCCTACCCGGCCACAGGACCTCCACAGGACCTCCACCTTACAGAAGTTGAATTGCAGATGGCTCTGCTTGGTTCAGGCCACTAATGCTTCTGAGCAACTGGTGAATGTTTCTGGGGGTGAGCGAGATTTGCGCCTCGCTCAAGTCTGCCAGGTGCTTCTGCTCCTGGCCCTCTGCTTGGCTTGGGAGCCCATTACAAATGGGCTAGTACGGCACCATCTTCCTGTCGTCCCTAAAGCAGTTTTTATTTAATAGAAAATAAAATAAATAGACATAGACAAACATGTAACAAGCACACTATCAATATAGAAGATGGGGGAATAAAGGATTGAAAGGAAGAGAGTCCAGGACTCAAGGGAAGGATAATTACCAGTTCCTGAAGAGGCAGACAGACAATATGGAGTCCAGCAGCCTATTGGATTCTCTGGATGGATCCAAGGTTTCAGAGTTGGCAAAGTGGCTGGCCAGAATACGGACTTTTATGCCCTGTTGGAGGGTGGTGTGTGCTAGAGATTGCATGTGGTCTGTCTCAGGGTTGAGACAATAAAATGGGTGCTAATGGCTCAGGAGATGGGTGCAGGTGGGGCTTGATGGCTCTGAAGAAAGGAAACCATCTTAGTACAAAGGGAAGGTTCCAGAGGTTTCAAGAGGCTGGCTAGCTGGGTGGAGAGAAATTCTCTCCTGACACTTAGGTTGAGTAACAGGTGTGAAGACAAAGAGGTTGGGCAAGAGTCCTCAGGTGCCACCGACTCTGCTGGCCACTGGATTAGCAATACAATGGATTGGAGGAGGAATGAATGCAGAACATGAGGGTTGCAGCTGTCAGGTCAGACCGGTGGCTGTGGTCAAGCTGAAAAGGGAGCCTGGCCAGGCCTGAGTCCTGGCTGACTAGAGAACCTGCAGTCTGGCTTTAACCAACTTAATAGTTTGTTTCTTCATCTGTTTGTCAAGGTCAGTGGCAAGCAAGACCATATCACTTTTTTTTTTAATCTAGCAATTGAGATCCTCTAGTATGAACACTGCCCAGAAACACAATTCTTCTCCATTTGTTACAGGACAAATGCAGAGTGTTAAGGAATGGCTATTCAGGAACAAACAATGAGGACAGGATGTGTGTGTGAGAAGGGGGGTGATAAACACAAAGTTCAGCAGATTATTTTATACTAGAATTAAAGCCCGTTGTAGCTGATACAATGGGTGCTAGTATGAGGGGGAGGGGAAAAAATAGCAAAGAATGGCAGAGCCTTATTAGGAAAGAGATATGAAGAGAGAGAAAGAGGATAGAAAAAACGGATGTAAAATAGGCACTGAGCCTTTCTGCTTTCTCTGCATCCTCCATTAGAGTTTGTCCATTTGCACCCAACAGTGGGCCTATTGTCTCCGTTTGGTCCTCACATAATTGAAAAATCTTTTCTTGTTACAATGGGCTTCCCTGGCCAATCTTAGCTCACTCTCAGCTTTGGCCTTTCTGATGATTGATCTACAGTGCCTAGTAACCTGTAGGTACACTTCTTTAGAGCTCTGTCCTTCCCTCCATTTCCTGAACATTTCCCGTTTCTTTCTTAGTTCCTTTTGAAGTTCTCTGTTCATCCAAATAGGTTTCTTAGAGCTCCTGCAGTGTTTTCGTCTTTCTGGGATAGTCATGGATTGAGCATGCAATAGCTCTTTTTTGAGTAGCGCCCACCCTTCACATGCTCCCTTGCCTTTCAGCATTCTCGTCCATGGTATGACACTCATCATGTCTCTGAGTTCATTAAAGTTTGCCCTACGAAAATCCAACATCCGCGTCTGGCTACAAGCTTCCTTGGCTCCCCATCTCAAAAGGAATTCTATGAGGACATGGTCACTTCCCCCCACCTCCTTCCCCCCATCCACCAACTCTTGCCTATTGGTCAGTATTATAACTCCCTCTCTGTTTGAGCCTCACTGTTTCTTCAAGGCCTCATCAAATACTCCAGCTATTCTAGTGTAATTTATTTATTCCATGTATCGTTTTGGACAATAATAAAACAAAGAACGAAGAGTAATTGGAGTTCTCAAATTGTCCTGAAGTTCTGTGTGTTACCTTTGACAACCTTCTATTAACACCCCCTGCACTCACACCTTGGTTTTAGTGTGGGTTTAAATGGTATTGATTAGGTGGTAACATTGAGTGTTTAACTGAAAGCAGCCTCCATGGCACTTGAGTACCAGCAAGAATGGGAGTGCCAAGTCTGAGTCCAGTGGCAGTTTTAAAACCAACAATGAACATTGTGAAGAAGTGTACTTGCACACAAATGCTTACACCAAACCACAGCCGGGTTTGTCTCAAAGAAGCTGTTGGACACAAACTGTGTTCTGCAACTTTAGACCAACACTGCTGCCATGCCTGATTGTAGCAGAAATGCAAATATGAATGTACAGACTTAGTGGAATATTGCCCTGTTCTGTGCATTCTTTGTGCCACGACCAAAAAGCAGAGTTAGCTGTAGTCTCAGGTTTGTGTTGTCTACTTATTTCGTTTGCGTGGGCTATCTTGACTGAAGCATCCAATGTTTCTTGTAAAACGTTAGAAAGCAATGAGAAGTTGGAGCATCTATTACATGGGAGGGATTAACTCTTTCTCCCCCATGCTGTTTCCCTGAGGGAAATAGCCTCGCAGAACTGCTATAAGCAAAGGAGGTAGGTGGACTAAAAAGCAGTGCAAACAGAGATGTCCAAGTTTTCTTCCCACTGCAGCTGATAACAGTTCTGGTACGGGGGGAAAGACAAAGGGGGGTGGGATGGAGAGAAAGGATTATTTAGGTACCCCTCCAATGTTTCACTCACTCCCATTGGTTTTTGATGTTATAGAAAACGTGGAAAGTTCTAATCATGAAACTTTTGTGTAATCCATTATACAGCTTGCAGGTGCTTTTGCTTGGATTTTGTAATAGATTTCTAATTGTAAGATAGTTTTGCAGACAATGTCTCAGTTTCTGGGCCATGTTAGTGTTTGGGTCTGACGTTTTTTTGGAAGTATTGTGCAGCAGTGACAAGGAGGCCATAAGGTGATTTTTACCACCCCCAATTGCTCATTTGTTAATCCCCCCTCCTGCATCCAAAGAAAGAAAAAGCTTTTGCTTGAAGCCTCTTTCTCTGCCATTTAACAGGGACATGGCAGACAGGTTTATCCATACCCCCAACTCAGCCTGTGCTTTTGCCTGTCTCTTAACTCCACCAGTACAGCAGTGAGGTATATGTGTGTGTGTGAGGGGGCTGGCTAGCTGTCACTGGAGTTGTAGTTTGCATAAGTGAGCAGACTATAGATCCCTAAGATGTTCTCCCCAACTACCTTTGATGTTGTTGTAGTATCTTTATAGCAGGATTCAAGAACACTGCAGGGAGAGGGTTGAGGGTGGTTTTGTTTTGGGAGGGTTGCCATTGCCCCCCCCCCCCCCGGCCTGGCTGAATCATTCTCCAGAAAATGTCCTAATAAAACACAATTTAAAAGAGGGAGAAAAAGAGCAAGAGAGGCAGCAGCGAGCAAAGATAAGTGAGGCTACAATTCCTCCTTCTGTGGCAGCCAGCAACACCCCAAACTCACCCCGCCCACCTCCTCCTCAGACCTCGCAGTGTTTTTTGGGGATGGCCAAGAAGGGAGTGAGGTGTGGTGTGGCTCCTGGGGAAAGTGTCAGGTTAACATGGATAGAGAGGTTATCGAGAGCCATTTAGCTGCACTGGATGAGTTCAAATCCCCTGGTCTGGATGAAATGCACCCAAGATTACTCAAAGAACTTTCCAGAGAACTTGCACAGCCCTTGTCCATCATCTTTGGAACCTCTTTAAGGACTGGAAATGTCCCAGAGGACTGGAAGAGAGCAAACATTATTCCGATCATCAAAAAAGGGAGGAAGGATGACCCAGGTAACTACAGACCAGTGAGTCTGACCTCTGTTGTGGGGAAGATAATGGAGCAGATATTAAAGGGAGCGATCTGCAAACATCTGGAGGACTATTTGGTGATCCAAGGAAGTCAGCATGGATTTGTCTCCAACAGGTCCTGCCAGACCAACCTGGTTTCCTTTTCTGACCAAGTAACAGGTTTGCTGGATCGGGGAAATTCGGTTGATGTCATTTACTTGGATTTTAGTAAAGCTTTTGACAAGGTTCCCCATGATGTTCTTTTTTTTTTTAATTTTCACGTTGACTTTATTGGTTAGAATGCAGATGGTGTCACTGGTTTTGGTCACACGCTGAGATCATTTTTCTGAAATGTATGGGATGTTGCCGGCGATGGGTCAGAACGGGAAGGGGTGGTTCATGACCTCTGTAGTCCACCACTGGTTGGGGAGGACAACACATGTTCATGGCAGGCCTCAGCCAGACCGCCAATGAGGTTCAAGAATTCGGCGAAGTCCAACTGGCCGTCACAGTTCATGTCGAGCTTTTTCATCATGCGGTCCAGGACGCCTGGGTCCTTCTGGTTCTTTGAGAAAGATGCCAGCTCTGTGTTCATAAACGTAATGAACTCCTTTTTGGAGAGGGACCAGGCGTTCCCATCATGGCCAGCATAGCACTGGAAGACAGCCATCAGTGACTCGATGCAGCGTTCCGTTTCCGTGGAACCACCGGCGTACTTAGATGACATGTCTGCAGAATGGAGGGCGAGGTTGACCACAGTTGTGAGCTGGCTGGCTGGCCACCCATGATGTTCTGATGGATAAGTTGAAGGACTGCAATCTGGATAGGGAAAGTTAAGTGGATAGGGAATTGGTCAGAGAACCGCACTCAAAGAGTTGTTGTCAATGGTGTTTCATCAGACTGGAGAGAGGTGAGTAGCAGGGTACCTCAGGGCTCGGTGCTAAGCCTGGTACTTTTTAACATATTTATTAATGATCTAGATGAGAGGGTGGAGGGACTACTCATGAAGTTTGCAGATGACACCAAATTGGGAGTGGCAAATACTCTGGAAGATAGAGACAGAGTTCAACGAGATCCGAACACAATGGAAAAATGGGCAAATGAGAACAAGATGCAATTTAATAAAGATAAGTGTAAAGTTCTGCATCTGGGTCAGAAAAATGAAAAGCATGCCTACTGGATGGGGGATACGCTTCTAGGCAACACTGTGTGTGAACGAGACTTTGGGGTACTTGTGGATTGTAAACTAAACATGAGCCGGCAGTGTGATGCAGTGGTAAAAAAGGCAAATGCCATTTTGGGCTGTATCAACAGAGGCATCACATCAAAATCACAAGATGTCATAGTCCCATTGTATACGGCACTGGTCAGACCACACCTGGAGTACTGTGTGCAGTTCTGGAGACCTCACTTCAAGAAGGACGTAGATAAAATTGAAAGGGTACAGAGGAGAGCGACGAAGATGATCTGGGGCCAAGGGACCAAGCCCTATGAAGATAGGTTTAGGGACTTGGGAATGTTCAGCCTGGAGAAAAGGAGGTTGAGAGGGGACATGATAGCCCTCTTTAAGTATTTGAAAGGTTGTCACTTGGAGGAGGGCAGGATGCTGTTTCTGTTGGCTGCAGAGGAGAGGACACGCAGTAATGGGTTTAAACTTCAAGTACAACGATATAGACTAGATATCAGGAAAAAAAATTTCACAGTCAGAGTAGTTCAGCAATGGAATAGGCTGCCTAAGGAGGTGGTGAGCTCCCCCTCACTGGCAGTCTTCAAGCAAAGGTTGGATACACACTTTTCTTGGATGCTTTAGGATGCTTAGGATTGATCCTGCGTTGAGCAGGGGGTTGGACTAGATGGCCTATATGGCCCCTTCCAATTCTATGATTCTATGAAAGTAAGTTAGCTAGATAGAAAGGACAGAAAGAAATGTAGAGATAAAGAGAGGGAGAATAAGACAGAATTACAGAGAAAGAGAGAGAATGAATGAGATAGAAGTTAAGAAAAGGAAAGAAGTAAAAGAAGAGAGGGGGAGGGGGAGGGGGAGAAATACAGAGAGAGATTGAGAGAAAGGAAAAATAAGACTGGGAGGCAGAAAGAGGAAGAGAAAGGAAGGGTGAGAGAGGGGTAGTAAGAGAGGGCGAAATCCACTATTCGGGTGAGGCTTCTCCACTGCGCACGGCCCTCACTGCTCCAGCAGGCTGCAGCAGCCACACACACACCTTCCCTGGGAGATTAACAAGCAGCTGGCTGAGGCCTATCAAACATGCATGTGGCCATGTGACTCTCCCTGGGAAGAGGGCTCCCTGGTCCAAGGGGGAAATCAAACACACACACCCCGCCTGCTTCCCGTCCCAAAGGGAATGGAGGCCCCCACCCCCAGGTCACTTACATGTGTCCCGGGGAGTGTCCAGGAGCAAACTGCCAGCAATGCCAGCAGAGAGCCCTTGCCAGATGGATGGGCAGAGTGGGTGTAGCCTGTCCGAGGCAGGGCCCAAGACAGGCCACACCTACTCTCCACCCACTTAGCACTTAGAGAGTTATTATAACAGCGAGCTGGCTGTTAAAGATACTTGTCACAAGACCACAGCTGTGTCTGCTGAAGTATCCATTCCAGCTGCTTACTCACTATGCAGCAGGAGTCCTTAAGACTTCAAGTTAGTTTACTTATTTTTAAATTTCTAGACTTCCCCTACCAATGCAACCATCTTGGGGCAGTTTACAACATTGTTGTTGACAGAGCTAAGGTGGATAGGAAGAATATAGTTTTTCTGCTTACTCACATCATTATCAGTTTGTTGGCTCAACACAGTTTTCTCAAGGTGAGAAAAACTGAGAAAAGGTCAACTAAAATGCTTTAGGATGCTTTGGGATGATCCTGCGTTGAGCAGGGGGTTGGACTAGATGGCCTGCATGGCCCCTTCCAACTCTATGATTCTGTGATTCTGTGAACTATGGTCATTTCATCAAAGTGGTCAGAACATCAGATTGAGATTTCTGAGCCCAAGTTCCAGTCACCGCTGTGCCACAGAAGCTCACTTGCGACAGCGTGCCTATCACTCTTAGCTAACTTTCCTCACAGGATCTTTGTGTGGATAAAATGGAAGGAGGCTGATTTTGTAAGCTACTTAAGGGAGAAAAGCAGGATGAAACTAAAGCAATAATTTAATACTCAGAATTCTTGACAGGCTTCACATTGGTGGGCAAGAATCGCTATGGTAAAGGAAAAGTGAAGAGAGGACAGAGGAGCTTTCTTGAGTCCCAGACAAAGTTGGGTCAGGGTCCCTAGTTCACTTATGCCAGTTTCAGGGAACACTGAGTTTCTCCTGGACCCAAATGCTAAAGATCCATTTAAGACATAAAACAAAATATGGCCCCAAAATGTCTTCTTTAAAGCCAGCATAGCCAAGAACATCTGAAGCCAAATCATCTGTCATCCCAGGCAAATAGTAAGATTGATTTTGGCACAGTACACAAGCCTTTGCCAGAATATCTTTACTTTGAACTTGCAGTTTTTGTAATGTTTTTGTCCTTCTCAAGGCAGAGTTAAATATTGGCCACCTAAAGGGCCTCCCTCATAACCACCAGAAGTCCTTGTTGTGAACAGAAGCATATATTGCACATGGAACAAAAACATTACCACTCTAGGTAGTATGGTAATTCCTTCTCATGACAGAATGACACAAGTGATACCATGAAGTGATACTGTGAAGGCAACTATGAACTGTATGCCACATGTGAAATATTCCCATATCCAAATCTAATGATGTCTGCAGTTTATCACAATATTTCCATCAAAGCGAAGAATGAAATATTTCCACATTTTTCAACTGGTTTCTAGGAGATTGCCTGACCTCAGCTTTGGAACATGAAAAGCAATAATATGGGCTGTAAATACTGTAAACCAATTAAAATTAATAGGAAATGGGACTCCCTAAGCTATGTCCAGAGTGTGTTTTCCTTACTACTCAGTATCCACGATCTTCTACACATACCTGAGATGGGAATTCCATAGCAAAGGTTTAGTTTTGAGTCCTGGCAAATCCAGATAGGGGGTGGGGAGGATTAAAGGGGATGTTGTGATATGATTTCCTTGGTTCTCATTCAAGTAATCAAAGACTGTATTAAATATTAACCCAAGTTCCTTACAGGATTATTGTATATTACTGTCAAAACCTTCACAGCTTGATGGATTAAATAAAAGTATGCTTTTTCAGTGTACAGTACTGCATAGCAGCAAACATACCATTGTTGTGGGGAGGTCAGAGAGTTAAAATGCCACAAAATTTACATTTCAGTTAATAAGCCTAAACCCAACAAAACCATTTTTGTAGCTCCTGGGGTTCTGCCCCTTCCACCATCTTGCCAGCACCTTTTCCTTTCTCCCCAAAATAATGGAATTCAACTGGGTGATGCAATAGGTTAATTTCCAAAAAGCACTCCAACAGTATTCAACAAGCTTCCTCCGTTCTTACCATCCAAATACCCACCACTGTGCTGTCTTCTAGTCTCCTTATATTACCCTAATTGGCCCCTCCACTCTGTTCTTAAACTACAGTGCCTTTTTAATGTCTCCACCCCCATTCCCCTTGGGCATTTCCATTTCTCCCATGCCTTCCCTGGGTAAGTATGTGTTTTCTCTCCACAGGTTCTTGGCACTGTGGCTTATCTCACTGGCCCTTCTCTGGGAAACACTGCGTGGGGTGCTAATTCTTTGTCTCCCTTTCTCACCGCCCCTCTCCCAGGCTAGCTGAGCCTCATCTTCTATGTTTTCCTCGTCCTTCTTCTGCCATGCCAGCATCGGGTTCAGGTAAGTTTCCCGCTCATCTCTTCATTCCCTCCCCTTCTCTACCCCCAGTTTGAGGGCTGCTACTGGGCTCTGGCTACATCTTTCCCCCTCTGCCTCTTCATGACAGCTTGTCAACTTCTCCTTGCCCCCTCCCCCGGTACAGCCAATCCAGGTGAGTCCCAGTAGGTAGTGTAGGTGTCACTCGCAACACTGGCAGAGTCTCCTTCAGGTCTCACTGTTCTTGTCTTCTGTGGGCATTCCTCAGGTTCTTTCTCCAAGGTTCCTTTTCCTGGGGGGTTTCAGCGTCCGTTTCTGGGTATTGGGGTTTACCATTCCTGCTCTCCCCAACATTGCCGCACTCGAGCCCAGACAATTTTATTTAGTTTAGGCCAGTTCTTGAGCCTATCAAGAACATCCTGTATTCTGATTCTGTCTTCTGTTGTGTTTGCTACCCTCTCAGTTTAGTATCGTTTGAAAATTTAATAAGTACCCTCTCTAATCCCCCATCCAAATCATCGTTAACTGCTCCTGCGGAGTGTTAGTAATAATTGAGTAAGAGCAATGTGGGAGGAGAAAGGGAGGGCCCAATTGGGCCCTCCAAGTGTCCATCCAGGGCCAAGCGGCCGCTTGGCCTGGCCTTGCCTGGCCTGGGAGTCACCGCTTGGAGGAAGAAGCCTTCTGCGACAGTAAGTCCACCGGCCGGCTTCCCCTCGCCCTGGGGAAAGGAGCAGGGACACTGCGTTGAAGACGCAGCATCCCTGCTCCTTTCCCGCCCCTAGGCCCTGGGTGGCTGCCGGGTGGGTGGGTGGCGGCCTTCTCCCGGCCCCGGGAACAGCCTCGCCACGTCACAGACACGTCGAGGTTGCTCCTGGGGCCGGGAGAAGGCCCCGGGTTGCTGCCGGCTGGGTGGGTGGCGGCCTTTGCCTGGACTCGGAAACAGCCTCTCCATGTCGCAGACACATCGAGGTTGCTCCTGGGGCCGGGAGAAGGCCCTGGGTTGCTGCTGGGTGGGTGGGTGGGTGGGCCGCAGCCTTCGCCTGGCCCCAGGAACACCCTTGCCGTGTCGCCGACATCACCAGGCTGATCCTGCGCCCCCTGCTAGCGCCCGCTGTATTAAGCTTGTTGTTGTTGTTGTTGTTATGTGCGAAGTCGTGTCCGACCCATCGCGACCCCATGGACAATGATCCTCCAGGCCTTCCTGTCCTCTACCATTCCCCGGAGTCCATTTAAGTTTGCACCTACTGCTTCAGTGACTCCATCCAGCCACCTCATTCTCTGTCGTCCCCTTCTTCTTTTGCCCTCGATCGCTCCCAGCATTAGGCTCTTCTCCAGGGAGTCCTTCCTTCTCATGAGGTGGCCAAAGTATTTGAGTTTCATCTTCAGGATCTGGCCTTCTAAAGAGCAGTCAGGGTTGATCTCCTCTAGGACTGACCGGTTTGTTCGCCTTGCAGTCCAAGGGACTCGCAAGAGTCTTCTCCAGCACCAGAGTTCAAAAGCCTCAATTCTTTGACGCTCGGCCTTCCTTATGGTCCAACTTTCGCAGCCATACATTGCAACTGGGAAGACCATAGCCTTGACTAAACGCACTTTTGTTGGTAGGGTGATGTCTCTGCTTTTTAGGATGCTGTCTAGATTTGCCATAGCTTTCCTCCCCAGGAGCAAGCGTCTTTTAATTTCTTTGCTGCAGTCCCCATCTGCAGTGATCTTGGAGCCCAGGAAAATAAAATCTGTCACTACCTCCATTTCTTCCCCATCTATCTGCCAGGAATTGAGAGGGCCGGATGCCATGATCTTTGTTTTCTTGATGTTGAGTTTTAAGCCAACTTTTGCACTCTCCTCTTTCACCCGCATCAACAGGCTCTTTAGTTCCTCTTCACTTTCTGCCATTAGAGTGGTATCATCTGCATATCTGAGGTTGTTGATATTTCTCCCTGCAATCTTGATCCCAATTTGTGACTCATCTAATCCCGCATTTCTCATGATGTGCTCTGCATACAAGTTAAATAGGCAAGGCGACAGTATACAGCCTTGCCGAACTCCTTTCTCAATTTTGAACCAGTCAGTGATTCCATGTTCAGTTCTCACTGTTGCTTCTTGACCTGCATATACATTTCTCAAGAGACAAATAAGATGCTCTGGTATTCCCATCTCTTTAAGAACTTGCCACAATTTGTTGTGCTCCACACAATCAAAAGCTTTAGCATAGTCAATGAAGCAGAAGTAGACGTTCTTCTGGTACTCCCTAGCTTTCTCCATGATCCAGCGTATGTTGGCAATTTGATCTCTAGTTCCTCTGCCTCTTCGAAATCCTGCCTGTACTTCTGGAAGTTCTCGGTCCACATATTGCTGGAGCCTAGCTTGTAGGATTTTGAGCATAACTTTGCTAGCATGAGAAATTAGTGCAATGGTGCGGTAGTTTGAACATTCTTTGGCATTGCCCTTCTTTGGGATTGGAATGTAAACTGACCTTTTCCAATCCTGTGGCCATTGTTGAGTTTTCCAAATTTGCTGGCATATTGAGTGTAGCACTTTTACTGCATCGTCCTTTAAGATTTTGAATAGTTCAACTGGAATGCTGTCACCACCAGTAGCTTTATTGTTGCTCAGACTTCCTAAGGCCCATTTGACTTCACATTCCAGGATGTCTGGCTCCAGGTCAGTAACTACCCCACTGTGGTCTTCAGGGATGTTAAGCTCGCTCTTGTATAGTTGTTCTGTATAATTTTGCCACCTTTGTTTAATCTCTTCTGCTTCTGTGAGGTCCCTACCATTTTGGTCCCTTATCATACCCAACTTTGCATGAAACGTTCTCTTCATATCTCCAATTTTCTTGAAAAGATCTCTGGTCCTCCCCATTCTATTGTTTTCTTCTATTTGTTTGCACTGTTCATTTAAGAAGGCATTCTTATCTCTTCTAGCTTTTCTCTGGAATTCTGCATTCAATTGGGTGTATCTTTCTCTTTCTCCCTTGCCTTTCACTTCCCTTCTCTCCTTAGCTATTTGTAAAGTTTCCTCAGACAGCCATTTTGATTTCTTGCATTTCTTTTTCTTTGGGATGGTTTTAGTTGCTACCTCTTGTACAATGTTGCGAACCTCCGTCCATAGTTCTTCAGGCACTCTGTCTATCAGATCTAATTCCTTAAATTTATTTGTCACCTCTACTGTGTATTCGTCGGGGATATGATTTAGTTCATACCTGAGTGGCCTAGTGCTTTTCCCTACTTTCTTCAATTTAAGCCTAAATTTTGCAACAAGAAGCTCATGATCTGAACCACAATCAGCTCCTGGTCTTGTTTTTATTGACTGGATAGAACTTTTCCATCTTTGGCTGCAGAGCACATAGTCAATCTGATTTCTGTGTTGACCGTCTGGTGATGTCCATGTGTAGAGTCGTCTCTTGGGTTGTTGGAAAAGAGTGTTTGCTATGACCATTGTATTCTCTTGACAAAATTCTACCAGCCTGTGCCCTGCTTCATTTTGTACTCCAAGGCCAAACTTGCCTGTTATCCCGGTTATCTTTTGACTTCCTACTTTAGCATTCCAATCCCCCATGATGATAAGCACATCATTTTTTGGCATTGCTTCTAGAAGGTGTTGTAGGGCTTCATAGAACTGATCAACTTCATCCTCTTCAGCAGCAGTGGTTGGGGCATAGACCTGGATCACTGTGATGTTGAATGGTTTGCCTTGGATTCGAACTGAGATCATTCTGTCATTTTGGGGATTGTATCCCAAGACTGCTTTTCCTACTCTCTTATTGATTATGAAGGCTACTCTATTTCTTCTGCGAGATTCTTGTCCACAGTAGTATACCTGATGGTCATCTGAATTAAATTCACCCATTCCTGTCCATTTTAGTTCACTGATTCCTAAAATGTCAATGTTCAGTCTTGTCATTTCTTGCTTGACCACGTCCAGCTTGCCTTGATTCATGGATCTGACGTTCCAGGTTCCTATGGAATAAAAATCTTTACAGCATCGGACTGTCTTTTCGCCACCAGTTACTTCCACAGCTGAGCGTCCTTTCGGCTTTGGCCCAGTCGCTTCATTCATTCTGGCGCTACTCGTACTAGCCGTCTGCTCATCCCCAGTAGCATATTGGACACCTTCCGACCTGAGGGGCTCATCTTCCGGCGTCATATCGTTATGCCTATTGGAACTGTCCATAGAGTTTTCATGGCAAAGATACTGGAGTGGTTTGCCATTTCCTTCTCCAGTGGATCACCTTTTGTCAGAGCTCTCAGCTATGACCTGTCCGTCTTGGGTGACCCTGCACGGTATAGCTCATAGCTTCACTGAACTACGCAAGCCCCCTTGCCACAACAAGGCAGCGATCCTTGAAGGGGGATTAAGCTTACAGCAGGCTTAAATTCTAAGTTTATAATATGTTGAACAACACAGGCCACAAGACAGATCCCTGGAGCACTACACTTGTCACTCTTCTCCAAGAGGATGCTGAACCATTAACAGGTACCCTTTGGGTAAAATCTGTCAACTAGTTATCGATCCACCTGACAGAATTAGGATCCATACTGCAAGTTCTTTTAGTTTTTGCCACATTGAGCACTATTTCCCTCGGTAGTTATCTGGATCTTTCTTTTTCCCTTTCTTGTAGATGAGGACAGCATTCACCTACCTCCAATGATCAGGCAACTCATCTGTTTTCCAAGTTTCAAAAACAAAGGACAGAGTTTCAGAGATTACATCTGCAAGTTCTTTTAGTACCTTTGGATGCAGTTCATCTGGCCCAGAAGACTTTGTTTCATTTAAAGAAACTAGGTGTTTGTGGACTGCCCCTACAGTGATCCCCGGCTACCATTCCCATCCCCCGCTGTTGTGTTACGTTTTTGACACATTGAGCACTATTTCCCTCACTAGAAAAGACCGAGGATAAATAGGAGTTAAGCAGTTCAGCCCTCTCTTCTTCATCATTTGTTATAAGTTCATTTTCTTGCCATTGCAGTGGTCCTACAGAGTCCCTATTCTTTTTCGTACTTGAAATATTAGAAGCCTTTTTTGCTATGTTTAGCACTTCTTGCTAGCATAACCTCATATTAAGCTTTACTTTTTCTAACACTCTCCCATACAAAATGCACAATACAAAACCTTTAATGACAACCAAAATATAAAACAGCATACAAATAGTTCTGTAATACAGGTCTATAAAACTATCAAAAGTACAGTGGACAAGGGAGCAGCAGTTACAAAAAGCTAAAGCCAGTGATGTTTATTGCTTTACCCTGTGGGTCATAGCTATAGATAAGAACTTGGCTACCCATTCAGTGGTCACCAAGCAATTATCAGTAAGTTCAAGAGACCTAGCATCTGTGAGAATAGGAAAGGTAAAAGTGGGGATACAGATCAGAACACTGGTGGTTATATATCTCACATCGCAAAATAATATGGCAAATTTCTGGTTCTATATGGTAAAAACCTGCAAATTTTCTCATTGTGGGGAATTCTCTTATACCTGCCTTCAACCATTGCAGAGGGAAATACATTTAGTCTGGCTAACATAAACGCTCTACGATTCAAAGGTATTATAATGTTGGGAAAATAATGAGCCATAGATTTTGGGGTATAGGCAAGACCAAGAGCTCATGGAGAACACGGCGCCCCTGCACCAGCATAAATTATCTGGAGATCAATATCCTGGATTCTTCTTTAGATAGTTTGAAAAAATATGGTCCTCTCCAGAGTTAGCTAAAGAATCAATGTTGGATTTAATTAAATCCATAATAACCTATGGATTTAATTTTAGAGGCAATGGCCTGAGATCATTTCGAAGTATAATGGTCAGATGGAAGAAGTGCAAGGAGACTATTTAAAGGAGGGCTAAAAAAAAAGAGCCAATATTTGATAGATAAAATCCAAGCTCGCGATTCAATATGTGTACACCCAGCTCGGCACATAGTCAGGTTACTAAAATGGGTAAGCCTAAAATTTTGCGGTAGAATGCCGCAGACACACAGTCAGCCTCTTTGCTCAGAGAGTGCTGGAATTACCATCCTTCCGCAGGGCCTGTAAAACGGAGCTCTTCCGCCAGGCGTATGGTTGAGGCCAGGGCAGAGCCCAGGTTCCATCTAAGATCCCTATTCCATCGGCCAGCTTTTCTCTCCTCTCTCTCTTATGGAACCAACGTTTAACCTCTCTCTGAACAAACGGGGAGAATCACAGAATAGAATGCCATCTTTCTTAGTGTAATAATGGGTATTATGGGGTTTTATGTGATTTTATTGTGATTTTATTATTTTACTGTGAACCGCTATGAGACCTTTTGGCAAACAGCAATATACAAATCTTTAAACTCGCCCCGCAGCACGGTCCGGCGTGGAATAAATAAAGGAGTAAGGGCTGTCGGGGAGGAGTTAGGGCAGGCTCTGTCCGGGATAAAAACTCGGAGGGCCCAATCAGGAGCCGCAAAGTGGCTCCTGATTGGGCCCTCCAAGTGTCCATCCTGGGCCAAGCCGCCAATGGGGAGCCGCACAAAGCGTCCCTGCTCCTTTCCCACTCCCTTGGGACCATGGCCATTGGGGGGAGAACGATGTCGCCGGCTACCTTCTCCCGCCGCCCTGCCAAGGTGGGAGGCGCAAAGCGCCTCCCGATCTGCCCCCCTCCCACTTCACCCGCATCACGCTAGCCACCGCCATTACCTACCCAACTGTCCACCGCGCCTCTCGCAGCCTGCCCCGACGCCCTCACCATCCCGCCGCCAGCACCCGCCCTCAACAAGATGGTGCCTCGCAGCTGGCCCGCGCGGCCCGCAATGGCCTGCGAAGCCACCCGCCGCCGTGCGACCATCGCCGTCGCCGTCCCAGCGCCAGCACGCACCCTCAACAAGATGGGCCTCAACAACAGCACCCGCCCTCAACAAGCCGGCCCACACACCCTCCAAAGCCACCCGTCGCCGCCACGCCTTCCTCGCTGAGCCACGCTCACACCACTGGATTCCGGAGACGAGAAGCCGCGCCCCTCCGCCAGCCCACCACTAACACCCACCCCCCGCGCCCAGAGCACCAACCTCGCAGGCCCGCCTTGGAGCTCCTCACATCGACGCCGTCCGCACTACAGCTCCAGGTAAGGAGCCCACTGGCCAGAACCCTGCTCCGGTCATCGCTTAGGGTCCCTAAGCCCACACAACCACGACGACCAACTGCCCAGCTTCCCTAGCGCCCACTGTATTCGCACTACTCCGGGCTTATTTTCTAGTCTAACTAGAAATAAATAAATAAATCCATACAGGAATCTCAAATAGCACTTGGGCAATTATGGAGGCTTGAAAAACTCGAAGAGCCCCTGGCACATATTGGTTGCCCTTCTGGAAATGGAAGCAACTGATGGCCTGTGACTTATTCTTAGCCAGGGTAAGACTTGTTATGGTGGGTAGACCATTTTAGGTTATAATGAAAAAGAAGCCCCTGATATCTGAAGGACTTAACCTGTTCAATTTTTTTGCCTGCAACTCTCCAAGTGGCATACTTCCAGGATTTGTAAAAAATATATTTTTGTCTTGTCAACATTTATATAGAGAAAATTCAAGTCACTCTCCCTACAATCATTGGTTACTTGTTTATATTCATCCTTGATGAGCAGGCCTTCCTTCCATTTTCTAAATGACACTTTTTTTATTCCTCAAATCATGTGACAGCTGCTTATGGAGCCACCTTGGCTTCCTTAGCCTCCTTTCATCTTTTCTTCTCAAGGGAATTGTTTGTGATTGAGCCTTCAGTATTTCACTTTTAAGAAACTCCCAGCCCTCTTGGACTCCCAGCCTTCTTGGATTCCCATCTCTTTAAGTCTTTCTGACTATGGGACTCTACCCAACATACCTTTAAGTCTGTTAAAATTGGCTTTCCTGAAGTCCAGTCTATATATCCGACTATGTAAAGGTTTACTTGTTCCCACAATTGTAAATTCCAGAATCACATGGTCACTACTACCAAGTGTGCCCACTACTTTTACCTCATCTACCAGTTCTTCCCTATTGGTGAGAATCAAGTCTAAAATACCAGGCCCCCTGGGTCCCCTCTCTAGTTTCTGGAAAATGAAGCTGACGGCTAAAGAAATTAAGAAATTAATGGAGTTTGTATTTTTAGCAAAGTTGGTCTTCCAACAGATATCCAGGTAATTGAAGTCACCCATAACCACTATTTCCCCCCTATTTGAGAATTGTGTAATTTGCTCTAGGAGAATCTCATCCTAGTCCTCTGACTGGCTTGGTGGTCTATAGCAGACCCTCACAATAATACCATTCTCATTTCCTCCTGCTTTTATGTTTACCTAAATAAACTCAACAGAACTTTCATGCTCAGGTACCTGTATTTCTTCACAAGTATACTGATTCTTAACATATATTGCTATACCTCCCCCCTTCTTAACTTGTCTGTTCCTTTTGAATAGATTGTAACCCTCAAGTCTAGTATTCCAGTTGTATTAACACATCAAGTTTCCGTGATTCCTATTAGGTCATAATCCCCTTCCTCTGTTAGTTCCTCCTTTGTGTACCCCATAGTTTTGTTTTTTTGAACTTTCTTATTAATTAGTGGTTCCCTGTTTATGTGCATTTTCTTGTACATTTGCAATCTTCCCATCTTCAGTTCTTAGCATCACACCAGATTCTGAATTTATGTCTCACTCCCCCTTTCGATTTAAAGCCCTCTTCACCAGGTGTGCAAGTGTTCTCCCAAAAATACTTTTTCCGTCCCTTGTGAGGTACAAAAGGTCTCCTGATAGTAATCCCTCATATTGACACCATAGACCATGATCCAGAAACCCAAACCTTACCCGACGACACCAGTGATGTAGCCAGTCATTTATTTGCATGATTTTTCTAGCTCTTCCTAAGCCATGATCACTTACAGGAAGAACTGATGAAAACACAAGCTGCGCTCCCAGGTCTCCAGATCCACAAAGTCTTTCTTAATACATTCCATGCTGTGCTGGGCAATATCATTTGTTCCTATATGAATGTGTTACCCTAAAGGTAGCCCATAATGGAAGGGTGCCTCACACAGAGACACCTTCATGCACAGAAGCCCATGACTGGACTCTAAACAGGTTGGTACATGCATGAACAGAGACTGACTATGGAGTCAGTAGGGCCTCTCAACAATAACAACAAGCTTTTAATAGCATCTAAAAGTACAATATAAGGAGTGAAAGTGCAAAAAGATCCACTGCTATACAGAGAAAACAAAGGCAGAGATCATGCTTTAGAATAAGACAATACATTCTATACAGCATTGTCCACAGGCTCACAACCTAGTTGAATGTGGGATCTGTTGAAATCTCCCATATAGCACAGCAGAAGGTAGATCATTAGTTCTAGCTAATGTGAATGCTCTACGCTGTTGTTGTGGGATGATTAGATGGTAGAAATATGAAGCCAGGGGCTGAGAGCTTGGTGAGATTCCCAAGCTCAATGGAGAGCAAACATTTCTAGCTTTACTGCTATGTACCTGCAGTTCTATGTCTAACAGTCTACATTTAATTGAATAAAATGCAGTCTTTTCAGATACCAGGTACAAGGAGTCTAAAGAGATTCCTATAGATTTAATTTTCCCGTCAATGTGTCTGAACCAAGTAGGTGACTCATGTTCAGATAACATGAGGTAAATTAGACTGTTGGGGTCAGATCTAAAATGAATGCAAAGCCAGAACGTGATTGTTAACAACCATTCTCTCGTTTCCAATAGTCTTTGGCTGGTTTCTAGATATAGGACTGCATAAGAGACACGGTTCGGGATCCCAAGGATATCACAAAGGAAGACAGTTTGGAGACTTTCGACTGCTTGGTTAAAAGCGTTGATCCAAATAGGGATGCCATAGAACAGTTGGGCACTTAGTTTCCCATTGAATACTTTGAGGGCTGCTGGCACATACTGGTTACCTCTGGTGTAGAAGAAACATGTAATTGCCAGATGTGATTGCATATTTCCTCTGTGTAGCCCAATTTGCATTATGGTGAAAGAATATTCCCAAGTATTTGAAGCTTTTAATTTGTTCAATGTTGTTACCTCTTACATTCCATTTAAGAGGCTTCCATGGCTTTCCAAAAACCACAGTTTTTGACTTCTCAAAGTTCAGAGCAAGTTTGTTCACAGAAGTCCAGAAATTGAACCAGTAAGCGTTTTAACAAGGTTGACTCAGCCTTCCATCCTTCCGAGGTCGGTAAAATGAGTACCCAGCTTGCTGGGGGGTAAACGGTCATGACTGGGGAAGGCACTGGCAAACCACCCCGTATTGAGTCTGCCATGAAAACGCTAGAGGGCGTCACCCCAAGGGTCAGACATGACTCGGTGCTTGCACAGGGGATACCTTTACCTTTACCTTTAAGCGTTTTAAGCCAATTTGTGAATGGGACAGCACTACAGCATCATCTGCATATAAATGCAGTGGGATGTGAAGGGAACCAATTTTTGGGTGATGGTCAGCTTTGGAGGGATGGAGCAAGGTCATTCATAAATAGGTTAAATACGAAAGGAGCCATTAGGGCCTCTCAACAAACCTAGGAAGCCAGGCCAGATCTCCATCTTGTTTGGCTTCACTAGATTTCTTCCCTTGTCTAGAAAAGACAGGCCAGATTTCATAGAATCATAGAGTTGGAAGGGGCCATACAGGCCATCTAGTCCAACCCCCTACTCTATGCAGGATCAGCCGTAAGCATCCGAAAGAATCCAAGAAAAGTGTGTATCCAACCTTTGCTTGAAGACTGCCAGTGAGGGGGCACCACCTCCTTAGGCAGCCTATTCCACTGCTGAACTACTCTGACTGTGAAAATTGTTTTCCTGATATCTAGCCTATATCGTTGTACTTGTAGTTTAAACCCATTACTGCGTCTCCTCTCCTCTGCAGCCAACGGAAACAGCATCCTGCCCTCCTCCAAGTGACAACCTTTCAAATACTTAAAGAGGGCTATCATGTCCCCTCTCAACCTCCTTTTCTCCAGGCTGAACATTCCCAAGTCCCTCAACCTATCTTCATAGAGCTTGGTCCCTTGGCCCCAGATCATCTTCGTCGCACTCCTCTGTACCCTTTCCATTTTATCTACGTCCTTCTTGAAGTGAGGCCTCCAGAAATGCACACAGTACTCCAAATGTGGTCTGACCTGTGCTGTATTCAATGGGACTATGACTTGTGATTTTGATGTGATGCCCTTCTTGATAAAGCCCAAAATTACATTCGCCTTTTTTATCGCTGCATCACACTGCCTGCTCATGTTTAGTTTACAGTCCACAAGTACCCCAAGGTCTTATTCACACATAGTGTTACCTAGTAGTGTATCCCCCCATCCAGTAGGCATGCTTTTCATTTTTCTGACCCAGATGCAGAACTTTACACTTCTTTATTAAATTGCATCTTGTTCTCATTTGCCCATTTTTCCATTGTGTTCAGATCTCGTTGCACTCTGTCTTTATCTTCCGGAGTATTTGCCAGTCCTCCCAATTTGGTGTCATCTGAAAACTTGATGAGTAGTCCCTCCACCCCCTCATCTAGATCATTAATAAATATGTTAAAAAGTACCAGGCTGAGCCCCAAGCCCTGAGACTCACCTCCCTCTAGTCTGATGAAAGACCATTGAAAACAACTCTTTGAGTGCGGTTCTCTAACCAATTCCCTATCCACCTAACTATCTGAAAATCCAGATTGCAGTCCTTCAATTTATCCATGAGAATATCATGGAGAACCTTATCAAAAACTTTACTAAAATCCAAGTAAATGACATCAACCGAAATCCAAGTAAATGACATCAACCGAATTTCCATGATCCAGCAAACCTGTTACTTGGTCAAAAAAGGAAACTAGGTTGGTCGGGCAGGACCTGTTGGAGACGAATCCATGCTGACTTCCTTGGATCACCAAATTGTCCTCCAGATGTCTGCAGATCGCTCCCTATAATAACTGCTCCATTATCTTCCCCACAACAGAGATCAGACTCACTGGTCTGTAGCTTCCCGGGTCATCCTTCCTCCCTTTTTTGAAGATCGGAATAACGTTTGCTCTCTTCCAGTCCTCCGGGAAATCTCCAATCTCCAAGAGGTCCCGAAGATGATGGACAAGGGTTCTGCAAGTTCTCCAGAAAGTTCTTAGAGCACTCTCAGGTGCATTTCATCCGGCCCAGGGGATTTGAACTCATCCAGTGCATCTAAATAGCTCTCGACAACCTTTCTATTCATGTCAACCTGCCACCCAGACACTATCCTTTGGCTACTGCCATCTCTAGATGTGCCTAAACCCTTTGACCTGTGGGGAAAAACAGATGTAAAATAGGCACTAAGCCTTTCTGCTTTTTCTGCATCTTCCGTTAAGAGTTTCTCCATCTGCGCCCAACAGTGGGCCTATTGCTTCCTTTACTTTACGTTTGCTCCTCACATAACTGAAAAATCTTTTCTTGTTACAATGGGCTTCCCTGGCCAATCTTAGCTCACTCTCAGCTTTGGCCTTTCTGATGATTAATCTACAGTGCCTAGTAACCTGTAGGTACTCTTCTTTAGAGCTCTGTCCTTCCCTCCATTTCCTGAACATCTCCGTTTTCTTTCTTAGTTCCTCTTGAAGTTCTCTGTTCATCCAAATAGGCTTCTTAGAGCTCCTGCAGTGTTTTCGTATTTCTGGGATAGTCATTGATAGAGTATGTAATAGCTCTTGTTTGAGTAGCGCCCACCCTTCACATGCTCCCTTCCCTTCCAGCATTCTTGTCCATGGTATGACACTCATCATGTCTCTGAGTTTATTAAAGTTTGCCCTATGAAAATCCAACATCCGTGTCTGGCTACAAGTTTCCTTGGCTCCCCATCTGAAAAGGAATTCTATGAGGACATGGTCACTTCCCCCTGGGGTCCCCACCTCCTTCACCTCATCCACCAACTCTTGCCTGTTGGTCAGTATTAAGTCCAGTATGGCTGAACCTGTTGTGCGTTCATCTACCATTTGATAAATGAAATTGTCAGCCAGGCAGGTCAGAAACTTGCATGACTGAGGACGCTTCGCAGAGTTTGTTTCCCAGCACACATCTGGGAAATTGAAGTCACCCATGATGACAAGGTCCTGCCGCTTGGATATTTTCTCAAGCTGCTCACAAAGTGCAGCATTCACATCCTCTCGTTGGTCAGGCAGTCGGTAGCAGACACCAACCACCACAGTTTGTTTTCCCCTCGCTTATTTTTACCCAGATGCTTTCCACTGTAGATATACTCTCCTTCACTAGAATTTCTGACAGGTAAGCCCTTTCCCTCACATACAGTGCCACTCCTCCATCTTTTTGATCTACTGTTTTTTCTGAACAGTTCATATCCATCCACCATTACATTCCAGTCATGAGAATCATTCCACCAAGTTTCTGTGATGCCTACTAGATCATACCTTTCCATCAGCATGAGAAGTTCCAGCTCTTCCTTCTTATTGCCCATGCTTCGGACGTTAGTATAAAGACATCTGAATCCTTTTACTTTTGGTTCCCTATGAGCTGGCCTTGCCGGTTGGGCTGCCCCCGATCGGTCTCCTTCCTTACGCTCCCTATGTTGATCGTCTCCTTCCCCTTGTGGCTTCAGTTTAAAGCTCTCCTGATGAATCTTCCCAGGTTCCTGCCAAACACATTCCTCTCCAGCTTCGATAAGTGCAGTCCATCAGCTGCTAGTAGGCCTTCCTCAAGAAAGCCTATCCCATGGTCCCCTCCAGAAAGCCTATCCCAAATCTCTCCTGCCGGCACCAAGATTTGAGGAGTTTGGGCAGCCGTTCTGAAATGTCTTTAATTTTCGCCCCTGGCAAGCAACACACCTCTTGGGTTAGGGGGTCGGGCCCAGCCACATGGCGATCCATTCCTCTTAGCAGGAAGTCTCCAATTACCAGTACTCTCCTTTGTTTTTTCTTCTCAACTCCATTTCCTTCTGTCCCCATTCTTCACTTAGACTTTGTTTTGGGACCTCTTCCCTCGTTGACACTTGCACCTCCTCTGCAAGGGCCTGAAATCTATTTTGGAGCTCCAAAGGCCCCGAGAACCGTCTCGCTCTACGCCGTTGAGTCTTTTTCCGAATTGTCTGCAGAGGCTCCGTAATGAGGTCAATCCCCTTATCCTCTTCAGGATTGGTTGTATCCTCTTTATTCCTCTTTATTCTGAGTTGCACAGCTCTGGTCTATGAACTCCTCCCCTTTCTTAATTTGGGTCAGAGTAATAATGCTGTCTTCTAATCCCCTAATCCTTTCCTCCAAAAGTCTTACCAGCTTACACTTGGGGCAGCTGTAGTCCATCTTGTCTTCTGGGAGGAAGGCAATCATAGAATCATAGAATCGTAGAGTTGGAAGGGGCCATACAGGCCATCTAGTCCAACCCCCTGCTCAACGCAGGATTAGCCCTAAGCATCCTAAAGCATCCAAGAAAAGTGTGTATCCAACCTTTGCTTGAAGACTTCCAGTGAGGGGGAGCTCACCACCTCCTTAGGCAGCCTATTCCACTGCTGAACTACTCTGACTGTGAAAAACTTTTTCCTGATATCTAGCCTATATCGTTGTACTTGAAGTTTAAACCCATTACTGCGTGTCCTCTCCTCTGCAGCCAGCAGAAAAAGCATCCTGCCCTCCTCCAAGTGACAACCTTTCAAATACTTAAAGAGGGCTATCATGTCCCCTCTCAACCTCCTTTTCTCCAGGCTGAACATTCCCAAGTCCCTCAACCTATCTTCATATGGCTCGGTCCCTTGGCCCCAGATCATCTTCGTCGCTCTCCTCTGTACCCTTTCAATTTTATCGACGTCCTTCTTGATGTGAGGCCTCCAGAACTGCACACAGTACTCCAGGTGTGGTCTGACCAGTGCCGTATACAATGGGACTATGACATCTTGTGATTTTGATGTGATGCCTCTGTTGATACAGCCCAAAATGGCATTTGCCTTTTTTACTGCTGCATCACACTGCCTGCTCATGTTTAGTTTACAATCCACAAGTACCCCAAGGTCTCGTTCGCACTCTGTCTTTATCTTCCGGAGTATTTGCCAGTCCTCCCAATTTGGTGTCATCTGAAAACTTGATGAGTAGTCCCTCCATCCCCTCATCTAGATCATTAATAAATATGTTAAAAAGTACCAGGCTGAGCCCCAAGCCCTGAGACTCACCTCCCTCTAGTCTGATGAAACACCATTGAAAACAACTCTTTGTGCGGTTCTCTAACCAATTCCCTATCCACCTAACTATCTGAAAATCCAGATTGCAGTCCTTCAACTTATCCATCAGAACATCATGGGGAACCTTGTCAAAAGCTTTACTAAAATCCAAGTAAATGACATCAACCGAATTTCCCCGATCCAGCAAACCTGTTACTTGGTCAAAAAAAGAAACTAGGTTGGTCTAGCAGGACCTGTTGGAGACAAATCCATGCTGACTTCCTTGGATCACCAAATTGTCCTCCAGATGTTTGCAGATCGCTCCCTTTAATATCTGCTCCATTATCTTCCCCACAACAGAGGTCAGACTCACTGGTCTGTAGTTTCCTGGGTCATCCTTCCTCCCTTTTTTGAAGATCGGAATAACGTTTGCTCTTTTCCAGTCCTCTGGGACATCTCCAGTCCTTAAAGAGGTTCCGAAGATGATGGACAAGGGCTGTGCAAGTTCTCTGGAAAGTTCTTTGAGTACTCTCGGGTGCATTTCATCCGGACCAGGGGATTTGAACTCATCCAGTGCAGCTAAATGACTCTCGACAACCTCTCTATCCATGTTAACCTGCCACCCAGACACTATCCTTTGGCTACAGCCATCTCTAGATGTGCCTAAACACTTTGACCTGTGGGAAAAAACTGATGTAAAATAGGCACTAAGCCTTTCTGCTTTCTCTGCATCTTTCGTTAGAGTTTGTCCATCTGCACCCAACAGTGGGCCTATTGCCTCCTTGACTTTATGTTTGCTCCTCACATAACTGAAAAATCTTTTCTTGTTACAATGGGCTTCCCTGGCCAATCTTAGCTCACTCTCAGCTTTGGCTTTTCTGATGATTGATCTACAGTGCCTAGTAACCTGTAGGTACTCTTCTTTAGAGCTCTGTCCTTCCTTCCATTTCCTGAACATTTTCCTTTTCTTTCTTAGTTCCTCTTGAAGTTCTCTGTTCATCCAAATAGGCTTCTTAGAGCTCCTGCAGTGTTTTTGTATTTCTGGAATAGTCATTGATTGAGCATGCAATAGCTCTTGTTTGAGTAGCGCCCACCCTTCACATGCTCCCTTCCCTTCCAGCATTCTCGTCCATGATATGACACTCATCATGTCTCTGAGTTTATTAAAGTTTGCCCTATGAAAATCCAACATCCGTGTCTGGCTACAAGTTTCCTTGGCTCCCCATCTGAAAAGGAATTCTATGAGGACATGGTCACTTCCCCCTGGGGTCCCCACCTCCTTCACCTCATCCACCAACTCTTGCCTGTTGGTCAGTATTAAGTCCAGTATGGCTGAACCTCTTGTGGGTTCATCTACCATTTGATAAATGAAATTGTCAGCCAGGCAGGTCAGAAACTTGCATGACTGAGGACGCTTCGCAGAGTTAGTTTCCCAGCACACATCTGGGAAATTGAAGTCACCCATGATGACAAGGTCCTGCCGTTTGGATATTTTCTCAAGCTGCTCACAAAGTGCAGCATCCACATCCTCTCGTTGGTCAGGCGGTCGGTAGCAGACACCAACCACCACACTGTTTGTTTTCCCCTCGCTTATTTTCACCCAGATGCTTTCCACTGCAGATATGCTCTCCTTCACTAGCATTTCCTGACAGGTAAGCCCTTTCCTCACATACCGTGCCACTCCTCCACCTCTTCGATCTATTCTGTTTTTTCTGAACAGTTCATATCCATCCACCATTACATTTCAGTCATGAGAATCATTCCACCAAGTTTCTGTGATGCCTACTAGATCATACCTTTCCATCAGCATGAGAAGTTCCAGCTCTTCCTGTTTATTGCCCATGCTTCGGGCGTTAGTATAAAGACAACTGAATCCTTTTACTTTTGGTTCCCTATGAGCTGGCCTTGCCGGTTGGGCTGCCTCCGATCGTTTTCCTTCCATACACTCCCTATGTTGATCGTCTCCTTCCCCTAGTGGCTTTAGTTTAAAGCTCTCCTGATGAATCTCCCCAGGTTCCTGCCAAACACATTCTTCCCCAGTTTCGATAAGTGCAGTCCATCAAGTCCTAGTAGGCCTTCCTCAAGAAAGCCTATCCCATGGTCCCAGAAACCAAATCTCTCCTGCCGGCACCAACTACGCAGCCAGTGATTCACCTCCATTATCTTCCTCTCCCGATGCATTCCTCTTCCCTTGACAGGCAAGATTGAAGAGAATACCACTTGTGCCCCCATTTGCTTGAGCTTCAACCCCAGATCTTGATAGTCTTTTTTAATAGGAGCGATGGTATTCAGGGACATGTCATTCGTTCCCACATGGACCATCACTGAAAACACAACACAAAAGCTGAGACATCAACTGCAGCCAAATGAATTTAGTTTGGGTTTCTGATTTGCAAACAGAATTTGTCAGTGCCACAGTTAACAGATGCAGCCTAGTTCCCCCCTACAACAAGCAGAGTTTTTAGGTTACTCAGAATTTTCATAGAGAACATGCTGGCCCAACCACTAAGATCACTTTTACTTTAAAGATTTAGAGAACACTGTATATGCCATTAAATGCCAGCATTTAATGTCACACTCACTGCAGATGATGGGATGAATGTCCTGGAGGTCCACTGTAACTTGTAGGCAGTGCAACTACTAGGGAAATGTGATCTACTGATTCTAATTGCTAGGCCAAGAACCACAGGCTAAGAGCCGCAGGCTCTTTGTCTCTCGCCCTTCGGCTCACACCTCTGGCGAGGAGCAGCCCTTTTTAATCCTCCCAGCAATCATCCAACAATCATCTCATTCAGCACCACAATAGCCTCACCTGGTCAGCAGCAACACTCCCCAGTCGCTCTCTCCACATGCTCTCAGTTCTCTGAGCTCTGCCTCTGGTACCTACATGCAGGTACCTACATGGTCTGTATAATGCAGGAATTCACAACAACCTGCCTTCTCACAGTGACCCCAATTTAATGCCTAAGTGATCCCCCCCACACACAAAAAACCTCCAGAATCCATCCTAGCTTGGAGGAAATTCACCTACCATCCCACAGTGATGATCAGCAATTCCCAGCGTATGCAAGAGTGGGCCACAAGAGACAAACACTGGCATATTCCTTCCTGCCCACCCACTTACAATCTGCCTAAATTCATAAAATTAGCATTTCTGTCAGATTACTCTCTAGCCCCTGCTTAAAATCTTCCAAAGGAGAACCCACCACCTCCCAAGGAAGCCTGTTCCACTGAGGAACTACTCTGACAGGAACTTCTTCCAGATGTTTAACCAAAAGTTTTTAAATTAATTTAACCCATTGATTCCAGTCCAACCCTCTGGGGCAACAGAAAACAACTTTGCTCCATCTTCTATATGATAGCCATTCAAGTATAGGAAGATGGTTATCATATCACCTATCAGTTTTCTTCTCTCGAGCCTAACAGACCAAGCTTCCTCAACCTTTCCTCATACGACTTGGTCTCCAAACCCTTCACCATCTTTGTACCCCTCCTCTGGACACGCTCCAGTTTCTCTACATCTTTCTTCAGTTGTAGTGCCCTAAACTGAACATGGTATTCCGAGTGAGGTCTTACCAGAACTGAGTAAAGTAGTAACATTACCTTACATGATATGGACGCTATAGTTTTTAATACAGCCTAAAATCCCATTTGCCTTTTTAGCTACCAAGTCACACTGCTGATTTATGTTCCGTGTGTGGCCTATTAAGAACCCCAGATCCTTTTCACATGTCCTACTGCCAAGACAAGTCTCACTCATTTTATAGTGATGCCTATGGTTTTTCCTACCTAAATGAAGAACTTTAGATTTATCACCACTGAAATTCTTTTTAGCCCAGTTTTCTAGTCTGTCAATATCATTTTTTATCCCGATTCTGTCTTCTGCTGTGTTTGCTACCCCGCCCAGTTTAGTGTCATCTGCAAATATAATAAGTACCCCCTCTATTCCTTGATCCAAATCATTTATAAATATGTTGAACAACATAGGGCCCAGGACAGATCCCTGAGGCACTGTACTTGTCACTCCTCTCCAAGAAGATGATGAACCATTTACAAGCACTCTTTAGTTCTTAAAAGCAGTTATTACAAAGGTCCTGTCCATTATGCTGACCTTCAGAAAATTTCACACTACCCTTATTCAAACAAAAATAATGGAACAAAACACATATATGTTACCTTTTTTTAAAAAAGAGAAATCTCTGTAAAATATTTTATTCAATTTTACTTTCTACATCTAGTGACAAAATAGTTTGAATCTCACAGAGGATTGCGATTTTTTTGTTTTTTTTTTGCTCCAGAGTACCATAAATGACGATATAAAAATTACTAAATTGGACTGTTATCCAGGTTTAGGGTTTTTAAAAACTATGGTGCATTTTCATGCTCTTGACAAAAAGAATTTAGCACATGCTAAAGAGCAGCTTAATGTTATTGGGTCGAAGATATTTGCAGATAAAAATACTATCAAGAAAATATATTAAGATTAAAATAATTAACCTTCCACTTTCTTCTCATAAAACCCTCTGCCAAAGGAAGGCCCATGACATACAATGATCAAATGCCCTCAAGCATTTATAAAATGCAACAATTCTACAAGACAATGAAAGGCATAAATGACAGTTGACCAGTTTTCGCTAGCATACACAAACTCCCCAAAAATGAGTAATCTATAGGTACAAAAAATACATCCCTTTAAACAGGATCTAAATGTTACACAGCCTACACCAAGAACAATTAAAATAGGACACATTTAGGGGGGAAAAACATACCAAAATCTAGAGAAAGCTGTTGAATGCCCTAGAAGGAAAGAAACCACACATGTACATGCTGACCCAGAATCAGCACATGCTGTTCATGTGGGGAAACATGTACAGTAGAGCCATGGGCAGAAACCAGGTGCACAAAGCCTACCTGGACATTACATTCCGTGGTTGCAGGAACACATATGGAATTACATGCCAGGCCCCACACAGATTTTTGTGTGGCATCCTTCATAAAGGGCAAAAGCAGTACATGCACACTGATATGGCCACAATGCTGCATCAAGGCAATTTAACATTTGGAATCACATTCTTTTATACTTTTTCAACTTTTCAAGAAAACTATATTTACCAGCAGACAAATTTCTTTGCACCCATCATTTCCTATTGCTTATATTCCAATCCATATATTTGTAGGTTCAGATCTTGGAGACTTAATAGAAACACCTATCCAATGTGCAGTCAAATCACAGTACTTGGGATTAGTAATCCACCAATAGATTTTCAATCTGTTTGCTTCAAACAACTTTTAGCAGGATAGTTCCTGGGAACTATTCTGGATTATATCCACAATTGCACTATGTACCCTGCTAAAAGTTTCCTGGGGGAAGAGCAGGATAAAGATGCAGTTACCAAGCTACACAGTTTGAAAACTGAAGCTCTTAACCCCCAAAACCTGAACTATCTACATAATGTGTTTGAGTTTAATCTAAGTTGGTGGTGGAAAGTGCCATCAAGTTGCTTCCGACTTATGGTGATCCTGTATGGTTGAGATGTTCAGAGGTGATTTGCCACTGCCTGCCTCTGCATAGCAACCCTTGATTTAAATACTAGCCAGTGCTGATTCTGTTTAGCTTCTGAATTCTTACTAGCCTGGGCAATCCAGGTCAGGCCTTAATATAAATTAGCATCAAGAAATTGTTGCAATGATAATGAAAAGAGTAGATCACTTTTCTACTGTGAAACGTATATCAGACTACTGTAATTCTTTATTTTGCCCCCAATCCTCAAAACAGAATCAAAGTGCGTATACATTGCGGGTACACACTAGAAGAAAAAAGAAACAAATAGTAGACCAAACTAAGGACTATCAGACATTTCTGCAGTATAATCCAAAATGTGTAGTGGGTCGTGAAATAATCCAGCAGCATAGAACTGCAAAGTTCTCTCTATATATACACACATATCTGCCTATTACATAAAACCAGAACACTGGCTGCAATCCTGAAAAATATTTATTGGTACTCCCACTAACACAAAAAGGGACTGAAACAGTTACCAGGCCTTTAACCCAGCAGTTGGAAGTGCTGATGCAAAGGATCTCTCATGTGCTGCCAACTGAAGGGTAGTTTTGGTGTTTGTAAGATTACTTTCTGAAGCAGTCCAGTGCATATATAATGCAAATGCTACGTGAGAACTGGTTACCCACTTCCAGACATAACCCTATGACTGATCCAGAAAAAGCTCCAAGGTAACCAGTTCCAATAAGCTTTCCACACGGACACATTCACAGAAAATACTTCCAAATATTATCCTATATGTGACTGAATAGTATGTCAAATGCAGTTCTCAATGGGCAATTGTTAAGATCACAGACATAATTAGCTCTTCTGTATGCAGCAAACTGAAATTTTATGGTTGGCACTAAGAACGGGGTTTCCTGCAGCTTTCCCCCCAACCCTACATGGCTTTCACTTTGATCTGCTTCATCTTCATTTGCTTCTTCTCAAGTTTCTTCTGTTCCCGTCGCAAAGCAGCTTCCTGTTGCAAAGACAACAAACTGTATGTTATCATCTGATTCTGCACTCTATAGAATAAAATTGAGACACCCCCCATCCAGGAAAGGAAGCCTACTGATGAGCATGATAGATTCATTGAGAATCAGTGGCTACTAACCGTGGTTTCTGAGAGAATCCTCCATGTCGACCGTTTACACACTGGAGGTTTCATGCCGGGCTGCAGGCTGGAGTTTTAATTGTGGCAGGTTGCCCCACCTCTTTCTGCACCCACATGGGGGAGCATTTGGCCTGGTGTGCCTCATCTACCCCCGATTTGTGCTCCTGCATGGGAGCTGGGGCTGTGAAATTCCCAATGCGTAAACGGTCGTTTAGAGGCACCCAACCTCTGAATTCCAGAGCCAGGAGGCAATATCAGGGTTAGCCCTCCAGAAGAACTGGTTAGACACTATATGAGGCAAGATACCGGACTAGACAGACCAATGGTCTGATCCAGCAGAGGACTTATGTTCTTATGAGCAGATCGAGGGCCCTTCCAGACAAGTACATCATCCTACAGTAGAAAGTGTAAACAGAAGGTGTGGGTAACAGAAGGTGTGGGTAAGAGAAACAGAAGGTGTGGGTAATCCAAATGGCATTTTCTCCCCTAGCGAGTATACTCATTTTAGGGAATGGTTTCTTCTGTTCATTAGAAAGAATCACATTTATTATTTACTTATTATTTCATTTATTATCTGCTCCTCCCAGACTGGCTGGCTGATAGTGGGTTACAAGTAAGATCCCCACAATAAAACCATAAAATCCCTATCCCTTAAAACATCATCAGTGGCAGCAAATCTAATCCCCCTCCCCAACCCATGCCTCGGGGGATAAACAGGGAGTCACCTAGCTGTTCCAGCTGTAATGAGGAGAGGCCCATAGATCTTAATCCCTCTAGCCTCAACAAAATATCTAGTGGAAAAGTTCCTGCAGGAACTCAACTCTTCCAGGAGCTCATTCCACCTGGTTGGGGCCAGGACCAAAAAGGCCCTGGTCAAGGCCAGGCGCACCTCCTTTGGTTCAGTGCCAGGTTAAACCTGGCATCTAGAGATGAAGAACGTAGGGCTAAAAATACAATTCCCATGAGGATTCCTACTGTATCCAAAGCCAGTCAAAAAGTTATAACTCAAAATAAACTTTCCAAATAGCAAAAACATGACAACGGCTTATCAATATGCAGAGGAGACTATCCAGGTCACCTGAAAAGAGCTGGCTGATGAGGCTGTTACTATTAGTATTTGGAAATTGTTGTGTTTTGGGACAGTTTTCTATACAAGAGCAACAGAAACATGCTGTGGAAGAATTTTCTTTCCACTATTCATTGGTAGGAAGGCAATGAATATTGGGATGTCAAAAAGCAGTGGAATATAAATGGGTCCTGCCCAAGCTCTAAATACCCTGGACTCTGCAGAACAGTTTGTTTCGCCAAAAGGTAGCCTTTACATTGGTGTCCACTTAAAACATCTTATGAGTGTCTCAGACAAAGCATGCCCGCATGGATCCCAGGACAGTGGCCCGGCGAAATAACGATTTTACTTGACATTCCCCACCTATAATGAAAGCAGTGCCTGGGATGAGCCAGTGTGGCATTTCCATGGCATTCCATACTGCAAAGTGCAGTTCCTCCAATGGGAGCTGGAGGACCTGAAGGTTCTGGTCCATACTCTGGTTCTCTGCTTGCAAGCTTCACCAGTCGACCAACAGCAGCAGCAGGTGCAGCCATCATCACCACTGCAACTGGTAGTGTGGATGCAACTTGGGAATGCAGTGCAGCCAGGAGGTTCGACACAGGTGGGGGGCCTGGCTGTCCCACTGCAAGCAGTGCCACAAATTGCATGGAAGCAGTGAGTCCAGTATCATCAGCTGAGAAGCTATCCTTTATTGTGTAAGTAGCTGTGTACATGACCAAGTATGGCGGCACCTTCAATTCAGACATAAGCCAAGTGCGCTGTGTGGGTGCCTTCCTGGAAGTCGTTGGCTGACAGTCCCAGGGTAGGGTAGTGGAAGCGAGTTCAGACCCCCTCCCCAGGAATACTTGAACATATGTGACGTATTTGAAGAGAAGGACAGTGGCCAACTATCCCCCCACTGTAGAACAGACTGTACCATAGTGTTAAAGAAGGGTGAGTGCCTACCCAAGACACAACTATGCTCCATGAGCTTCAGAGAAATAACTGAGCTTTGCACATTTATTGATAAAAACCTTCACCCAACCACTTCTAGCATGGCCGCACCCATTCTGTTAACCAAAAAGAAGACTGGGATGCTATGCTTGTGTATGGATTACAGGGGGCTGAATGACATCTCCATGAACGCCCATCTCCTTCTTCTCATCAAGGACTTGTTAAGGCACCTAGGGATGAGGAAGGTGCTTATATAGTGGACCTGAGACAAGCATATTATATGATTCAAGAGAGAATGAATTGAAAACCACCTTTAATACCCTCAGGAACAATTCAAGTACTTGGTGATGCCATTCAGGTTTAACAATACACCCAGGGTGTTCATGAACCTGATTAAAGAGGTCCTGCACAACCTCTTCTTCAATGAAGTATATTTTGATTATGATAATTCGGGGACCCTGGAAGAGCATGTTCAGATGGTGAGATGATAATATGCCTCTGGGAGAATCAACTTTTAGATGAGGTTTCCAAAGTGCAAGTTTCACAAGGACCAGCTCAATTTCTTGGGCTACCGCATCTCCCCCTGTGGGCTGGAAATGGATCCAGCCAAAGTAAGGGACATATTGGGGTAGAAACCTTCCAAGACACAGAGAAAGCTGTAAAGTTCCCCCAGATTGCTAACTTTTATTGAGACTTCCTAGTCAATTCTGCTTGAGTAGCCCTCCCCTTGACGGATCTGCTGAACACCAAGAAGGGAGGGGGGAGACAAATGGTTGGGGGGTACATAGTTGGTGGAATGCCAGAGACCTTTGGAGATCTCAAGTGGCTCCAACACAGAACCCATTCTCCACCGCATGAACGAGGCCAAACAATTTGTGGTCTATGGACTGAAAGAATGTGGCAATGGGTGCCATTATGCTACAAACGGATTCTGAGAGTGGCTGAACTTTGTCTGTACCTTCTGAGAAAGTCTGATGATACAAAAAGGAACTGGATAATTGGGGAGAAGGAGATGGCTGCAATAAAGCTGGCCCTGACCACTTCACGGTTCGATGGGGGGGGGGGCTGCCCCATTCAAGGTTTGGACTGATCAAAAAAATCTCCAAGACCTCAAGCAGCCACACAAACTAACTGCCAAATGGTCTCATTGGGCATAGTTTTCCCTCTAGTTTCCTATTCACACAGAAACAGAACAGAGAAACATTTCCCAGAGAAGCTGGATGCACTGTCCTATCCTCATCAACACTAAAACCAGAACAACCCAATTGTGGACACTGTTTTCTCACCCAAGCCAATATATGCAAAGGATGCACAGATACCCCGTGGTGGTCATAAAATGATAAAATCATAGACTTGGAAGGTGCCATACAGGGCATCTAGTCCAACCCCCTGGTCAATGCAGGATCAGCCTAAAACATCCAGGATAAGTATGTGTCCAGCCACTGCTTGAAGACTGTCAGTGAAGTGGAGCTCACCACCTCCTTAGGAAGTCAATTCTACTGCAGAACTACTCTGTGGGGAAAAAATCATTTCTAGCCAATATTGTTCTCCATGTAGTTTAAACCCATTATTACAGCTCCTATCCTCTGCTGCCAACAAGAACCTTTCCCTGCCCTCTTCTGTCAGACGCACAGGAAACTCACAACAAAACTTATTCAAAAGAAAATAGTTTTATTGATTAGCACTATACGCATTGGACTGAAAGTCAAATCTGACTCGAAGCCAGATTTGCCTCAGCTTATCAATACATTTCTCCCGCCCAAAACTTGACAGTTCCCAAGGGGGGGGGGTTAGTGAGAAAAGACATATGTGAAACAAAAACAGGATTCCAAACTCCCATCCTTGAGAGAGGTACAAACAACCCCGTGAGCCCACAACAAGATAAGGTTAGAATAACATCACTATTCTATTTTATTGCTTACAAACTACAAGGACGGGGCTAGCAGGCGCCAGGTCCCATCAAGCAATATAACTGACATGGAGGAACTCAGGCTAAATTTATGACAGAGATTCTACAATCCTGACATCCCTCCGCATTAAAACTAACTTCACTCCTCCATCTAGCCGGCATCAACCGGGCGAGGACAATCAGGAAATGCTCGATGGAAAGCCCGGAGAAGGCGAGGTGCTTTCACATTCCCCGCCTCCACCCACTCCTTGTCCCCCGAGGGGAAATCTTTCCACTCAATCAGATATTGAAGGCGACCCTTGTGCAAACGAGAGTCTAAAATCTGGTTGACTTCATAGTGGGTGTCTTTGTCGATGTAAATTGGCACAGGCTGGTCTGGAGGAGGGTGCCACTCGTCTGGGGCCGGAGCTCTTCGCAGCAGGCTGGAATGAAAAACCGGATGCACATTCCTATAAGTCTTTGGTAAGGCTAACTCAACAGTCACAGGATTAATCAGTTTTACCACTTTAAAGGGCCCCACATATTTAGGGCCAAGTTTCTTAGATTTCTGCTGGCACCTCAGGTTTTTTGTAGACAAATAGGCCAGGTCTCCCACTTTCCAATCAGGTGCAGGTACTCTTTTCTTATCTGCTTGAGCTTTATAGGCCTGTTTCGCCACTTTGAGGCTAGCAACAATTTCTGGCCACCCTGTACTGATGGTCGATGCCCATTTATTTATGTCAGGAGCCTCCGTGGAGCTGAGTTCCCAGGTGGGGGCTGTTGCCAAATCAGTTCCATACACTACTTTAAAGGGCGATACCCCTGTTGAGGCATGAACCCCATTGTTGTAGGCAAATTCAGCCAGTGGCAATAAGGAGACCCAATTGTCCTGCTGGTGATTGATAAAACAACGCAAATACTGTTCCAGGATTTGGTTTACCCTCTCGGTCTGGCCATTTGATTCCGGATGATAACCCGAAGTGAGGGCTTGCTCCACCCCTAATAGTCTCAAGAGTTCCCTCCAAAACTTGGAAACGAACTGGGGGCCCCGATCCGTCAGAACACGTGTCGGGATCCCGTGCAGACGTACCACGTGTTCAACAAAAAGAGAAGCTAATTTAGGTGCTGAAGGCACTCCCGTGCAGGGAATGAAGTGAGCCTGTTTAGAAAAAGCATCCACCACCACCCATACAACGGTGTGCCCATGGCTTGGAGGGAGGTCCGTAATAAAGTCCATAGTGACATCTGTCCATGGACGGGAGGGGGTGGGCTGTGGTTGTAATAATCCCTTTTTCTTGCCCCCAACCGGTTTCGAGGTGACACAAACAGGGCACCCCTGTACGTATTTCTCAACGTCTTTGCGCATGGACGGCCACCAATACTGTCTCCTAACCAGGTGTAGAGTTTTCACGAAACCAAAATGTCCAGCAGTTTTTGCATCGTGGCACAGTTTCAAAACTTTTTCTCTGGCGGCAACAGGAACAAAGAGTCTCTCACCCTTAAAAAAGAGCCCCCCCTTCTCCGTCAAATCAGGGCGGAGGGAGCCAAACTCCGGATCTTGTGACATCTCCTTTTGGACCCAGCCCCCTGGGATGGGCGGAACAGTCTTTACGTGGCTGCGCGTCACGGCGGCCATCCCTAGTTGGGCGGGGGTGAAAACGGTGTCCACCAATGGGTCTCGTTTGCTGTTGTACTGGGGCAGGCGTGATAATGCATCGGCCAAAAAGTTCATTTTACCCGGCAAATGCTTAAGAGAGAAGTTGAAACGGGCGAAAAACTCCGCCCACCTCATTTGCTTGGCGGACAGTGAACGGGGCTGCTTGAGTGCCTGGAGGTTTTTATGATCCGTCCAGACAACAAATGGGATTGCGGACCCCTCTAGCCAATGCCTCCAGGTGGAAAGGGCCAATTTTACTGCAGCCGCCTCTTTTTCCCAAATTGCCCAATTTCGCTCTGCCCCCGAGAATTTCTTTGACAGATAGGCCAGCGGGTGTAACTTCCCGTCCTCCCCCTCTTGGAGGATCACGGCCCCCATTGCTACGTCCGAGGAGTCTACTTGCACAGTGAATTGCTTAGAAGGGTCAGCATGGGCCAGTACTGGTTCGGACGTGAACAACAACTTTAGTTTGTCGAATGCGTCTTGACAGGGGGGAGTCCACAGAAGGGGCGTCCCCGGGCGGCTCGCCGCTTTTCCCCCTTGTTTGGTTTTCAACAAGTCAGTGAGGGGCAACGCCACTTTAGCGAAATTTGGGATGAAAGTCCTGTAAAAATTAGCGAACCCTAAGAAACTTTGCAGTTGCCTCCTGGTGCGGGGAGGTTCCCAAGCCAGTAAGTCACGCACCTTACCAGGATCCATTTCAATCCCAGCCTGGGAGACACGGAACCCCAAAAACTCCACCGCATCGCGGTGGAACTCACATTTGGACAGTTTAGCAAACAACTGGTGCTTCCGCAAGCGTTTGAGCACTTCGCGGACCAGATCAGCATGACTCTCAACATTCTCAGAGTACACAAGAATATCATCAATATAAACCAACACCCCCTGGTACAATAAAACATGCATAATTTCATTAATCATATTCATGAACACGCCCGGAGCGCCGGCGAGGCCGAACGGCATTACGGTGTACTCAAACTGCCCCAGGGGGGTATTAAAGGCCGTTAAATATTCGTGCCCCTTCTTGATCCGAACTCGGTAATAAGCTTCCCTCAAATCCAATTTTGTAAAAATCCGTGCCTTCCCCAAATGGCCCAACAAGTCTTTAATCAGGGGGAGCGGGTAGGCATTGCAGGTAGAGACCGCGTTCAACCCACGGTAGTCAGTACACAAACGTAGCGAACCGTCCTTCTTTTTTACAAAAAGTACCGGGGCCGCTAATGAAGACGTGGCCGGTCTAATAAAACCCCTCGCCAGGTTCTTGTCCAGAAAATCCCTAAGCTCCGCCATTTCCCGGGGGCTCATGGAATAAAGTTTGGCTTTGGGGAGAGGCTCCCCCTTCTTCAATTCGATAGCACAGTCAGTTTTACGGTGGGGGGGGAGTTGGTTGCACTCGACCTCCGCGAACACATCCGCAAATTCCCGATACTCGGGAGGGAGCGCTGCCCCCCCTGCTCCTAGAGCGGCCACAATCCCCGTACTCGGGGAGTCCCGCGGTCGGGTGTGCTGCCCGCAGGCGGGAGAGGTAAAGTCCACAGTCCCTTCTTTCCATTTCACTAGGGGGTCATGCTCCTTCAACCAATCCAACCCCAACACACAAGGGAAGGCAGAATGAGGGGCTACCAAAGGCTGGATTTGCTCCCAATGTTTTTTTATGTCCAAGTCCATTGGGCGCGTTTTCGCTGTGGCCTCCCCTCCTGGAGCACATTTCCCGTCTAATTGGGTGATTGGCAAGGGTTCCCTCAGCGGCACCTTTCCCACCCCCAAAGTCTCGGCCAGTGCTGGGCTCACTAGGGATTGGGTGCACCCCGAATCCACGATACACCGGACTCCCACTGTTTTCCCCGACTTAGGGTTGGAGAGCTTGGCAGGCAGGAGTAGCAAGGGGGAATCACTCACCACGCTTTTGCCCCTGTTGGCGGCCTGCTGGCGGGGCGCCTTTACAGCAGACCGTCCTCGTTTCCCGACTGCTCCTCGGCTTGATCCTCGTCCTCCAGCCCGCTTCCCTCCTCCGAGTCGTCCACTGCTGGCACGGTCGCCACTGGCACCAGGAGAGACTTGGCACTTTTCTTTGGAGTGGTTTTCTTAGTAGGCTGTGCTTTCGGTGGGGCGCTGCTCGCGGCCCTCGGGGTTGCTGCCGCCTTTGTCGGGCAGTGTGCGAGAAAATGCCCCGCCTGGCCGCAACCCAAGCACAGCCCCTTTTCCATGCGCCGTGTGCGCTCAGACGGCTCCAACTTGGCTCGGGGCTTGGTTTTCGCCGGGGTGGAGGTTTTCGCCACGGTTTTGCCTGCCAGAACCTGCACCATCGAAGCTCGCTCCAATCGGTTTTCCATTTCCCCAGCCAATTGGACCCAACCGTCGACTGTAAGTGGGTCTTCCAGGAGGAGGCATTTGTCAGCCAGAGTAGGATTGAGGCCCCCCACAAACGACAGCACGCGTTGGGGCTCCGTCCAGTCCGGCACCGAGGAAGCCAGCTCCTTAAACTCTCTGGCGTACTCGACCACCGACAACTTTCCTTGCCGGTGAGCCCTGAGTTTTTTCTCCGCAGTCTCTCGTTCGAACGGTTCCACGTACATCTGGCGCAGGGCTCTCATGAAATGGTTGTAGTCACGGATGGCTTGGGGGTGGTAGCGGTACAAGTCCACGAACCATTTGGCTGCTTTGCCTTCTAGGGCTTGACCCACGAAACGCACTTTTTCCGCGTCGTCCTGGAAAGTGAACCCCATTTCCATCATGTAGGCCTGGAGGTGCACCAGGAACGTAGGAAAGTCGGAGGGGTCTCCGGAAAACTTAGCCTTGAATTTATAGGTGCTCCGCATCTCCACACCCCGGAGGTGGGCCGGCAGGCGTCCCGGGCCCCAATCCGCTGGTGCCGGGGCCGGCGCTGGGGGTCTTGCACCACGGCCGATGCCTCGTCCTCTCCCTGCCGCCGCTCTTGCTCGTTCCGCTGCCCGTGCCGCCTCTGCCGCTCGCGCCGCCGCTCGCGCCGCTTCGCGCGCCGCTGCTGCCGCCGCCGCCTCGGCTCCCGCAACGTCCGCCGCCGCTGCTGCTGCTGCCGCTGCCGCATCCTCGCCTCCGTCCGCGCCGTCCCCTCCGGCACCGCCGCCGCCCGCGCCGCCTTCGTCCTCTCGCTCCTCGTCCTCGCCTTCTTGTTCCCTCTGCGCTCTCGCTCGAGCCTCAGCCTCCGCCTCGATTTCCAGCTGCGCCCTGGCTCTGGCCAACGCCTCAGCATCCGCTGCCGCTTGCGTGTCCGCCATGCCGTGCTCCCGCAGTGCAAGCCCACCGCTCACTCTTCGCTGGCTGGTATCGTGCACACCACCACCGAGCACCTCCTTCAGCAGGCGTTGTGTTCGGCGCTTCTCCTCCGGATCCAACCGACCCGAAAGATCCTGCAGCCAGTTAGTCACCCTGTCCAGCTTGTACTGCAAGTCCTGTGTCTCACCCACAGGCTCCAGCGCGTAGCTAGGCAGTCCCAGGTGCTCCGGCCACTTCTCATCCCCAGTAGGGCGGTCGTATCTAGACAATCGCCTGCGTTGGGTGACGTGTCGTTCCAAAAATTCCTCGGGCCCCGGGGTTGTCCCCGAGATGGCCCGCATCATGCCCGAGCTGTGCGGGCCGGCACTCGCGCCGTCGCCCTGGGAGAGGTCCCAATCCAGGCCCTCTCCCTGCTCAGAAAAAGTATGTCCCTCGCCCTGCATTGTGCAGGTGAAAGGAGTTGTGAGATTTGACTTGATGTCAGACGCACAGGAAACTCACAACAAAACTTATTCAAAAGAAAATAGTTTTATTGATTAGCACTATACGCATTGGACTGAAAGTCAAATCTGACTCGAAGCCAGATTTGCCTCAGCTTATCAATACATTTCTCCCGCCCAAAACTTGACAGTTCCCAAGGGGGGGGGGTTAGTGAGAAAAGACATATGTGAAACAAAAACAGGATTCCAAACTCCCATCCTTGAGAGAGGTACAAACAACCCCGTGAGCCCACAACAAGATAAGGTTAGAATAACATCACTATTCTATTTTATTGCTTACAAACTACAAGGACGGGGCTAGCAGGCGCCAGGTCCCATCAAGCAATATAACTGACATGGAGGAACTCAGGCTAAATTTATGACAGAGATTCTACAATCCTGACATCTTCTAAGCGACAAACTTTCAAATAATTAAATACAGCAATCATGTCCCTTCTCAAGCTTTCCTCACTGGGCTTAGTTCCACTCTTGCTACTCTCCTCTGAACCCTCACAATTTTGTCCATGTCCTTTTTGAACTGAAGCCTCCAGAACTACTACCAATGGGGTCTAGGCAATGTGGTATACAGTGGGAGTATGACATTGTGTGATTGTGATGTAATACCTCTGTTGATACAGCCGAAGTCTGCATTTGCCTTCTTTACCACTGCATCTGTCTGCTCATATTTAGTTTAGTCTACAAGTACCCCAGAGCCTCTTGTGGCGCAGAGTGGTAAGGCAGCCGTCTGAAAGCTTTGCCCATAAGGCTGGGAGTTCAATCCCAGCAGCCGGCTCAAGGTTGACTCAGCCTTCCATCCTTCCGAGGTCGGTAAAATGAGTACCCAGCTTGCTGGGGGGTAAACGGTCATGACTGGGGAAGGCACTGGCAAACCACCCCGTATTGAGTCTGCCATGAAAACGCTAGAGGGCGTCACCCCAAGGGTCAGATATGACTCGGTGCTTGCACAGGGGATACCTTTACCTTTACCTTTTTACAAGTACCCCAAGATACTGCACAAGTAGCTGGACAGGGAGAAGGAGAAAGTGCCAGCTCAGGAGCTACTGGTGAGAGTTTATTTCTTTCTTACAGTTTGTGAGGGTATATAGGTTTCAGGAGAGTGGAGGCTGTTTGAGTGGTTTTTTTTTTTTGTCTTTTCCTTACCTGGTGGTGGGTGATGGCAATGTTGCATTAGCTGATTTGCATTAGTTGGCAGTTTTGCCTGGGGCCAAGTGCTGGCTCCACCCTATGCTAGATGGGCCTTTGTGCTATAAAAGGCTCTTGGTGCATGCCAAACTACAAAAGATAAAGGAGTCTTGTATTGTGGATCAAGCCAGAAGGCTCTGTAAGTCTTCCAGAGTTTGCGGAAGGGGTCTGCTTCTTCCCACAATGGATCAAAGCAGTGTAGCTGGCAATGGACCTGATGCTGTGACTTGCATTGTCTGTAGCATGTGTGTATTTTACCTCGGAGTAACTTTAAATACATATGCACCAAGTGCAAGTTAGTAGCACTCCTGGAGGAGAAGGTACAGAACCTAGAATAATACCTGTCCACACTATTCTAAAAGGAAGGCTGAAGAGTTCTTGACAAGAAGTCAGCGCACTTTTTGGAGGGCATTTGGGAAAGGTTTCTCACCAATTAGAGGAGAACTGCAGCTTTAAAGGGAATGGCACATATGCAGGTAAGTATTAACTTACAGGGAAACCTGGGGTATTCGTATGAAGGATTAGATCAGTGGTCCCCAACCTTTACGAGGCTGGGGACCGGCAGGGCATCGGGCCGCGCCCGCGGGGACCGCAGCCGCATGGGCCACGCCCGCGGATCGACCCACACCCGCGGGCCTCGCCCGTGGGTGCGGCCCGGCCCTGATTCCCTCTCCCCGCCCTCTCGCAGTAAGAAGCTTCCCGGGCCACAAGCTTGCGGCCTGGGAAGTTTTTTACCGCGGGGGGGGCGGGGAGAGGGCGCCGCGGCCCGGCGCCATGGCCTTTGCGGCCCGCCACTGGGCCGCGGCCCGCAGGTTGGGGACCACTGAATTAGATTTCTCTATATTAAGCGCAGAGCATGGGAAACAAGCAGGATGAACTAAAAGTCCTAATAAAGGAAAGGGACTATGATCTACAAGTACCCCAAGATACTGCAAGATACTTTTCTTGGATGCTTAGGGTTGATCCTGCGTTGAGCAGGGTGTGGGACTAGATGGCCTGCATGGCCCCTTCCAACTATTCTATGATTCTATGATCTAATAGGCATTACAGAAACCTGGTGGGATAGCACTCAGAACTAGAATAATAGGATTGAAAGGTATAACATGTATAACACGGCTACCCACTTGAATTTATTTTAAAGAGAAAGACAAATAAAGAGTGAGGTAGCACTATATGTTAAGAATGTATATAAAAGGTAAAGGTAAAGGCAAAGGTATCCCCTGTGCAAGCACTCGGTCATGTCTGACCCTTGGGGTGACACCCTCCAGCGTTTTCTTGGCAGACTCAATACGGGGTGGTTTCCCAGTGCCTTCCCCAGTCATTACCGTTTACCCCCCAGCAAGCTGGGTACTCATTTTACCGATCTTGGAAGGATGGAAGGCTGAGTCAACCTTAAGCCGGCTGCTGGGATCGAACTCCCAGCCTCATGGGCAGAGGTTCAGACTGCATGTCTGCTGTCTTACCACTCTGCGCCACAAGAGGCTCTAAGAATGTATATACTTGTGAGGAAATACATGTGTCTGAGCATGAGAGTTCAGATAAGAGTCTTTGGGTACCATTGCTGCTGCTTCCGTCTCCTCTGCAAAGGCTTAAAATCTGTTCTTAAGCTCCAATGGGTCCAAGTGCCATCTCGCTCAACACCATCACCCTTGTGTTACAGCAGTGAAGGGAGGCTCCATAGGGAAGCCAATACCCCCCACTCTCCTTTGGACTGTTCTCCTCCATATGTAGGTCTGCACTGCTGCTATCAATGAAATCCTCTCCTTGATTTATTTCATGCACTGTTTTAATCCTCTCCTCCAAGCCCCTAATCTTTAACCACTCTGCGGGAACGGTATAAATAAAACAGTAAAGGGGGTTGGGGCGAGCCCAGTCTGGGATGGGGAAAGGCGCCCATTGGCCCCTTGCCCCAGACTGACAAGCAGAGGGCCCAATCGGCAGGCACAAAGCACCTGCCGATTGGGCCCTCTGCTTGTCTGTCTGGGACAAGGGGCCAATCGGCCCCGGTCTGGGCCCACCCCCTGGACACTGACATGGCAGGTCGGCGGGCAGCCAGCCCAGCCTGCCCTGCGGACCTTGGCCAGGAGGCAGACGGGGGGGGGGGAGCTTTGGGAGCTTTGCCAGCCCCAAAGCATGAAGTCACTCAGGAGCCAGGTGCGGGGGAGGAATTCAGGGGCGGGAAAGGCTAGGAAAGGAGCAGGAACCCTGCTCCTTTCCCCAGGCCAGGGATCCTAGCACCTGGGGATCCTAGTGCCTAGCTTGCTTTCTATTCTCCTATACAAAACCCTACCAATTTACACATGAATAGTCTGTTTTGTCTTCAGTGAGGAAAACACAAATGGCACACCTGGCAGGTGACTGAATGTGGGCCTTTAGTATCCATGTCTTCCAAAAAAAGGTTCCTTGACTCTAGAATCTTTATCTTCAGGATCTGGAGGCAGAACCTGAGTTTGCGGACCTCCAGATGGGGTTAGCTGAGAAAAGGGGCAGTATTATCAAGGGGACCAGCTGACTTTCCTGCAATATCTAGGCAGCACATCCTACAACTATGCATGACAACAGGATGGCTGGTCACTTCGTCTTCATTAAAATATTGCACCTAGTCTGCTGATGGTACTGGTGTCCCACCATGTGGAGGAATATTGAAGTCTATGTGTAGGGCTGCCCTACCTTTATCATGGCTAAGAGAGGCATGGGCAAGCCACGGAGACTATTGCAACCCTTGGGAGACACCCTTTACCCCTTGGTCGATGATAGCAGTGGAGTTTTTAGTGATCTGCCTGCCAGCCATGGAAAGATGGCCATCTGGGTGTTTGTGAACCTTTACTCTAAACAGGCGCACTCCATACTTCTTGCATTTCCTTCCTCTGCTCAAAGACTGGCCAACATGTTTATCCAACATATCTTTAAGCTCCACAGAGCCCCTAACAATGTCATTTTGGATTACGGGCCCCAGTTCATTGCACTGGCAGGATTTCCTAAAGCAGCTGGGGGTGGAGCAGGGACTGCCCTGTCAATAACACCAGGAGGCAAATGGGCAGGTGGAGCAAGTGAACCAGGTGCTGGAGCAGTACCTTCACTCATACATTCTGTTTCAATAGCATGACTGGACTGAGCCACTCCCATTTGTGGAATTTGCATGATAATGCCGTACATTTGAGCATAAGGATGGCCCCTTTTGAGGTGGTATCAGGGATGCATCCCCAGCTGGTGCCATCATGGGATTTGCCCGCTGATGGGAGGTGGACCTGCAGTTGTGGACTGAGAGGGTCGCTGACAATATACACCCTGAATGTGGCTAAGGAAGCATATAAGGATCAGAGCAACAAGAAGTGTCTCCTGGAACCTGCATGGGGGGGTTGGGGAAGCTTCTACGGCCAACAACCTTCCAAGAAGCTGGGGGAAAGGTTTGTTGGTCCATTCCCCATATCCTGGGTAATCAACAATGTGACTGTGTAACTGAGATTACCCAAAACTTACAAAGATGTGCATGCTGTTTTTCATTCCAGACAGCTCAAACACGCCTGTGCTACCCTGCCAGGCACACCCAGGGGAAAACCGAGATACTAAGCCCTCAACCGGTAAGCTGAAACCTAACCACTGTCTGTAAGCATGATCCAGAACAGTCCTGGTTTTCAGACAAGCTAGGGAAATCTGTCCAAAGTGGGGAGAGGCGAGGTTGGGACCAAGGTTTGCTGGTGTTGAACAGCTGAGAAGGAAATAAGCTGAAATTCAAGAAAGCCAAGCCTAAGTCTAAACTGGGAGTTTAAGAACTGAGAGTCCAAGAGCCAGAAGCCAAGCTGAGCAGCAAACAAGCCAGGAGTCCAGAAAGCTGAGCCAAAGATCTAAACCAGGAGTTCAAAAGCCAAGAGTCCAGAAACCCGAGCCAAGAAATCCAAGCCATGAGGGAATTTGGTAGAGCTTTGCTGAGAGCCAAAAGCCATGCAGACATCTTGAGCGATGGGTAGATTCAACACACAAATTGCACCCATAGAGAGGCCTCTCTGCTGCCTCTCCTTAAATGCATTCACTCAGTTGGCCAGAGCTGTGGCCAATGCTTTGTTGGTCAACGAGCCTTCACCCGTTTTCCATCTACTTTGACAGCGCATTGCAAGCCAAGCGCTGTGCATCCAAGTTGTCAAGTTGGCCCGCTGCCATTGCCTTCCACGTTCCGGCAATGTCTCGGGGGTTGTCTAGGGTACAGTTGGCAGAGCTGGTTCATTCAAGACTTCCAGTGGCTGGGGTCCTTGCAAAACTTCTGGCAGAGGTGGCACACAGATGACAGTGCCCCTCCAGTGGCACCCAGATCCTGACCTACCAGTTCCTGTATTGGGGGACAAACACATCCACTACAAGGTGAAAGACTCCTGTGTGTGGCAGGGTTGCCTGCAGTACTTTGTGGACTGGATAGAATTTCCTCAGGGGGAGAGGGAGTGGGTTGATGTGGACCATGTCCATGCTCTATGGCTGTTTCGGGCATTTCATCAACAGATCCCTTCGAAACCAGCTGCTGGGTGAGGTGCGGGGGTCTTAGGGGGTCCAGATGTCAAAATCATGTTAGATATTTGTCAGAGTTCCTGCCTGGTAATTTGTTTGTCTTTTAAGTTGATGCTCCCATGGCCTTAGGTTGTTATGTCTATGGAATGTAATGGTTCTTTTCATGTACAAACCTCTAGGTATGAACAGCCAATTCCTAGCTCCATTGCTAGGGTTACTATCACTCTTTGGGTCCCTGAAGAGAGTTATTCCATCAACACCTAATCCATTTGATGCTGGGAGGTACTGAGAGTACTGGGTGATAACAGGGTCCTTGCTCAGGGATCCCCAGTCTTGGAAAGAACCCATGCTTAGTTAATCAGCTCTCTGCAATAAACTGTTTTCTTTCATCAAATGAAACCTGGTTATTGAGAGGGTTCAGAGTTTCTCACACATACACAATCTGGGTCCAGTGTATCTGAGGGACCGCCTATGTGAATACATCTCCTGAAGTGTGTTATGCTCTGCCAAACAGGGCTAATGACCCCTGGCCCCCCAAAAAGTGCGCCTGGCATCGACACCTATGGAACCAGGGCTCACAAAGGCCCTGGTGGAACGAGTTCCTGAGTGAGATCAGAGCCCTGTTGGAACTTCAGCAGTTCCGTAGAGCTGTAAAATGAAGCTCTTCCACCAAGTCTTTGATAGAGGCCAGTGCAGATATAATCAAGTAAACATGGGCCTCCCCCTACACACACGCTCCCTGTTTCCACTGTTCCATTAAGAACTAATAAGTAGTGGGCAGCCGTTTGGTGGTTGAGGTATTAATCTAAGTAGGTTTTATATCAAATTATTATGTTATTATTACTGTTTTAATGTATTTTGAATTGTTTTTTTAACTGTGTTGTTAGCTGCCTCGAGACTGCAAGTGAGGGATGGGAAATAATTCAAATAATAAATAATAATAAAGAGCTAGAACAAGGAGGAAACAATGAAGCTGCTGCCCCATTCAACTCTAGCATATCATCAAGTATTACTTTGCAGAGAAGGGGGTAGACCTGGCATGCATGATGGAAACCTGGTCCAGAAATGGCAAAACAGTCCCTCTCAAAGAGCTGGCCCCTGCCGGGTTCTGTCCTCCATCAGTCGCTGACTGTGGGGCGGGGAGGAGGAATGGCAATCCTGATCCGTAATAACATCTCCTTCAGGGCTCTCCCTGTACCAACAATCCCAGGAATTGAGTGTGTTGGCATCGGGTGGGGCACAACTGAGAGCATGGCTATTTGGCTGGTGTATCGCCCAATGCACCTCCAGATGCCATGCCTGCCCTGCTAGATGTGGCCGCCGCCTGGACATTACAGTTTCCCAGACAATTAATTCTGAGCGAATTTAATGTCCATGCGGAATTACTGTCTTCTGGCAACGGGCTGGACCTCGTGTCAGCCATGGCGACACTAGTGCTCTCGCAGTTTGTTGTTGGCCCTACCGTCCAAGCAGGTCACAACCTGGACTTGATTTTCGGTGCAGGGTTGAGTGTGGATCCAGTCACGACTACTGCTGTGACTATACCCTGAAGACTCGGCTTAGGTTGCCACCTCCCCCTCAATTGGGCACCGAGCACATTTCAGCTTGCCCGCAGAGACTTATAGATCCAATTGGATTCCTGAATGCTCTGCGGGACCCAATGCCTCCCGACACTTCTTTAGATGGACTGGTCAGCGACTGGCATGACAGAATGCTGGCAGCCATTGATGAGATAGCTCCCAAACGCCCTCTCCAACCCCATCTCAAGCAGGCTTCATGGTATATGGAGAAGCTTTGCGGGGAAAAAACGGGAACTGAGACGGCTAGAGTGGGTTTGGAGTAAGAATTGCGATGAAGAATCAAGAGCATCTTATAGAATGCAGTTAAGAGCCTATGAGATGGCGGTGAAGTCAGTAAAACGAAACTTTTACTTGACTAGCATTGCATCTGCGCACTCACGCCTGGCACAATTATTTAGGATAGTCTGATCTCTCACCGCCCTCGATGAAGGACGCCAAAATAATAGCCAATTGGACATTAGCTGTGAGGAATCTGCGAATCACTTCACAGACAAAATCTCGAGGCTTCGTCGTGACCTTCCTTCAACTTTAGACACAGAAAGTGAACTAGAGGCCCCTTGGCCGTCTTTGGAGAGAACAATGAGTCACTTCAGATGACTCTCACTGAAGTGGACAGGATGCTAGCAGCAACGAGGCCAACCACTTGCCCACTAGATGCATGCCCATCATAGATCCTAAAAACAACAGACAGAAGAATAGGAGCCCCCCTCCGGGAAATGATTTACCTCTCCCTCTCAACAGGAGAATTCCCAGAGGGATTAAAGGAGGCAGTGGTATGCCCGTTACTCAAGAAACCTTCTCTGGCTGCGCAAGACCCTGACAATCTTCGCCCCATTTCGCACTTAGTGTTTCTGGGGAAGTTAGTTGAAAGGGCTGCTGTGGGCCAAATATCAGCAATCCTGGAGGAAACTTCAGTCCTTGACCCATTTCAGTCAGGCTTCCGGGCTGGACATGGGGTGGACACAGAGCTAGTCGCCCTGATGGACGACCTCCAACGCCAGCTAAACCAGGGCGGGTCAGCGCTGCTCAAACTATTAGACCTATTGGCAGCGTTTGACACAGTAGACCACCACCTCGCCAACTCCGGAATACGGGGAACGGCCCTCAAATGGCTCAATTCCTTCCTCTGGGGCCGTGGACAGAGGGTAGTGATAGGAGAGAGAATATCTAACCAACACCAGCTCACATGCGGAGTCCCACAAGGAGCAGTCCTCTTTCCTCTTATTTAACATCTTTATGCGCCCTCTGGCTCAGCTGGTGTGGAGGTTTGGGCTGGGTTGCCACCAATATGCGGATGACACCCAGCTCTTCCTCCTGATGGATGACCGCCCTGACTCCCCCCCCAGAATCCGTAGCCAGATGTCTGGAAGCAGTGACAAAATGGATCAAGCAGAGTTGCCTGAAACTCAACCCTACAAAGATGGAGGTCCTATGGTTGGGTAGGAAGGGACCATGGGAGGAAGCGCTGACCTTCCCTGGACGGTGTTCAGCTCTCACCAACGCACTCTGCCAGGAACCTGGGCATGATCCTGGATACTTCCCTAACAATGGAAGTCCAGGTCACAAAGGCAGTGTGGCTGGCATTCTACCACCTCCGCCAAGCCAAGCTACTAGCACCCTACCTGGACCCAGAACACCTAGCCACAGCGATCCATGCAATGGTCACCTCTAGGCTGGACTTCTGCAACTCGCTCTATGGAGGCCTACCCTCATGCTTGATCCGGAAACTACAACTGGTGCAGAATGCTGCGGCCAGGATTCTCACTAAAACATCATGGAGATTCCACATCCGGCCGGCACTCCAACAACTTGGCTGGCTCCCAGCTGAATTCCGGATTAAGTTTAAGGTTCTGGTAATCACCTTTAAGGCCATACGCGGTTTGGGCCCAGTGTATCTGAGAGACCGCCTCCCTGCCTATACCTCTCAAAGAGTCTTACGCGCCGCCACCTCCAACTGGCTGCGGATCCCTGGCCCCAGAGAAGCGCGTCGGACCTCAACAAGGGCCAGAGCCTTCTCGGTCCTGGCCCCCTGCTGGTGGAAAGCGCTCCCAGTTCCGCAGGGCCTGCAAGAGGGAGCTCTTCTACCAGGCATTTGCTTGACGCTGACCGACTCAGAACACCTTCCGGTCCCCACAGACACCCACCCATGACACTCCCAATGTTACTGTTAATTGTTATTTATATTATAAATATGGTTTTCTAATCTTTTGATGCTTTATTGCAAGTTGTTTTGATGTTATAGTCTGTATAATGTTCCATGTAAGTTATATAATGTTCAGTGCAAACCACCCAGAGCTGCAAAGAAATGGGTGGTATAGAAATCTAAATAAACAAACAAACAAACAAATAAACAAACAAATAAATAAGTAAGTGGTTACTCTTCAATTTCTGAGTCAACCACTGCAGGTCCTGGCAAGGGATCAGAGAAGAGTCAGGCAACTTTTCACAGGGCCTTACACAGAGGTCTTACACAAAGATTTTCACACTCTGAAAATCGGTGACAACCTCCTACAGATTAATCTCTATTCCTCTACACCTCACCAGCCATTCTTGTATTAAGCACCAGGAAATTTGTCACAATCTAACAGCACATTAAAAGCACACAATCAAACGTACAGTGCTCCATATAGAATTCAGAAACTGGCGCAGTCCTAACCATAACTAAATCTGTGGCAAGAGCTTAACTTCCATTTAACAGTAATAAGGACTTCTCTCAAGAGTTTATTTTACCTCCAGTCGGCGCTGCTTCTCTGGATCCTCCTCATTCATGATCCTTTCTTTCTCGGCCCGCTTCTTTTCCTCTCGACGGGTCTGAGCAGCCTCTTGCCTTTGCACATGGGTAAGTTTCAGAAAATTCTCTTCAACACGTGCCCTATTCTTATCTGCTTTTTGTTTACCCTTTGTTCCATGGCAGGGAGAGAGAGGCAGACACAGACAAAACAAGTCCCAGTTAATAGAATTACATACTTGGTACATCAGCCAATATAGGCTACCAGATACTTTTCTTCTTCCAGATACTTTCACATATGGCAAAAACTTGGCAATAAACTGTTCCAAAACGGGCTAAAGGTAAAGGTCAAGGTATCCCCTGTGCAAGCACCGAGTCATGTCTGACCCTTGGGGTGACGCCCTCCAGCGTTTTCTTGGCAGACTCAATACGGGGTGGTTTGCCAGTGCCTTCCCCAGAAAACGGGCTAGATTATTGTAATACACCAGACCCCTCACATGTGCTTATGCAAGCTGCTCTGGGGGATGACTCAGAAGTGTTAGTGAGCTCCATGCACAGTGATTGTTCAAACAACAACCAAAAACTAAAACATCATAGTCTGTATTACAACATCTGAACTTACCACTCTGGTCTTCCTAACTTAAGTAAAGATCACTGGTTTCAGCTTCTAAAGTCCTACATCATTTAATCTCTTTCTTCTCCCTGACCACTTGATGATATGTCCCATCACAACCTGGAATGCCAGCCTAGCAGTCTTCAACTTTCATATCTTATGTCCCACAATTTGTCTATTAAAGAACCTGGGTACCACCATGATAGGTAGGAAAAGTCTACTTTTTCTGAGAAGGACATTCTATGTTAACAGACATTCTGTTATTAGGTCATGGATAATCTATAGTAGGTAGGGTTGACAGGAGTAGTTATAAAAGCCTTTGATCCCACCTAGAATACTCTTGCATTCTACCCACAGTGCATGCCCACTAGTGGAACATGCCAAGGACAACAGTTTGTTCTCTGCGTTCCTGCACTGATCCACTTTCAGGACAAAAGTTTTAATTAGGATCATTACAAACTACAATGATACAACATCAGAAGCTAACAATGGGCAGATTCAAACATCACATTTCATGCCCTCAATTTAAAAAAAATGATACAATAAACATGGGGAAGGGGGTTAGGTGATTTTTCCCAAATAATAAATTTGCTTTCTTTGAATTTGTGTGCAAGCATAGAAATGAAACTTGCAGATGAGCAGTTGTGTTAATTTTGTTAGTGTATCTACCACTGGTAAAGAATCATTAGCCTACAGTATGCTACATGGTATGCTATATGTGCCCCACAGTCAACTGAGGGCATACACATTCTGCACACAGAAGATGAAATAACAGCGAGAGAAGGGGGAAACAGTACAGAGAAAGTGCAGAATTGTATTAATCTTTTAAAAAAGAGAGCTATACATGTTACCAGACAACTTACCTCTCTGTTCAGACGGAACTTTTTTGCTTTGTCAATGGAATAAATTACCATGTTCATCAGAGGTAGCAGAGCCTCCATGTCTTTTGGGGACGTATTGCCTGATCCAGGTACTATAAAGCAAGAGAGAGATTTTCTTCAGTTTTAATGCCCAGGACAATGGAGGGGAGAGAAGCTTTGTTTGTTCTCTTCACTCCTGCTTTGATCCCCTTTGGGGATTAAAGTTTTAATCAGGATCTTTACAAACCACAGTGATACAAAGTGAACAACCCTACTAATATCAAGAGCTAACAACAGGCAAATTCAAATATCATGTTTCATGCTGTCTCAATTCTTAAAAAATTATACCATAGGCCTTTAGGGCGAGAGGAGAATGAGATAATTTCCCCAAAATAATAAATCTGCTTTTTCTGAATTTGTTTGCAAGTGTAAAAATGCAAGTTTCAAATGGGCACCTGTGTTAGTTTTTAATTTGCCAGTGAACTCTTGCTTTTATTTACCTGCTACATACTAACAAAATTTATTTATTTATTATTGTACTTGCTTCCCGCCACTCCCAGCAACCCAGCTCATACACACAATAAAAACCCAAATACATAAAAATCCCCATTAAAATGCAATTAAAATTAACACTACTTAACATTAATACAAAAATACCATAATACAACATGGCGGTAAAAAATAAGCCCTCCCCTATAATGAGACAACTACTAGAAGGAGTGACAAGAGAGTGCAACACCTGGCCAGCACTGATGATGTTCCCAGCCATCAAGTTTTCAGGAGTCCACTTTTGATTCTGAAATACTACTCTACTGTGATCCTTCCCAAGCCCCCCAACAAAAACCATATACCCTATTTTTTACTATCTGAAAGGGTCCCTAAATGGTTTACAATTGCCTACCCTTCCTCTCCCCACAGCAGACACCCTGTGAGGTAGGTAAAGCTGAGAGAGCTCTGACAACTGTGACAGGCTCAAGATCACCCAGCTGGCTGCATGTGGAGCAGTGGGGAATCAAACCCAGGTCTTCAAATTAGAGGCTGCCACTCTTAATCACTACACCACACTGGCTCTCTAAGAACTCTCCCAGAGAAAAACGTAGAATGACATTTTACTTATGCGATACAATCAGTTTTAGACATACTTGAAAATCAGAAGATGCTGCCTTACCATTAAAAGTAAACAATAGTGTCTTCTTGGTTTCAGGCAGTTTCAAAGGCTGACCTTCCCTAGAAGAGAAGGGTGGATAAAAGGAAGATACAAAACACAGACTAAAAGCTTAAAAGAGCAGTCGGCAGGTGGCACTATAAGCCAACTGCAGGAGGGGGCTCCTGTTTTGAATGCAGATGCACATATCCTCTAATAGAGGACACCCCTGAAAATGTCAGAACTATGGCAGGAACTGATTCAGCAATACCTCTCATTGCTTCCACACAACCTCTTTAGGTATGTACAGGAAGACATCTTTGATACACTTCTATAAAGTGGAAACAGCAGCTCAAGAGTATCCACACTGCCCTTCTGCCACTGCAGAAGATGTTGACATAGTCGTCAACTACCCACAATGCAAGGGATGTGCCACGCTGGATTCTAGGCACTGCACAGTCCTTGAACTTTAAAGAAGCACAGCATTGTTTTTACAGCTGAAAGGTATCTGAACAATTACTAGGCCAGATCCCCTCTGCTACTGCCTATCCTGCTTCTGGCAGCCAGATCAGGGAACAGCAGTAAGGCAGGCAAATTGTGGGGTCCTACCTCCTGCAACACTGCCTGGAAGTAATTGCTTGGAAGGCAAAGGAACTGTACTTCTCTGCTAGACAGTGCTGTTTAAGCACATTAATTCTCTCATTCCATAAGGAGCTTTGGCTCTCAAAACAAATACAGAGCTCAGCCTTGCCTTTACTTAAATAAACCCTGTTACCCGTCACATGGGCATTGCCAGCTTCTTGGAATCTTGGATAAACAGAGAGAAAGCACCCCATGCATTAATTCAAAATCATTAATTCAAAATCATACTCACTCTTGCATAAGTTTTGGACCAGAAAACTGGTCCGAAAAATGGACGGACTCAATCTTGTCGGCATAATGCATGAGGAAATGGATCATCTACAAGAAAAAGTAAGACTTAAGCGTATTGAAGGGGTATGACCTTTTAATGGCCACTGTCTACAGCAGCCTTTGCCCATTAACTAAGGTTAAATGCTTCAGTCAAAAGAATAGCAACACTGCAGCATCCAACCAAGGGCCATCATCCCTTCATCTTCAGCTCTACACTGCCCATGGACATTTGGCTATCAGCAGCAAAGAAATTAAAAGACGCTTACGCCTGGGGAGGAAAGCTATGGCAAAACTAGACAGCATCCCAAAAAGCATAGGCATCACCCTGCCAACAAAAGTGCGTCTAGTCAAGGCTATGGTCTTCCCAGTTGCAATGTATGGCTGTAAAAGTTGGACCATAAGGAAGGCCGAGCGTCAAAGAATTGAGGCTTTTAAACTCTGGTGCTGGAGAAGACTCTTGCGAGTCCCTTGGACTGCAAGGCAAACAAACCAGTCAGTCCTAGAGGAGATCAGCCCTGACTGCTCTTTAGAAGGCCAGATCCTGAAGATAAAACTCAAGTACTTTGGCCACCTCATGAGAAGGCAAGACTCCCTGGAGAAGAGCCTAATGATGGGAGCGATTGAGGGCAAAAAAAGAAGGGGACATCAGAGAACGAGGTGGTTGAATGGAGACAATGAAGCAAGACAATTGGATGGAGACAATGAAGCTCGGTGCGAGCTTAATTGGGCTCCGGGGAATTGTAGAGGACAGGAAGGCCTGGAGGATCGCTATCCATGGGGTTGTGATGGGTCGGACACGACTTCACAACTAACAACAATAAAAGTTTTAAAACAGGTTAGATATATCTATGGAGAAAAATAGTCTCAAAGGTTATCTGGACTAATGGTTGTCACCAAATCTTTTATCAGTCCCTTAAATCATCTAACATATATTGAGATAGTTCATGCTCTTTCAATAACTGGGTGCAAGCAGTTTTATTCAATGAATTTCACTGGGTGAGTAGTTTGAAACCCAATGATTTCCCTATCAAATTCCACCATAATGAATGCCAGATTATAAGTTTCAGTTGTTAATTATAAAAAAAAGTCTCATTCAAAATTATTTCACCCACATCATACAAATATTGGAACACATGCACAGCTGTATGTTACTTGCTTGCTGAAAGCTACTCTAGTAAATTTCAATACAGGGATGATTAGGAACCAACTTATCTTATGTCTGAGTTCAGAATTCTGCCCACCACAACATGTCAACTCAAATTATCAACAGCTGCAATACTCTGCTCAATTCTCCTGGGAACTTGAGACATGAGTTTCAAAGCTGAACAGTCAATCCCCCCCAGCTGTTTGAGACAGATGGTTCAAAGACAAACAATGCTATTCTTGTTCAAACCTTGCAGATGCAAAGTAATATTTTGACATTTGGCTGCCCTCTTAAAACTTCTGTGGGATTCCAAGCCATGTATATACCAAATATTTTTTAATTAATAGTTACTTGATATTACCTTAGTATCCATTATTCCCTCTGTGACCTCACCCATCTCTGACAGGATAGCTAATGACTCTGGGAGTCCATACTTCACCCCAGTCTTCGGTTTATCACTGCAGAATTCACTCTGTTGGGAAGACATTGCTGCTTTACAAGCTGATTCTGTATCTGGTAAAGGAGGTGCCCCCAAAAAGTCATGGTCAGTTCTCATCAGCAAAAACTGAACTCTGGCAAGATTAAGCCTGTCTTGCATTTCCTGGATACCTGGTGAGTGGCTGAAAACCAATAAGATCTGTGTTTACACATCTTTTTTTTTTTTACAGTGGTCTTTTGTTTTCCCCTCTCATCGAATATTCTATTCTATCCCCCTCTCTTATACTTTCAAGCTAGATGCATCAGCGAGGCAAGTGGCTCATAACATATGCCTGCTGAATCTCTCATGGCTATAAGGTTCAGCCTCAGAGAAAGTACATACCAATTTTACTACTGGATTTAAATGGTATTTTACACTAATCTATCAAAAACACCAGAGTAGGGAATTAAGTATGCACACATGCACACACAGAAAGAAAACTTCAAGTCAATCTAGCTTTCAACTGCTGTTAAACACCAACCCAACAATCTCATTTGGAGATAAAAGAGCAGTTATGCAACCCCTGAAAAAAAATTATTCATGTTACTTGGACAAATTATTTTTTAAATGTTTTAAATGCATTTTGTTCAGGAAACAGAATACAGAAAAAAGAAAGTTAATACAGGTTACAGATTATTACTCTCTCCATCATTAAAGTTAGAGCTACTTGGTTACAAAACTCAAATAATTGTTCCAGTGCTCATCTTCTGTTTACCAAAGGAGTCTTCTGTTTACCAAATTAGTGGATTCAGCCATCTTTGCAAGATCTCCAATTTTATCTATCCATACGTCCACTCCAAGTAAATCTTGCAGGTTCCAATTCTGGGCAATTATTAGTCTTGCCACAGTCATAGCATAAAAGAAGAATTCTCATGCGCTCATCGGTAAGTTTTTTTGGAAAAGCTTTACAACATGAAATTAGAATTTATTATTATTATTATTATTATTATTGGATTTATTACCCGCCACTCCCTTGCGGCTCGTGGCGGGTTACAACAGTATAAAACCCCATAAAATACATTAAAATCCCATTGACACATCTGCAATTAATAAGCTACCTGGCAAGAGCGGCTAATCGACTACCCATTCCCCCACTAGCGGGTGGAGAGGGGATACTGATGGTACCCGTCTCTTTAATCCCAATCCTCAGGTCCCGGGGGGGGCATAGATGTTAAGCCTGGTCTCAACCGTAAACCTGGTGGAAGAGCTCTGTCTTGCAAGCCCTGCGGAACGATGGAAGGTCCCGCAGGGCCCGCAGCTCTCCCGGGAGCTCATTCCACCAGATGGGGGCCAGGACCGAAAAGGCCCTGGCCCTGGTCGAGGCCAGGCGTGCTTCCCTAGGGCCGGGAACGACCAACAGATTTTCTCCCGCAGAACGTAAAGCTCTGCGGGGGGCATAGGGTGATAAGCGGTCCCTCAGGTATGTGGGTCCCAACTCGCGTAAAGCCTTGAAGGTTAAAACCAAAACCTTGAACCGGATCCGGGCAGTAATCGGCAACCAGTGCCTCAGCACTGGCTGGATATGGGCCCTCCAAGGTGTACCAGTTAGGACCCTAGCAGCTGCATTCTGCACTAGCTGAAGTTTCCGGATCAAGGACAAGGGAAGGCCCGCGTAGAGCGAGTTACAGAAATCTATTCTGGAGGTGACCGTATACATAGGAATACATAGGAAACTTAATTTTTAACATTTTTCCCATCATAGTGTGAATTTTTATCCAATATCTTTTAACATTGTCACAGGACAACCATCAGTTTCCTTTAACAGTTGACATTTTGTAAGTTTTAGATTTTTATCCCACAATTGCTCCCATTCTTCTAATACCTTAGGACTAAAATTTTGCATCCATTTAATCATACAGTTTTTAACCTGTTCAGACTCAAATTTCAACAAGTGCCTATATATTTGACCTTGCAAGTGAGGTTTTCCTTGTATGCCTATTGTTTCAACTCAGTCAAATCTTTTAACTTCCCAGCGTTTTTTACTTTAGATTTAAATCTTGTAACTATTTGCATATAGCTCAACCAATCTATAGTTTTGCTTCTTTTTTTAATTGTCCCAACTCTTTAGCTGGTCACTACTTTAGTCTTTAGTCTGTACTCCGAATTCATGAGGGTGGATGGCTGGGGGGAGGGACTGCTTCTCGAAGTTCCCCCCCACCTCCTGATTGCCCGCCTTGCTGTCAGGCCTGGCTGTCAGTTTGGCGGCTTGGCTGTCAGTGCGGAGCCAATGGGGAGCCATGCGCTGAACAACTCCCAATTGGCCCCTTGGCCCTGGACTGACAATCGGAGGAGCCAATCAGGAGGCGGACTCACCCCGCCCCTTACAGATTCCATGTAAGCATTCCACATCGTTTAATGTAAACCGCCCAGAGCCAAAGGGAAGGGCGGCATAGAAATAAATAAATAAATACATAAATACATAAACAAACAAACAAACAAACAAACGCCTGCTCGGCATCTAGAAAAATAAAAGCAGTATCTTCATTGTCTGAATGTTTAAAACTGATAGACTCTCTGTCCTGTGGTAAAGCACCAGGAAAAGATTGGATCCCTCCTGAGGTTCTCAAATCCAGTGCCCAATGGCGGTCTCGTGTTCTAGCAGCCCTGTTCACTGCAATAGACAGCTTATGTAAAATCCCTAAAAACTGGAAACTAAGCATAAAAATACCCATATATATATATATAAAGGGTGATGGTGATGACCCAAAGAATTACCATCCTATAATTCTGCTTGAAATCTCATTAAAGTTATACACACACCATCTCCTTACCAAACTGGAAGACTGGGCAGACAAAACAAATCTTTTGAATCCTGTTCAAGCAGGTTTTAGAAAGTGCCACAACATAGTCGACGACTGTCTGACTCTGTTGTTCCTGATTCAAAAATATCCTAAAAATAACAGACCATCTTTATGCTGCATTTGTTGATTTATCCTCTGCATTTGAGTCTATAGATCATTCCAGATTTTGGCATAAATTGGCAAATGCAAATACTGATAGGAAGTCACTTTGTATATTGATGGAACTTCACACTGATCTCACAGTCAATCTGTTTCACAAGCCCAATTTACAGGCCCAATTCCTTTGAGAAAAGGCGTCAAACAGGGATGCCTTTTGGGCACTTTTCTGTTTAATTTTAATGTTACTAATATCGTTCAGGCCCTGGATTCCAACAACTTCGTTCCATCATCTTTAGTTGGTTGGAAAATCCCAGCACTACTTTATGCAGACAACATGATCTTTTTTTCCTTTACTAGAGTTGGATTGAGGAATATGCTATCTAGGCTGTCTACTTAGTGCAGTGAATAATAAAAAAATAATCTCTTCTGGCATCCATGGGTCTACATTTAGCTGGTTTATTAACTCCAGAGAAATTGAGCAATGCTCTTCTTTTAAATATCTTGGCATTAAATTTCAATCTTCATTGTCATGGCAGGCATATTTAAATGCCAACATCTTACAGGCATGTCCTTCAATTGGTCCCATTGTAGAATTCTTTTATGTCAGTGGTGGCCAGTTGGTTGCTCCCACACTAAAGGTCTTTCAGGGTAAGATCGTATCACAACTTTTGCATGATCCAGAAATATCAGCCTGGCAGGGAAAGGTTTTGAAGTTGTCCAAAATACCTTTATTAGAAACATTTTGGGTCTCCCTCAAGGCATACCAGCTGCCTTCCTCAGACTTATTACCTCCAGAGTGCACCTGAATACTCTGGAAATTCTATTTATCACTTATTAATAACCTGTGACCCACCTAACCAACTCAGTTATCAGTTTTATTTAGAAAGGAACTACTGGATAACTATGCTTTCCCCTATCTTGCATTTATATAAATTACTCCTGTCAGTCAGTGAGTATAATGACTAAAACCATACCTATAAGCAGACTGTTGGCTTCGAGAAGGAACATTATGACAACACTTGTTATATGTGATATACTGTAGGTGACTCACAGTGCCATACATACCAGATCCTGCATCTCCTTTTGAAGCCGAACCAAGGCTTTTCTTGTCCCCACAGCAAAAACATATGTGTCCATGTCTTCGTCATTCATTGTCACTTTTATTTGCTGAGTGACAGAATTAAGCAGTGTTTGGTAAAACAGAGTAAATAATTCATTCATGACACAGCCAAGAGATAAACAGGCTCTGCCACCACCAGCAGACATGTGGCCAATACCAAGATAAGTTTAGTGAGGGCTGCAGGATAAAATTATTCTGGAGACCTTCTAAAAATATGGTGACAGAAGCAGCACTGGAAAGCAATGGCTAGAGAGTGGCCATCTGTCCTTGAGCAGCTAGAGTGGATGGCTGTAACTACTAAGACAAATATAGAACCGTGGATTCCTCAACGTGAACTCAGAAGAAAAAAGGAAATCACGAGGCACATAGTAGTCTTCTCTATGTTTATAGATGAAAAGGTTATATCATAAAGTCTAAATGGTCAAACATATGATCAAACATAAAGAGTCAACCAAAACGGGATCCTAGGTTAAGTGACCCGCTTTCTGTTTTATCTTCATCAGTGGTTGCTCTTCCAATATACTGTCACAGTAGTAGTCATAGTATCACATTGGCAAAATGCTCATAATCTTCTGGGGATTTCATAAAGTGCCCAGTCACTACCAGCTCGAGTGTTCCGGGCCGTGCATAATTGGTCTTAGTAGAGCATACACTGAACATGAGTCAACAGTGTGAGGAAAGGCTGAGGGAGCTTAGTGTATTTAGCCTAGAGAGAAGGTGACTAAGAGGTTATATGATAACCATCTTCAAACACTTGAAGGGCTGTCTTATAGAACAATGTTCCCCATCTTTTTATCACCGGGGACCGGTCAACGCTTGACAATATTACTGAGGCCCGGGGGGGGGGGGGTGCGTAGTCTTTTGCCGAGGGATGCTGCCGCCGCCGCCTAAACCACTGTTCTAATTGCTTTCCCACCGGCGCCCCTGACTTCCCACCGCTGGCTGGGGGGTGCTGCCAGCAGCAGCTGCGCAGTCCAATTCTGAGGGGGTGCCCCAGCTATGGCAGCTGCTGGAGAGCACCAAAGGTGAGCCAGTGGCAGAGTGGCAGGGCAGCTCCCGAGGCAGCAGCCAGGGAGGAGGACGAGGTGGAGCCACAGTCCGGTACCAACTGATCCACAGACCAGTACCAGTCTCTGGCCTGGGGCATTGGGGACCGCTGATAGAAGATGGAGCAGAGGGGCAGGCCAGAATCAATGAGCTGAATTTAATTTTTTTAAAAAAATGCTTGGACAAACATCTGGAAGAAGTTCCTGACAGAGTAGTTGAGTAGTTCCTCAGTGGAACAGGCTAGTTTGGGAACTGGGGAGTTCTCCTTTTCTTAAGCACAGGCTAGATAGTCATCTGACAAATGCTGGTTTTATGAATGGAGGCAGATTGTGAGCAGGAAGGGATGTTCCAGTGTTTGTCTCTTGTGTTTGTCTCAGTGTTTGTCTCTTGCATACCCAGGAATTGCTAATTGCCACCGTGGGATGGTAGGTGAATTTCCTCCAGGCCAGACTGGATTCTGGAGATTTTTGATGGGGAGGATTACTTGGGCATGGAACTGGGGTCACTGTGGGTGGGCAGGTAATTATGACTTCCTGCATTGTGCAGGGGATTGGATTAGATGACCAACGCTATGATTCTATTATACAAGTTGTCAAATATTGTCCCCAAATATACAGTGTTCGAAATAAGGATCTACAAAAGGTGACTTAGAGTATTAAATAAAGGTAAAGGTATCCCCTGTGCAAGCACCGAGTCATGTCTGACCCTTGGGGTGACGCCCTCTAGCGTTTTCTTGGCAGACTCAATACGGGATGGTTTGCCAGTGCCTTCCCCAGTCATTACCGTTTACCCCCCAGCAAGCTGGGTCCTCATTTTACCGACCTCGGAAGGATGGAAGGCTGAGTCAACCTAGAGCCGGCTGCTGGGATTGAACTCCCAGCCTCATGGGCAAAGCTGTCAGACAGCTGCCTTACCACTCTGCGCCACAAGAGGCTCCTGTATTAAATAATAAAATTTATAAATGTTAACTTTTAATTTTTGCATACTCATTGTCAAACTGTAATTCTGTATACACATTGTTTAGTCATACAATTTATAAATGTTGATATCGTTAGTTATTTTCTGCTATATTTTCCTAGCATATAGTGAAATGTTTATATCTTAATATATTTTTATTTTTTCCCACTTTTTTCCTTTTTGCACTTATACTTGTCAACAAATATTTTTTGGCCAGAATGCTGTGCAGAATAAACTATGTGCATTAGGTGTCACAGCCTGCATTCTTCCTGGCCATTTTAATTAATTATTAGTTCTGCTATGGATACCCAAGAGCATGCCCAGCATTTACCTTTAATAAGCCACTGCCAGCCACAGCTCACTGGGCTAAAGCAATCATGAGTTTAAACCACCCAAAACTACTCTTAGGCTGTAAAACTGAACACTTACCACTTGGTCACAGGTTGGTCTCATCATGCGAGCAAGCACATTCAGCAGGTCTTGTCTCTTGAGAAACTGAAATAGAACATTTGGGACCACAGTTAAATAACACTTAGCATGCCTTGCCACCTTTCCAAAGGCCCAATGATTCACTGTCACTGCTCCACCAGAACTAGATAAAGATGGCATCTATGTTACAAAACGTTAAATACATGCAGAAAACATATCCTAAAAGAATCAGGACAGAGCTTAGGGATAGAATTCAAATGAGATGTAATTCCTCAGAGTCCACCCTTCAATGCTGCCCTTCTCTGTAGTCTGGACATTAATTGTAATCCCAGGAAAACTTCATGATCCACCTGGAGGTTGGTAGCCTAAGATGGAACATGAAACAGCCAGTAATTTGGGGAGAGTCATGTTCATAGAATCATAGAATCATAGAATCAAAGAGTTGGAAGGGGCCATACAGGCCATCTAGTCCAACCCCCTGCTCAATGCAGGATCAGCCTCAAGCATCCTAAAGCATCCAAGAAAAGTGTGTATCCAACCTTTGCTTGAAGACGGCCAGTGAGGGGGAGCTCACCACCTCCCTAGGCAGCCTATTCCACTGCTGAACTACTCTGACTGTGAAAAACTTTTTCCTGATATCTAGCCTATATCGTTGTACCTGAAGTTTAAACCCATTACTGCGTGTCCTCTCCTCTGCAGCCAGCAGGAACAGCGTCCTGCCCTCCTCCAAGTGACAACCTTTCAAATACTTAAAGAGGGCTATCATGTCCCCCCTCAACCTCCTTTTCTCCAGGCTGAACATTCCCAAGTTCCTCAACCTATCTTCATAGGGCTTGGTCCCTTGGCCCCAGATCATCCTCGTCGCTCTCCTCTGTACCCTTTCAATTTTATCTACATCCTTCTTGAAGTGAGGCCTCCAGAACTGCACACAGTACTCCAGGTGTGGTCTGACCAGTGCCGTATACAATGGGACTATGACATCCTGTGATTTTGATGTGATGCCCCTGTTGATACAGCCCAAAACGGCATTTGCCTTTTTTACCGCTGTTAAATTATGTTAAATTATGACATATGATCCTATTTCTTCTCCTTCCATGGGAGAGAAGAGGGTGATTATAGTTGAGCACCTATCTTGCTACGATCTTGATCCTGTCTTCACAAAGTGGGAACGGGGAATGATCCTGCTGAAAATCTTGCAGGATAGAAGCCTTCTCTTTCGCCTCCCATGGAAACAGGGACCTGAACTGGCTGTTTTCCATGCAACTTACATGTAGTTCTGTGTCCTTGCTCTAGTCCCCATCAAGCCATAGCTGACCCACTCCTGCTTTTGTAGTGGACATAATGAATGAGAAAGCTTTCTCCTCCTTGACCATAACACTCAGTAATGAATTGAGAATTACAAGATATACACAAGATTTATTTATTATTTTTATTTATTACTTTTATATACTGCCCTCCCCTAAGGCTCAAGGAGGTTCACATGGAGTATGAAGTGAAGATCCTCTTCTGCACTGGGGTTCTGCCATTCCAGAAAAAAGAAAGTTACCTGGAGAAGCTTTCAGCTATTTAAAAAGTAACACAATGTCTGAAGATCCCCGTTCATCTCACCTTAAGCTGGATAAGCATGCCTTCACAGCACACTCTGCCGGAGCACCAGAGGTTATAGATATGCTCGTTTTCTTGGTTGAGCTTGCCTGTGCTTGTGGCATCTTTATTCGTGCCATCATCTCCTTGAATGGAAACACATGCGAATTAACAGGAACCTGCTATATTGTGATTGCTCTGGCCCTGCAAGGATGGGTATGGCTGAAAGAAACAGACGAGCTGTCTGGCCTTTGTATGCTCCTTCGTACAGAGATCTGGGATGGAAGCTTGAGCTAGAACATTCAGAGCCAGGTGGGCTTTTTTCCTCCAGGGCTACTAATCTTTTTTAAGAAGCAAAACTTGCCACATGTCACAACTGAGTGGCATGATCCTCTTATGCTTGGAACATGCTCCCAGAAATGTGGCCATAATGACTGGTTGTGGCTAAGTGGCTTTTTCAGCTAGCTTCGACCACCCTTTATTTCCCTCTGCCTCTATGTTTTGTACGTTTGCTCTGTTCACCTGGCAAGCTGGAGGCATTTTCAATTTTTTGGATGGGACACGAAGTAACTGTTTTAGCTTTAGCTATAAAGCAACAGACACGTTACCTAATGCTCAGAATTTAATTTGCATGCTGTTTTATACTTTTATAATTTCATTTTGGGATTGTTTATGCAATAGGTATGACACAAAAATAGAAACAATGCAGAAAATCAGCCACCCTAGTACTACTACAAGTTTCCTGGATGTCTCATGCTAAGTGGACTGCATTGTTTTACATAGTGGAATCTGCCTTGAGTCTCAGTGAGGATGGCAGGATACTTAGCACAGAAATAAGTACACTGAACATGTCTGTCCTGAGGGGAAATGGTGGACTGGACACTCCTTCTCAGGAAAAGATTGTATTCATCAAGCATACCTGCCTTCCTCCTGTCTCTTTGAGCTTTCGCAAAATACTTGTTCTCTCTACACTAACAAACAGAGGAACAAAGCCTAACAAAGCAGTGCAAGCACAGACAATTAGAATACCACAGATCCACGAGACTTCTCTATCTGATTTTCTCCACACGTATAATTCAAGAGTATATCTTTAAAAAGCACTCAAATGCAAATAAATACTCCTGTCAGCATGTTCACAAGAACAAAAAAATGCTATGTGCATAAAGGTTTCCCAAAAACTTTCACTTTACCTCTGCACTGCTAAATATTATCAGAGGAAACGTCTCTTCCCTCAGAACATCACTGTACTAACTGGGGAACTGGCAGGTGAAAAAACCACTTACCAACAAGTGAAAAATTACTCTCCAGCAGCTCCCGGTGACTACTGAACCAGGATTGAGCCAGACGATTGTTCTTATTCTTCCCAATGATGTAGTTCATGATGTAGGCAAGAAGACCCGTCACCATCAAAATTTCCATGTAATAACTTTCCCAGCTGTTTTGGAGGTGGGCAGGAACCTGCATTTGGGTTTGGACTTTGTTTTAGTTTTCTTTTTTGGAGGGGGGGAATAATCAGTTATGCGATGCAAGTTGTATCTCCGAATGTTATAATCTAATTTAGAATTAAAATGCCAGGCACAAAGTGTACCAACATAAAAAAGATAACATTTATTTATTTATTATTTATTTATCATACTTATATACCGCCCTCTCCGGAGGCTCAGGGCGGTTTACATCATAACAGAGAACAATACATAAAACAGTCTGTAAAACATGTATAACTGATAACTAATAATTGTAACCAAATAACAGCACAATATAACAGTATAACAATATAGTAATACAAACAGGTCCAGGGCTTATTGATGAGATCCTGAGGGGGGTGGCTTATTGATAGAATTCTGAGGGGGGGTGGGGGGGAGAAATGGAAAATAGTCCAGTCCCCACTATCAAAATGTGTCCTATCTCTATTTTAATAATTACATAATGAAGCAACCAAAACGCTCTAGATTTGTGCTGTTTTCAATGTTGAATTTTCGTCAGTGGTTAGAATCATAGAATAATTGAGTTGGAAGGGACCTCATGGGTCATCTAGTCCAACCCCCTGCACTATACAGGACACTCACATCCCAATCGCTCATCCACTGTAACCTGTCACCCCCTTGAGCCTTCTCTCTGTCAGATGTCAGCCTCTGTTTAAAAATTTCCAAAGATGGAAAACCCACCACCTCCCGAGGAAGCCTGTTCTACTGAGAAACCGCTCTAACTGTCAGGAACTTCTTCCGGATGTTTAGATGGAATTTCTTTTGAATTAATTTCATCCCATTGGTTCTGGTCCGTCCCTCCGGGGCAAGAGAGAACAACTCTGCTCCATCGTCTATATGGCACCCTTTGTTTCCTTTTATAATTGTCAAAATTATCCTTGCAAGTTTCCAATATTCCAATATTTATCCTCTTCTGTATTGCTGACAATCATATCTTTTTACTATATATCCAACTCAAAGTTAAAGCATAAATTCTACTCATATAACAGCACAAATCTAGAGTCCATTTTGGTTGCTTCATTAATTATTAAAATACAGAAAAGACACATTTTGATGTTTGATTCAATATCTTATCAATGTGTATTGTATAAATATTATATAGATTTTGATAGCCTGGGACAGGTTACCTTTTTTCTGTTGGCACAAAAAGTATGGCAAATCAAAATAGGCCCATCCATGCCAAAATAGGCCCACCTCTACAGTAAGCAGAGTACTTTCATCTTATTTCATTTAATTAAAATTGATTTATTTTGACTTGTTCCAGAACACCTTTTATAGCTAAGAACAGAGTCTATGGAAGGGGGCTCAACAAACAAAATGAAGGGGCCAAAACCAACCCAAGGGAAACAGAATTCCAGTGAAGGAGGGGAAATGCAAAGGAACTCCAAACCATTAATCAAGGTCACGAATTCTCATGGGCAACTGGGCAGTAAAATCTAGCAGTAATGGGCAGTAAAATCTAACAGCCCAATATTTCAACATACCACCCTCCCCCCAGCCAAGACAGTTTCTGGTTTAATCAATTTCAAAGTACCCCAAAAAAGGAATATTCCACCAAAAACACCCCCTAATAACTCAAATCAATTAGTCCATTAACCTAGAACAACCAACTAATTATTTAACAGATCAATTAGTTAACCCATTAATTATGACTGATGATATTAACCCACCTAGGAATACCAAATTACAATTAGACCACACCCATGCACAATTAAGATTAAACTGTTCCTAAATTATCTCAACACACATTCCCCCAAGAAACTAGACAAAGACAATTTAACCAACCCAAAACCACTTCAACCTAAACCAGAAATGGAAATATAACAAGCACCCAAAGCCATCTTAACCGCCACCTTCCCTCAAACAACCCAGTGTGCAATAGATGGCAGTTCCCCAACAATGGACTAGGTAGCCCTGAGATGCCATAACAGACATTTGGGGCTCCCCCAGGAAAGAAACTATCCCAACCCTACCCTCTTAAGCAAGTAACAAGGATACAGATTCATGCTCTAGGAACCAAATCAACAACAACAACAAAAAAATCAACCGATGCAAGCCAAAAGGGAAGTTAGGCCACAGAAGAAGAATCAAATAACACCAAACACGGATTGCCTGGAAAAAGCAGGCAAAATGGAGCGAGTAATATCACCAGCCCAAAGAAATCAGGGATCCCGATCATAAGGGGAAAAGGCAGAGATGACAGTGGGAAAAGGTGGGAATGAGAGAAGGGACATGGAACATGGTTACATTAGAATCATAGAATCGGAAGGGGTCATACAGGGCATCTAGTCCAACCCCCTGCTCAACGCAGGATCAGCCCAAAGTATCCAAGAAAAGTGTATATCCAACCTTTGCTTGAAAACTGCCAGTGAGGGGGAACTCACCACCTCCTTTGGCAGCCTATTCCACTGCTGACTGTGAAAATTTTTTTCCTGATATCTAGCCTGTATCGTTGTACTTGTAGTTTAAACTCATTACTGCGTGTCCTTTCCTTTGCAGCCAATGGGAACAGCCAATGGGAACATTCAAACCCCTTCTAACCTCCATCCCATCCCTCAGGTCGCTGGGGTGTAGGCTAGGGTTAAAAACCCATCTTTATACCGCTCAGTGGAAGCGGTATAAAGATAAGGCTAAGGGCTGTGTTGGAGTGCTCAGTCCGGGATGGGGGGGCAACAATTGGGCCCTCCGCTTGTCAGCCCGCCTCCCAACCTGCCTACCCTCCAACCTGGCCCGCCTTTGGCTGTCAGCTGCCATTTCGCTGCTGTCCGCCCCTGGGAGAAGGGGGGGCCAGGCCACCCCTGGACCCTTTGCCTCCCCCACCCAACCTCATTGCCGCTTCATTCGCAGCCCAGCTAGCTTCTTGCTGCTAGAGGGGGGGGGGGAAGAGGCAGGCGCAGCCGCTGGCACGCACGCAGACACAAACGTGTATGCGCAGAGCTGCCGCGCATGCGCGTTAGCGCCCCTGGTAGTGAAAATGCACATGCGCGGCAGCTCCACGCATGCGCGTTTTCACCACCAAGGGGCGCTAACATGCGTGTGCGGTGCCCGGGCCACCGGCTCTTCCTCAACCCCGGAGGTGGTCCTCAACCATCAAAAGGTTGAGGACCGCTGATTTAGAAAATTATATGAGAATTATTAAAACTGACAGACAGATTTATCAGTTTGAAAATTTAAAGAATGAGACTGATCTGTGTATATATGAACAAGAAGAGAAATTAATAGCAAAGATCTATAACATGTTACTAAAAAAGACACTGAGAAGGAAGTCATAAAAGAATCAATGATTTGCTGAACACAAAATATAGGGCATAGTATTAATCTTGAGCAATGGGAGATGGTATGGAAAAGAGATATAAAATTTACATTAGCGACTAATAAGAGAAAATTATTACAGACTGGATAACCCCTCTCCTTCCTCTTCCCAATGTCAAGCTCTCTTTATCTTAATCACTCTCTTCCTTTCTATCTCCCTCACTCTTTGCTATTTTCCTCCCTTCCCCCCTGCTAGTGCCTATTGTATCAGCTACAACGGGCTTTAATTCTAGTAAAATCATAGTCCCCTTACTTTATTAGGACTTCTTCCTGCTTGTTTCCTATACTCTGTGCATTAGTGTAGAGATACTGTAATCCTTCAGGGTTTTAGTTTTGAACTAAGTTAATAGTTCCCTGCATATGTGCCATTCCCTTTAAATATGCAGTGTTTTTAAATATCCCATCTACAGTCATCATCATTGAAATAGTCTTTGGGTGTATATCTCGCTCCCCCATTGGACTTAGTTTAACGCCCTCTTTACAAGGACATTTCTCCCCACCCTGATAAGATACAAAACCATCTCCCAACAGAAGAGCCTCATCATGGCAACATGACTTTTCCAATGACGCCAATGACATAGCCAGTCATTTATCTGCATTATTTTTCTTTCTCTTCATAAGCCTTGGACATTAACAGGAAGAACCAATTACCAGCACACGTCTCATCGTCCAAATACATTGCGAAGTAGAAGAGCTAATCCTCTCATCCGTCGGGGCCAGTGAAATATCTTCTGAGCTTCTGGGAAGGTGGGGGTCCTTGCCGGTTTTGTATAGGTTGGCAAGGATGGCCTCAACTTAAGGCAAAGTACTCAGCTAGAAGGATTCTATGTAAAATGATTTACACTGATATTGATTTAGACTAGCATTCTTTTGACACACACACACTATGACCTAGTACAATTAAGAGAAATGTAAACACATCACCATGGGCACTTACAGTAATAATTTTTATAAGATCTTCATTTTTGCCAGGAGATGTATCAGGTTTCTCTTCATAACCTTCAAATTCTTCATCGTCGTATGGCTCACTCTCTGTATCACCTTCCTATAAAGTACAAGGTGCTTAAGTGTCGGATGTTTCAGTAATACAGGCTTCTACAAGCATAGAGCTCATTTACCCTGGCACTTTATAACTCTCAGCATTTTTATAGTTCTTTCAGGATTCAAATCATTATAGATACAATGGGTTAGAACCAAATGTTTCATTCTGCCAACAGTGGAGTTTTCCTCTACAGGAAGGCTCAATGGTGAATGGAACAGAACACTGGGACCCAATTCATGTCCTCACATGAACCCTTACAACAGATTCATTACACATGAACCAGTATTATATTGCAAGCAGGGAGCCTGAGACTGAAAGAGAATGGTCTTGCCTAAGGCCATCTAGTCATGTCACTTTAAGATGAGGCATGAACCAGAGATGTTTCAGATCTTCGCTGATTCTTTTCAGCTACTGCAGTATTTACAGTGCTATATCACAACCATTTGGTATCATCATAAATCAGGGGTGAGCAACCTTTTTGGCCCAAGTACTTGGGGGGGGCGGCATTATTATTATGATTATTATTAGATTTATATTGATCTGTAAAGATATTGGTGAGGCATCAAACACACTGAGGTGTGAGATAAGGGACAAAGGTTGTACTTGAAGACACAGTGGAACCAAACCAGAAACCAGCAGAACAACCCACATCTCAGGGATTTACATTATGCAATCAGGGAAGTGACAATAAACAGAAGGCATACCTGTTGCCTTCTCCTGCACCCCTGGAGCCAAACAGTGTTTTCAGTGCCTTGGATGCCTGTGCAGAGATCCAGCCCTGAGTGCCAAACAAAATCGTCTAGTGTACGGCTGCTGGCATACACCTGGGAGTTGCTTGCTCCTGTCACATTGGATCTCCAGGGAAACCTATTATTCAGTGCTCCAATAGTCAATAAATGTGTGCACACATTTTAAAGCTTGGTTGTCCCACTAATTTTTGTTGCTCTAAAGATGGCCTCCAGTAGTTCCAAGACAGAGAGCTTTCTAACAAAGACTAATTTGTCTACTATTTTTCACTTGATTCTCACCAACACGGAAGAACCAGTTGTGGGTGCACTTGGTAGTAGTGACCATGTGATTTTGGACTATGATCTTTGGGAAGACAAAAGCGATACATCGTCACACATACAGGCTGGACTTCAGGAGAAAAATTTTGAACAACCTTTAAGTTATGCTGGAATCCTTTGGTCAGAAAAACTTCAAGAGATGGAAGTCCAAGAAGGTTGGGAGTTTCTCAAAAGTGAAATACTAAAGGCACAATCAAAGAGAATTCCCTTGAGAAGGAAAACTGGGAGGAAGCTAGAGAAACTAGGATGGCTCTATAAACAGCTTTCAAAAGAACTGAGTAATAAAAAAGACTCATTTAGAAGGACCTTATAACCATAACCAAGGAGGAATATAAAAAAAATAAATACATGTAGGGAGAGTGCTAGAAAAGCTAAAGCTCAGTATGAGCTTAGGCTAGCAAGAAATGCTAAGAACAGCAACAAAAAAGTTTTTTTAGTTATTTTTAAAGAAGAAAATAAGGACATGGCAAGACCATTGCAGGGACAAGGAAGTGACATTGTAACATGTAAGAGAGGCTGAGCTGCTCATTTCCTACTTATCCTCAGTCATCTCTCGCAAGGGGAATCGTGCTCAAAATGGCAAAATAATTTCACGTGATATGGAATGGGAATTGTGGCCTATGATCACTGTAGAGGCAGTCCAGGAACACTAGTTTCTTTAAATGAAAACAAATCCTCTAGGCCAGACAAACTGCATCCAAGAGCCCTAAAAAAAGAGATTGCAAATGTAATTTGTAAGCCTCTGTTCATTATTTTTGACAATTCTTGGATAACGTGAAGTGGCAGAAGATTGGAAACAGGCAAATGTTGTCCCCATCTTCAAGAAGAGGAAAAAGTAGGACCCAGGTAACTACCGACCCATCAGTTTGACATCTATAGAGATTGATGGGATTCGGGGCTGCATTAAAGTATACTGTCCAGATCATGGGAGGTGATATTACTGTTTTACTGCTCTGGTAAGACCTCACTTGGGCACCACAACTGAAGGAAGATGTAGAGAAACTGGAGTGAGACCAAAGGAGGACAACAATGATGGTGAGGGGTTTGGAAAGAAAATTGTATGAGGAAAGGTTGAGGGAGCTTGGTCTGTTTAGACTGGAGAGAAGACAACTAAGAGGTGATATGATAATCATCTTCAACTACTTGAAGGGATGTCATAAAGAAGATGGAGCAGAGTTGTTTTCTGTTACTCAAGAAATTTGGACCAGAACCAATAAGTTGAAATTAATTCAAAAGAATTTTTGACTAAACATCCGGAAGAAATTCTTAACAATTAGAGCGGTTCGTCAGTGGAACAGGCTTCCTTGGGAAGTTGTGGGTTCTCCTTCTTTAGAGGTTTTTAAGCAGAGGCTAGATGGTCATCTGACAGAAATGCTGATTTTATGAAAGGCAGATTGTGAGTGAGTGGGTAGGAAGGGACGTGTCAGTGTTTGTCTCTTGTGGTTCTTCCTTGAATATCCAAGGAACTGTTGATCACCCCCCGAAGGATGGTACGTGAATTTCTTCCAGGCCAGGCTGAATTCTGGAGATTTTTGGTGGGGGGATCACTGGGGCATGAAATTAGGGTCCCTGTGGGTAGCCAGGTAGTTGTAGAGTTCGTGCATGGTGCAGGGGGTTGGATTAGATGACCCTGAAAGTCCCTTCCAACTCTATGATTCTATAACCCAAGCTTTTATAAGCAACAGCTTAGTCTACATGGGGAATGACACCCTTAAGAATATAGGTGCTTATTTTACAAATATGAGCTTAGGTAAAGTAGAAGATAGATAATGTTAACAAAGGTGAGAACTCAATAGAACTACGAATATGTCAAAAATATAGCCAGGAGCTAGAACATGCTAGATGGACACTTACATAACACTCTGACTGGTGGAAGCAATCCATGTTCATGCACATTGCAGATTGGGTACACTGAGTTTTGGGAAAGCCCACTGTACAAAGATTAAGGAAATTGGGAATGCATGCAGAACCCTAAGTATATATACCAGGGTACTTACAGATTAATGTGTGTATGTGCAAATCCCTGCAGGACTCTGGAACAAGCCTGTATTCTATACGTTATCACACATATTATACAGAATCTAAACTTAAATTGATCTGGATAGAAGTTGAGCCAAACCCCATTGCTCTTATTTCAGCATTCTTCCCTTGTTCTAGGTTATCAAACATCACCTGTGCATCTGCATCTTCAAAGTCAAGACTTTCATCTTGATCTTCAAGCTCAATGGTGGCCTCCTCCTCATCATCCTCTGTTGTGACAATCCTCTGGGGAGATTCTGTCACAGTATCTTCAATCACATCTTCAAATTCAGCAAAGTCGTTATCGTCATATTCCACAATGTCGTCACCATTGTCAAATTCATCAAACTTTGCCAGAGAAATACCCCAGGGGATTAAGAGAACAACCACTAGGAAGCCTTCAGTTCTCATCGTTACTGGAGAAAGAAAAAACACACACCAACATCTTCAGACTACAAAAGCACAATTTTATTTTCTCCTTATGGCAACACTGCGGAGATAGGCAACTCACTTTTCTAAGGCAATATAATAGACAATATATACCATGAATTAATTATGGTAACCTGTTAAACTTATATTTACTGTTGGAATTGTTATAGATATATTGTTAGATTCAAATGAGTAGCTGTGTTGGTCTGAAGTAGCACAATAAAATCAGAGTCCAGTAGCACCTTTAAGACTAACAAAGATTTATTCAAGGTGTGAGCTTTCGAGTGCATGCACTTTTCGTCAGACTGAGATCTTCTTACATGACAGGAAATATATAGCAAAAATCAATTATGTTACATCAGTAGACTACGTCACAACCAAATACAGCCAATGATAATCCTTTGTTAAACAGCCAATCAATCCCCTAGAATTCAGTGTACTTTACAAAGAGAAACCAAAATGCTGCTATTAGAGATCAAAGGCTATCTACCTTCTTCCAGCAAGCAGCTGTGGTGGCAGCGGCTGCGCCACCTGTTGTCTACCTACCTCCGCCTGCCACCACCACCCGCTGCAGTCACCTGCTGCTGCCATGGCGGCAGCCACCAACCTGGCGACCCCGAGGAAGGGGCCAGGCGACCCCAATTTGGGTCCTGACCCCAAGGTAGAGAACCACTGCCCTAGACAGTAAATAAGAAAGTGTTCCAGCTGCAAATCTTGAAATTACAATTCCACCTGCAACAACCTCCTTTTACACTTATAAAGCTGTGATGACCTACTATCAATACTCGCTGCTTATAAAATCAAACCTTTCCGTAGCTCACAGCCACAAGGAGCAGCCCCTAAAAAGGGATGCCATTTAGGTTATGCAGTCTAAGATTAGAAGCAGCAACCAGACCATTTCTCTGTCCCACCTATCATCTTCATTTTTACACACAAGAACAGACAAGCTTAGAAAAGAGAAACAAGGCCAAACCGTAACTTTCAGCACAATCCTCCAAAGAGCTGTAAACAAAAGGCAGATTTTTCAGAAAGGAGGTAGAGAGGGGAAGGAAAGGGGGGAAGGATGACAGTAAGGGAGGTGCCATTCGCAAATGATTCAAAGTGGTGGGTGCAGGAAAAAAAAACAATTGCATTTCCACATTGGACAGCCTTAGACCCTGCTTGAAAATAATAACTCTGGTTTTCTGGGATTCCTTTGCTGCAGGGCAAGTGAGGGGCAATTTGTGATTATGATTGAAGAACCATATTTAGTGCAGAAACAGATGAAAAAGACGACCCTTTAAAATGCAAATATGAACAATATATCGCTACTGCGGAAACAGTCTCTGTCCATACAATACGGCCAAATTCCGGTTTGGGAGGTCCCTTCTAACTCTATTATTCTATGATGATTCCTCCATTTCCAGCAGTGCTTGTGGAGGGCGTGAAGCGCGAAATGGTGGCAGACTAAAGCTAGATAGCAAAAAGATGAGGAGTGGCCGGGAGGCATGACAATGTTTAACACTACACCGTTCAGCTGGCGTAACACTATTTTTAGTGTGTGCGAAAATGTCCTGACTCTACCTATTCTAAATATACCAAATATCTCTGTTGTCCCCACCAACGTTAGACATTTGTGTGAATGTACACTGCTATTCTGCTTCAATAGCATAAGCCTATACACTAAGGGAAATTTACCATTCTTTAAAATTCTAAGTCTGAATAAAATGCAGTGAAGAGTTTTATTTTTTTTATGTCTTATATTTCTATCAGATCACTTACCCACATTAACCATATTATCCTAAGCATCATTATACCCCACTTAACTCACTAACTTCCATAGACACAGAAAGGTATAACTCTGTTTAAGAGGACACTGAAAGTGAACACACAGCCTCGGTTTAAAACTGGTGTGGAAAGAAGTGCCAGTGTCAAATTTCCAAGCACACGAGATCCAGTGGGCTGACATTTTCTAACATAAGCCAAGGCTACAAGAATACCACATGCCTGATTACTGCAAGATTTTGATCACAGAAAGACACAGGAATTGGAATTCCTTTCTTCAAAAACTGGCCCCCATCCATCCAGTGAAAACAAAACAAATTAAACACCGGAAGGAAGGAACCGCTCCACGCTAAGTATAATTAAGCTCTTCTAAACCTAGTAACCTCAGCAGAGTGCGAAGATGGCAATTCTGTTTAGGATTGCGCTGTGAAGTGCACAAGAATGGCCCACACCTTCACAAAGGATGTGTGAAAGGAAAACAATCATTACCTTTAACCACAAGTTTGGGACTAACAAATATGAAACTTTGATTCTTTATACATCCGACCCCCCCCCCCAAATCTCCTCAGCTTTGGGAGAAAAAAGGAAGTTGGTCTTGGTGGGGTCCCTATTCGTTCTCCCGCCCCAATAACGACCTCAAATTAAAGAAAACATGGAAGACGGGGAGGGGGGGGCTGTTTCAATTATACACAAGCTTCAGTTGAAAGAGAGAACGGGAAAGCTAGTCTCTTTCAGCAATGTAAACCTCCCAGCGGTACCGGCACCCCCCCCCCCCAACGCCTCGACACCCCCCCTCACCTGAGTGTAACGCTACGACAACGCCGTTCCCTCCAAGGCCCACCTCCCTTCCCTGCTGAATTTCCACTCGCTTTTGCCTTTCTCCAAGGCCTTCTTCCTCGTAAAAGTAAGTGGATTGCGTAAGTCCACGCAGGCGCCCAGAGGCTGAATGGAAAGGGGGGAAGGGAGGGGCGAGATCGTGGAGAGGAGAAGCAGGACCCACCCCGTTGCTTTTCTCCTGCTATTTTAGTGGGTTTGTTTTTAGGAGATAAATGTTTTCTTTCCTCGGCTCCGAAGCCAGTGATAGGAGTGCTGAGATGACCAGAGAGATGTTGTTCCATCTCAATATATTGCAGCGCAGTCCCTAAAGGAGAATAGCGCACAAACTTCCAAACAAAAGAAACACAAATCTTCTAATGTTGAGGCTTACTCAAATGACAACAAAGCATTAAGCAGGTCTTCGAATTCTGTAAATCCTTTCCTGAGGGCAGATGTTATAAAAATTGGGGGGAAGGTGTTTTTCCTGCTTCATTTTTAAAATTAATGTAGCATCTGCTTATTGGATTCAAAACCTTGTGCCATGATTTGTGGCTCTTTGGTTAGCTTCATTGAAAGGTAATACAACAGGAATCCACAAGCTTTTTCAGCCTGCTAGTACCTTTAGGATTCTTACAAGACGTGGTGGGCACACGGTGGGCTCCTAAAACACTTGCTAGGCAGTAGAAAAGATATTGTCAGTTCTGGGTTGGGAAATAACTGGAGCCTTTGGGGGTAGAGCTGGGAATGGGCAGGGAGGAACCTCAGTGGAGTATAATGCTATGGAATTCACCCTTCAAAGCAGCCATTTTCTCTAAGGAAACTGATCTCTTTAGTCGGGTTGAGCTGTAATTCCAGGGTAAGGTGACCAGATTTTTCCCACTTTTGGAGAGGCATCTGGGGGTACCTGGCAAATTATACTGATGTTCAAATTAAAAAATGCATATTACAATAATATTTTTGCATTCTATGAAACTTTTTGTTGCTCCATATAGACCAAATTTTAAATCAAGAACCCCCCCCATCAATGGTGTCCCACTTTACTAATGTTAAAATCTAGTCACCTTAAAGGATCCCCAAGTCCCTCTTGGTGACTGGCATCTCTTAGTTGGGGGGGTATCTCATTGGGGACTCCTGTATTACAGGGAACGTTATTTGGTTTCTTTATTTTTTTCTGGATTTCACTTGGGCCAATGTGTTTACAGCTTTTTTCTATGTTGACTTCAGTGCACTTTAAAGGGCCTTAACTCTGTTTAGGATTGCACTGCTAATCTGTGTTTTCCTTCTGTGTCAGCATGGTTTATCTGAAAACAAAAGGTCTTTCATTAAAAGCTGACTTATAATAATCAGACCAGGTTACAGTTGCATTTGTTAAAATTTTCATGCAAATGCAAAAAACTAAGTCTAATAACATAAAATAAAAGCTTCTGGAACAATTTGGAACAGTCATGAGTACCATAAAGAACAGCGGGGTATATTACAAACACTTGAGAACAATATTTTAGAAATGGAAAGACAGAAATCCCAAACTTTTATTAACCCTTACCAGGCCAAAAGGCCTCTGGAACACCCCAGAACAGGCCAGAAAGGGTATTAAAGAAACAATAGTACTGCAAAAGGCGTGGGATGCTTTACACACATTCAAGGACAATCGTTTAGAAATGAAAAACTGGAACTTCCACAGCTTTATTACTTATCCCATATATCTGCAGGACCACCTATTTCGTTATTCCTATTATATAACTCCAATTCTTTATATAACTTCAATTATAACTTTCTGACAGTGGCTTCTTTTTATTTCTAACAACAATCCTCTCCAACAAAGGATAGCTCAGTGCGCAATTAAATCCTGCCCCCCGGGGGGGGGGTTAGATCTCGGTTTTAACCGATTTTTCTTTGGAACAGTCTCGTTGCTTGCTTCTGCTGTTAACATAAATGCACCAACGTAACGGATCTAAACGTTCACGCGCTTGCTATTGTGAGCAGTAAAATGCACGATGGAACATGTTTTGTTAATCGACTGGTTGAAATCCTGTTCTGTTTAAATGAAGGTCACTTTCCGTGCAAAAAAGCGCAGCACGGGATAGAGGGAGGCTTCCTCTCCATTCTCACACTCTATGATCAAACAGCCGTCCGGAAAGAGCGCGCGACCCTTCTAGCCCTTCCGTTTCTATGACGCGAAGCACGGGGAGCCATTTTGTCGCCCCCGACAGGCGCAGTGACGTCACGGCGTCATCGGACGCCATTGTTTCGACGCCGTCTCTCGTTTCTTCTCCGTGATAGCCGTTTGTATAGGAAGCTGGGGGTGGGGGAAGCCCCACAGCCCCGTTTAGGTCTGAGGAGGCGGTGGGTAAGTGGTGAAGGAGGAGAGGGGCCGAAGGGAAGAGGTCGGGTCGTTGCCCAGCCTGGGTGGCTGAAAACGGAGGAGGGGGCGGGGCTGCGGCCTAGAAGTGCCTTGTCGCCTCTTTTGATTAGTTATTCCTAAACTTAGGGAGACCCTCTCCGTCGGGAAGCTTGGCTGGGCTGTCGGCTATATCAGTGGCTCCTCGCTGCAGGGTAATGTACTTGCAGAGGTGTGCCCACCTCCGCCTTTCTCAGGGAAGGCCACGGGGTGCCTAAAGGACGGACAACTGCGTAGCCGAATCCTGCGCGCTTACTCAAGAGTAAGCACTGTTGAGCTCAGCGGAGCTGGTGCAGGGTAGAAGCCTTTTGGGGGGGGGGCATGGTCCGCTTTGCCGCATCTCGCAGTCGTCCTTCCGCACCTCTCCTTATGTCGAATATAGGTTGGTTTATAAATGTCTATGCAGCGAAGCCCTGATCTCGATGGCCTAGGCTAGCCTTGCTCTTATCAGATCTTGGAAGTTAAGCAGGATCAGTCCTGGTTAGTACCTGGATGGGAGGTCACCAAGGAAGTCAAGGGGTGCTAAACAGAAGCAGGTGAGAATCTCTCACCTAGAGGGTCATATAAACTGGGTGTGACTTGACAGCACAACAGTTGCTCAGAATAAGTGACCTTCAAGCATCAAACCCAATTTTACATTGATTTTAGAACAGTTTCTGTTCTAAAGTCTAGTGCTTGCTGGACTTTTAAATAGTCACTGAAGGTGTCACTGAATTTGTTTAATTTTGTTGCAACACAATTTACTTGCCGTTGGGGGGTAAGATGGTAGTTCTGTGCAGATTTAGTCAGTGTTCAGTGGGTTTAGATTGTAATATTTCTACATAAACGAATCAGTTTATCTTGAAAGGTGTTGTAAATGGTGTAATCTAAAGCCTGCTTGAATAGGAAAGGGGGGCATCACTTCCATCCTATCACCTGCACTTCCATCTCATTTGTTCTGATGCACTAGTGTTTCTGTTATGACCTTAACTTAGAGTCCAATGGCACCTTTAAGACCAACAAAGTTTTATTCAAGGTGTGAGCTTTTGTGTTCATGCACACTTCCTCATTCTCAAATAAAATATCATGAAATGGAAGGAAGCAGTTCATACTGATGGGCAAAGAATGAGAGTGAATTAACCTACAGCACAAAGGAAATGGTTAACGAATTCCAGAGATAAATAGGAAAAAAGAGCAATTTTGTCCTGTTTATCTCTGGAGTTTGTTAACCATTTTCATTGTGCTGTACGTGTGCATACACATGAAAGCTCATATCTTGAATGATACTTTGTTGGCTTTAAAGGTGCTGCTAGACTCTAAATTTGTTCTGCTTCAGACCAACATGGCTATGTACTTTAATCAATGTTGTGACCTTAATTCACCAAGATGGGATAACTGGTTACTGGTGAACAGCTAAGGATGGCAGTGTGAGCAAGTTAATCTGAGGATGTGCCTTGATTTCTGTGGTGGAGGTGGGAACTGAATGCAGGTCTGTCAGAAGCAGTTCTGGATGGTATTTTTATTTGTTGAACTGCTCTGGCTGCATTTGTAAAATGGGTATTGTTTTACAGAGAGTGATATTTGTAGGATTCTAGTGCTAGAAGGCACCAAAAAGCCATCTATGCGTCATACATTTCTTCTCGCCCACCTCCTGCCTATAGCAACCTTTCTCAAATCTTTTACCTTTGAGAAACCCCAGAAGTGGCACAATTGTGCAGAATATGGTTGGAAAGCATAGCTGTGTGCACACCCAGCTGGGGCTTCTCCAGGCCCATCAATGGTGGAGGTGGGGGGAGGTTGACATTACTACATATGGTCATTATCACCTAATTAATGCTTAACAAATGTTAGAAATATATTTAAAATTAACTCCCTCCCATTCAGGATACCCTTCCAGGGTAAGGTGACCAGATTTTAACATTGGTAAAGCGGGACACCATTGACTGGGGGGGGGGGGTCTTGATTAAAAATGTGGTGTATATGGAGCAACAAAAAGTTTCATAGAATGCAAAAATAGTATTGTAATATATATTTCAATTTTCACATAAGAACAATTTGCCAGGTACCCCCAGATGTCCCTCCAAAAGTGGGACAATCTGGTCACCTTATTCCAGGGCCATCAAGAAAACCCAGAGTTTCATGAAAGCGTAATTGAGAAAGCCTGGTCTATAGAGTCCAAACTACAAAATGCTAATGTAATAGAGCTGCATTGTGGGACAACTTTGAATGGCTCAAACAAGTGAATCAAACTAGAGGACAAAGAAAATCCCAAACAATAAAAAAAATCCAAGTTCTTTAATCAATGGACCTGGATAGCCTTCAGAAGGTCATATTGTGTGCTGATCTCTGTGACAAGTGGGTGAGATAAAAGCACAATAAGAATAATTACTACTAGATTGCATATAATGGTAATGTGGTTGAAGTTTGAAAACAAATGAATAATAGTAGCATTTGTAAGTGACTCACAGTATGCACAAGTTCTGTGTAATCATTTCATGTTTATTTACACATCAAGGTGTCTTGCTGCTTCATCCCCTTCTGCCTGTAGAGCTGCAGTTCCTTGTTTTCATGCCCTGCAAGACACAGGATACTTTCTTCTCTCCTTCAGACTTCTCCATTCATCTCGGGAGAACTTTGTAATTACAATCTCAGCACATGAATTATTTCCACAATCAACACTATCAAACCTTCCATTGAAAATATGGTACGCTAGAAAGTAGAGTACACACTCTATAGAGCTTTGAAAGTAGTAGATTTGAGAGTAGACACAAAGGTTAACTATGAAGTGGAGTAATAGTTAGATCCTGACATCATTAGTATGAATTGTGAATTATCAGGCTCAATTTTTTAATTTATTATATTTATTATTTTCTTTATTTTATGGTTAATTGACCTTTTGAAATGATATCAGGCAAATAATCCCCCCCACAACTTTTAGAAGGTATTTGTATACTGTAGTTCCTTTCAGTCATGTTAGTTGAAATTTCTAACGAGATAGTGGGGTGTGGGGATTTTTCTAGATCAGACTCATGTGCCTTAGTTCCATGGTGACTATCTGTGAAGTTTTGTTGCTTACTTGGATGCTTTCAACTGCCTCTTGAATGGGGAATTGGTTTTACAGCAAGCACACCTTTTCATCCTTATCAGGCTGACGCCATGAACTGGAACAAAGGTGGCCCCGGTACCAAAAGGGGTTTTGGCTTTGGTGGCTTCTCAATATCATCTGGAAAGAAGGAAGAGCCAAAACTCTCTCAACAGTCCCATAGCGCTTTTGGAGCCACTGGCTCTGCAACTGGATTTGGGAAGACACCACCACCTCAGCTGCCTTCTTTTTACAAGATTGGATCAAAACGGGCAAACTTTGATGAGGAGAATGCGTAAGCTGCCCACTTTTTTCATACCTAGTTTGTTAGATTTGCTTGCTGCCTTTTGCAAGTTCAGCTAGTGTTCTTTGTTTCTTGGCCAGCTTTCTGTGCCATTTCCAGTTTGTGTTGCTGTTAGGGGCAGTGGTTGTCACTTAGAATCATAGAGCTGGAAGAGGCCATACAGGCCATCTACTCCATTCCTCTTCTCAGTGCTTTCTTTGCATGATTGTTATGGCTTCGGCTTCAATAAATTCAGTCTTCTCTACTCAATGAAGGATCAGCCTGAAGCATTCAGGATGAGTACCTGTCCAGCAACTGCTTGAAGACTGCCAGTGAGGGGGAACTACCACCTCCTTAAGCAATTTTTCTGCTGCTTAACTACTATGACTGTGAAAACTTTTCCTGATGTCTAGACGGTACCGTTGTACATGTAGTTTAAACCCATTACTGTGGGTCTTATCCTCTGCTGCCAACAGGAAACTTTCCCTGCCCTTCTCTAGGTGACAACCTTTCAAATACTTAAAGAGCAATCATGTCCCCTATCAACTTCCTCTTTTCTAGGCTGAATGCTCCCAGATCCCTTAGCCTTTCCTCATAGGGCTTCTCAGCTCCTGTAGAGCAGCGGTCCACAACCCCCGGTCCGGGGACCGGTCTGTGGATCAGTCGGTACCGGGCTGCAGCTCCTCCTAGTCCTCCTCCCCAGCTGCTGCCTCAGGGCCTGCCCTGCCACTCTGCCGCTGGCTCACCTTTGGTGCTCTCCAGCAGCTGCCATGGTTGGATCTCCCCCTTGGCGTGGCACCACGCAGCTGCTGCTGGCAATGCCCCCCCAGCGGGTGGCAGGAAGTCAGGGGAGCCGGCAGGAAAGCAAGTGGAGCAGGGGCTCAGGCGGCAGTGTCCCTCGGCAAAAGACACCCCCCCCAGGCCTCAGTAAAATTGTCAAGTGTTGACTGGTCCCCAGTGATAAAAAGGTTGGGGAACCACTGCTGTAGAGGATTGGCTTGCCCCAGCTCTCCTGATCATTGAAGTCCTTCGGCACTTGGTATTGATTTCTGGAGTGTCTTGTTGGAACGCTTAGAGTTACCCTATATTCCCATATGTGAGTTTAAAGTGTGTGACAGACAAACAGAACATGCTTAGAATCATAGAGTTGGAAGGGACCTCCAGGGTCATCTAATCCAACCCCCTGCACAATGCAGGAACTCAGAACTACCTGCCCACCCACTCACAATCTGCCTGTTCACAAAATCAGTATTTCTGCCATAACTATCTAGCTTCTGCTTAAAAACTTCCAGAGAAGAACTCACCAGCTCTCAAGGAGGTCCAATGCGGAACCGCTCTAAGTGTCAGGAACTTCTTCTGGATGTTTAGCTGAAAATTCTTTTGAATTAATTTCAACCTATTGGTTCTGGTCCACCCCTCTGGGGCAACAGAAAACAACTCTGCTCCATCTTCTATATGACAGCCCTTCAAGTATTTGAAGATGGTTATCATATCACCTCTTAGTTGTCTTCTCTCCAGCTAAACAGACCAAACTCCCTCAGCCTTTCCTCATATGACTTTATCATCAAATCCCTCACCATCTTACTAGCCCTCCTCTGGACATGCTCCAGTTTCTTTACACCTTTCTTCAGTTGTGGTGCCCAAAACAACACAATACTCCAAGTAAGGTCTAACCAGAGCAAGCAGTAACATCACCTCACACTATACCTCTTTTAATACAGCCCAAGATCCCATTTAGCTTATTAGTTACCAAGTCACACTGCTGACTCATGTTCTGTATAGGGTCTACTAAGACCCCCAGATCCCTTTCACATGCACTACTGCCAAGACAAGTCTCACCCATCCTATAGCGATGCAGTTGATTTTTCCTACCTAAATGCAGAACTTTACATTTTTCATTGTTAAAATTCATTTTAGCCCAGTTTCCCAGCCTGTCTTGTGTCCTGTATCCTGATTCTGCCTTTCTGGTATGTTTGTTACCCCTCCCAGTTTAGTGACATTTCCAAATTTTATAATCACCCCCTCTATTCCTTGATCCAAATTATTAATGACTATGTTGAATAACACAGGTGCCAGGACAGATCCCTGAGGCACTCCACTCTTCACTCCTCTCTGAGAAGATAATGAACCATTTACAAGCAACCTTTGAGTGCGATCTGTCAACCAGTTCTCAATCCAACTAACAGTAATAGTATCCATACCTCATTTTACCAATTTACCAATCAGAATATCATGTGGTACCTTATCAAAAGCCTTATTGAAATCAAGATAAACTATGTCCACAGCATTCCAATGATCTAGCAAGGTAGTAACTTTCTCAAAAAAAGAGATAAGTTTAGTCTGACGTGATTGGTTCTTGAGCAAGCCATGCTGACTCTTAGTAGTTACAGCCATTCGCTCTAGCTACTCAAGGACTATGCTGATGTGTTCTAAAATTTTGCCAGCTATAGAAATCAAGGTGATGGGTTGGTCATTACCCGGATCCTCCTTTTTCCCTTTCTTGAAGATGGGGGCAACATTTTCCCACCTCCAATCATCTGGCACTTCACCTGTTCTTCAAGAATTGTCAAAAACAATGGTCAGAAATTACATCTGCAAGTTCTCTTAGTACCCTTGGTTACAAGTCATCTGGCCCAGAAGACCTTGTTTCATTTAAAGAAACTTGGTATTTATGGACTACCCCTACACTGATCCTAGGCCCCAACTCCCATCCCTCATCACATGAAATGATTTTGCCATTTTGAGGATGATTCCCCTTGTAAGAGAAAACTGAAGTAAGAATTGAGCAATTTAGCATCATCCCACAACCCCCCCCCAGTTTCTTTAAAAATAAACATATTGTGATTGAGCCTATAATTAATTAATGTATCAGAAGAAGCTCTGGAATTGTGTATTATAGCTATATGGCATACTTTTTCCTTTAGTAATCTTGACATGTGCTGACTTTTTGCTTATCTCAATTTACAGGTATTTTGAGGATGAAGATGAAGATTCCAATAATGTTGACTTGCCATACATTCCTGCTGAGAACTCTCCAACTCGGCAGCAGTTCCATTCCAAACCACCTGATTCAGACAGTGAGGATGACCCCTTGGAGGCATTCATGGCTGAAGTCGAGGTGAACTACCATTTCTTTTTAATGGCATTGACTGAATGTTTTTGTGATTCACTAGAAGTTTCTCCTGAGATGTACAGTTTTAAAGTTAGTAGGCCTAAAGAGATTAGCTTTTAATTATTTTACCCTATTCTAAACATATTTTAATCTCCCTTTATTCCTAGGACACTCAGGTTACAGCTATTGTAGAACTATGAAATCCGGATGTCAACATTAAACAAGATTAAAACCCGTGGCAAAAATATCAGAAACATAAACTGAAGGCTAATTGGGCCTTTATCATACCTGTATTCTCTCACTGAACAGTTGAGGCACCTCCACAAAAAGGCCCTATGCACATCATTATGCTGGGGAAGAAGGGAGCAAAGTCTGCTCCACCATTTTAAAATACACAGAGAAGAAACTCCCATTTAGGTGGATGTGCTTGCACTGTGGAATGCTTCAAGTGAGATGGTAGTAATAGGCTAGAAATGCAAGGAACCAGTAGTCTTTTTGACCACAGAAGTCATCTCTTGGCAACTGGGCTCTCAGCTCTCCCTGCTGCTGAATTCTTTTGCATGTAGCTCTGAGAATTTTAGTGTAAGTCAGTATTTTGGATCTTGTGATGTGTTTTGTGCCCCCTTAGGATCAGGCTGCTAGAGACATGAAGAGGCTGGAAGATAAAGACAAAGAAAGGAAGAATACAAAGTAAGTTTTTTCATACATTGCAGCCAAGTTGAAATCCTAGAGATGGATAAGTGCATGGAATTATTCTATATTGTTTCCTTAAGGATAACATTTTAAGGTTTTTGCCATGCCAAGATCTTCAGGCCTTTTTGAAACTTCTTAAAGCTGTGATCTAAATCCTGAGAGTTGATTTGTGGGAGGGTGGTATATGAATGTGCCTTGCAGTGGTCCGCTTAAGATTTTGCAGACAGCTCATCTGTCCTGTGTGGTAGATGTGAAGCAAATTCATTCAAGGTGACCATTCGTTCTTTGGCAAGTCCTGGTGGGTTGGAATTCATGTAGTTACTTTGTTGCTGCTGATTGTTGCTGTGGAGTCATATTGATACTTGTCAGGTTGCATCTATGGAGCTGGGTATGTGGAACATTTGCAGGGAAGTTTTGTTTCTCTGCTTGTTTTTCCAGGGGTATACGCGATGATATTGAAGAGGAAGATGACCAAGTGAGTTTCCTATACAATCTTTCTATCTATTATGAAACAATCTCCAAATATCTGCAAGCACAAATTGATTAACGTTCTATGAAATAGATTGGAATCACTTGAAAGTGTGCCCAGTTGTATTGTTCAGTAGGGGGATAATGTATGTATGTGTCCTGTCTTAGGTGCTTTGGATCATAGTTGAAAAACTGTTGAGCTTATGCTTCACCTCCGCATCAAAGGGACTACAGTTATTTATTTTCAAAGTCCAGTTATTCGCCACCAATTATCAATAGTTTTATTTATATTTACATAATTTATGTATGTATTTTTAAATTCAGTTTATATCCCGCCACTCTCCATGGACTCGTGGGTCACATAAATAAATGCATGCTGGTAATTCAAATTCCAGAACTTGTAGCAAAGTAGTTCTCTGCTCTTGCCTTGACTCTTTCTGATTACTCCCTCCAGGGGAGAGGAATGAATTTGCCCATCCTTTCAGGTGCAATGGGAGCATTCAGTCACTTTTGAGTCAAAGTCATAGCAGAATGATCCCCAAACTTAACTGGAGGCTGCTCATTCTATCTTTGCCTGTTCTAACCTTCAGTCTGCAGGCATGCTCAGAATAATGACAGAGCAGGATGAAAGCCTCTTGAGGACAGATAATTGTTGTTCATACCATTTCTAAAAATAAACTCTTGAAGGCATAAGTATGAAGTATGTGTCCACTTTTAATTCAAAGTGTGCTTCTCTGCAGATGAAAAATGTGAATTCATTGGTGGGTGGAGTTGATTGTACCTTCCTATATCTTTCTTGTTGCCCACGCCTTCTTTCCCCAATAACTTGTGCAAGAAATTGCGTGCATCATGGAAAACGAATTCCCTTTTGATGGAAATAAATTAACATGATTGCCAAAACTTTGAAGGAGCATGTAATGTTCCTGTTACCTATAGTAGATTTTTCCATGTCTCTGTGGCTAGTAGAACAAATACTTCCAGGATTTCCAAGCTTGTTCACAGTTTTCCATTAGTGTTGCTTCAGGGAATTATTTGTGGAAGCTTATGTCCTTCCATTCCAAAGGATTTTATTCCTGAGTAATTTTTCTGGACTTTAGGCAAAGCAACTGGAGTGATATATTTTATTGGCACAATATAGGTGGCATATGAATACATGAGATTTTGAGTTTCATAAAATTCTTCCCTAGCCCAAGTCATATTAGAACTGAGATGTGATTGGAACACTCATCTTTAGCACTTCTTACGTGTAGAGGCCTAGAGGATCATTGTCCATGGGGTCGCGATGGGTCGGACACGACTTCTCACCTAACAACAACACCATGTTTCTCATACACAGATTTTAATAAGAACATAAGAAGAGGCCTGCTGGAACAGACCAGTTGTCCACGTAGTCCAGCATCCTGTTATGCATAGTAGTTAATCAATTCCACTGGAGGGCCAGTAACATCATAAAGGCTGAGGTCTTCCCCTGATGTTGCTTCCCAGCTTTGGAATTCGAACGTTTAGTGCCTCTAAATGTAGATGTTTTCCTTTAGTCACCATGGCCACTGATAGAATCTGTGTAATCCCCTTTTAAAGCTGTTTATTCCTGGAGTAATCTCTGCTTCTGGCAGCAAATTCCATATTTTAATCGCTTGTTGTGTAAAGCAGTATTTCCTTATAAGAATTCCTGGTTCCTTAATCAAATTCCCTTTTAGGTTTAGAAGCGGGGAAAGGAAACCCTTTTGCATAATGTGCTTTGAAGTCTATTAATTATGACTGTGGACAAACAGCAGCTATTAGGAGAAAACAAAAAGATGGATGCAGCAAGTTGGATCACAGAAGTTACTATTCTTCATGCCCACATATATCTTGTCATCTGTAGCTTGTTGACTATCTGAAAGAAGTGCCAGCTGTCTTCTAGTTACAGAAAATCTAACTTAGAAGCAGTTAAGTTGCCAGAAAGCTAAGCAAATTGCTGTTTACCAACCTATTATGGTCAGATGAGGCTTGATATAAAGTAAAAAGAATACATTGGGGCCTGTGCAGAGCATCTGTCTCTCTTCATTGATCATTTCACTGATACTGGGGATTGGCAGGGAGTGTTTCCAGGGCAGTGGTACTAACAGTTGAGCAGGCTTCAGCCTCCAATCTTTTTAGAACAACGATGTCAAGTTACCTCAGCATTGGGGAAAACTTTTTTTACTGTCTCAGAATTTGGGATGCCCTGAAATTTTCAATGTGCTATTTAACCCAGGTATGACAACCAGTGTACCGATCTTTAATTCAGGTTTCCTAAATCGTTACACTGATGTTACTGAAAGAACACTATTAAAATTGAAAGTCATAGGTAACCCATTTCTTCTCTGTAAATAGGTAAGTGTTAAAAGTACAAAACAATCTAAATGTATCTAGCAGTTAAGGAAAAACTTGTATGCAGTTATATTGCTATGTTTTGCTGCAGGAGGCTTACTTCCGTTACATGGCAGAAAACCCCAATGCTGGTGTGGTCCCAGAAGAAGAAGAAGACAACCTGGAGTATGACAGTGATGGAAATCCAATTGCTCCCTCCAAAAAAATCATCGACCCTCTTCCTCCAATTGATCATTCAGAGGTGAGGGAATTTTATCTATCACTCTGACTATCTAAGGTTAGAAGGTGAGCTGCCCAAACAAATATATACAGAAGATATATTGCTGTGACGGCTCATAGCTGTTCACAGCCCAACTGTTCATTCAATTCTCTTACAGAAGGTACATGCTTAAGCAAACATTTTCACAAACATTCCATTATGTTACAGTCACTCAGGAGAGGCAGCGAGTGATTTTGAACCTGCAAGGTGACACATCTGACTAATTATGTTTGGTCAGCAGATTGAATACCCCTCATTTGAGAAGAACTTCTATGACGAGCATGAGGAAATCACCAGCCTCACTCCACAGCAAGTGGTGGAGCTTCGCCATAAGCTAAACCTCCGGGTAAGGTATAGACAAGTTCTGTTCTTGGAGCTGCCTTTTTCAGACAGCTTAATGGCAACTGTGAGTATGACACACAAGACACAGAAGTCCTATGATTCCTGTCCATTGTCCTTATTCATTTGGGGGAGGATTGTTTGGTGCCTTGAGTGCTGGTTTAGTTATAATATTGTTTTAAGTACAACCATATAGGCTAGATATCAGGAAAAAAATTTCACGGTCAGAGTAGTTCAGCAGTGGAATAGGCTGCCTAAGGAGGTGGTAAGCTCCCCCTCACTGGCAGTCTTCAAGCAAAGGTTGGATACACACTTTTCTTGGATGCTTTAGGATGCTTTGGGCTGATCCTGCGTAGAGCAGGGAGTTGGACTAGATGGCCTGTATGGCCCCTTCCAACTCTATAATTCTATGGAGAAAACAATCTATAATTAAGCAGACAGCGTTAAGATTCATCCCATCATACAGAACCGGATTCTAATATTATACAAAGTAGTCCAGCCAGTCAATGGAGTGCAACACCATTTCAAGAGCAATATTTTAAAGGCTTTTCTAAAGGACAGTGCGCAGCCTCTAGCAGACCATTTCAAAAGGGTAGTGTACATGCAGAAAATAATTAGCTGCAAAGAAGGGAATGGTAAGGAAACAGAGTTGAGCTGAACTTGGAGCAGGATTCTCCAGCTCACTTAAAGGGTAGTTGGCACTGCTACACAATGACTACCGTGGCAGGGGGTTATGCCAGTAAAGGTGCCTTTATCAACATGGTCTGTCATAAAATGCTGAGAGGATCCATGACAACTGGGAAATCCTAAGGATTGTCTTGCGATTACTTCTTAGTGGGTATTCCTTGCAGAAAACAAATCATGCTTCCTGGGCTCTTCTGGAGCACCTCATGCATTGAGGAGGCAGAAGAAAGCTGGAACTGGCTTTTTATTTTGGTTTCAAGTTTTAAAAGGAAGAGGTTGGAGAGGGTGTCAGTTCAGGCAGAAAACATGGAGGAAAGCATGGTTGCAATGAGCACATACACTATATCAATGTAAGTTTGGTTTGGGTTTTGGCAACTGGTTGTCTTCAAACTACCTTAGATTTGTGTTCAGCACCTTTGAGCTGCCAAGATGATCCTCCACCTGTGCCATACAGTGCCTTCTGTTAATGTACAAAGGGAAACTGAAGAGGAGAGGCACTAATGATCCTACTGAGCCAATGTGATGTAATAATTAAGAGTGAAATAAACTATTATGGGGAACTGGTTTTACCCTCGACTCATCCACATAAAGTCTGCTGGGTGACCTTGGGCAAGTCACAGTTCTCCCAGAACTCTCTCAGCACCATCTGCCTCACAAGGTGCCTGTTGTGGGAAGAAGCAGGGAAGGAGATTGTAAGCTGCATTGATACTCTATAAGGCAACTTTTCCTCAACCTTTTTACCATTAAGAAACCCTTGAAATGTTGTTCAGACTTCAAGAACCCCCTAGAACTGATGCGATCATGCAGAATATGATAGGGAAGGATAACTGTGTACATGCTCACTCAGGGCTCTGGTGGCCCATAATTGTCCATTTTGGGAGGGGTGGGTTGTTACGACCGCATATATGACACAAAGCATCCTAAAGCATCCAAGAAAAGTGTGTATCCAACCTTTGCTTGAAGACTGCCAGTGAGTCCCCCTCACCACTTCCTTAGGCAGCCTATTCCACTGCTGAACTACTCTGACTGTGAAAAATGTTTTCCTGATATCCAGCCTATATCGTTGTACTTGTAGTTTAAACCCATTACTGCGCATCCTTTCCTCTGCAGCCAACGGGAACAGCATCCTGCCCTCCTCCAAGTGACAACCTTTCAAATACTTAAAGAGGGCTATCATGTCCCCTCTCAACCTCCTTTTCTCCAGGCTGAACATTCCCAAGTCCCTCAACCTATCTTCCTAGGGCTTGGTCCCTTGGCCCCAGATCATCCTCGTCACTCTGCTCTGTACCCTTTCAATTTTATCTACGTCCTTCTTGAAGTGAGGCCTCCAGAACTGCACACAGTACTCCAGGTGTGGTCTGACCAGTGCCGTATACAATGGGACTATGACATGATTTTGATGTGATGCCCCTGTTGATACAGCCCAAAATGGCATTCGCCTTTTTTACCGCTGCAGCACACTGCCTGCTCATGTTTAGTTTACAATCCACAAGTACCCCAAGGTCTCGTTCACACACAGTGTTACCTAGAAGCGTATCCCCCCTCAGTAGGTATGCTTTTCATTTTTCTGACCCAGATGCAGAACTTTACACTTATCTTTATTAAATTGCATCTTGTTCTCATTTGCCCATTTTCCCATTGTGTTCAGATCTTGTTGAACTCTATATCTGTCTTCTTGAGTATTTGCCAGTCCCCCCAATTTGGTGTCATCTGCAAACTTCATGGGTAGTCCCTCCACCCCCTCATCTAGATCATTAATAAATAAGTGAAAAAGTACCGGACCGAGCCCTGAGGTACCCCGCTACTCACCTTCCTCCATTCTGATGAAACACCATTGACAACAACTCTTTGAGTGCGGTTCTCTAACCAATTCCCTATCCACCTAACTATTTGAAAATCCAGATTGCAGTGCTTCAATTTATCCATCAGAACATCATGGGGAACCTTATCAAAAGCGTTACTAAAATCCAAGTAAACGACATAAATTTTCACGACCAGGCAAATCTGTCACTTGGTCAAAAAAGGAAACCAGGTTGGTCTGACAGGACCTGTTGGAGACAAATCCATGGTGACTTCCTTGGATCACCAAATTGTCCTCCAGATGTTTGCAGATTGCTCCCTTTAATATCTGCTCCATTATCTTACCCACAACAGAGGTCAGACTCACTGGTCTGTAGTTGATCTACAGTGCCTAGTAACCTGTAGGTACTCTTCTTTAGACCTCTGTCCTTCCCTCCATTTCCTGAACATTTCCCTTTTCTTTCTTAATTCCTCTCGAAGCTCTCTGTTCACCCAAATAGGCTTCTCAGAGCTCCTGCAGTGTTTTCATCTTTCTGGGATAATCATTGATTGAGCATGGAATAGCTCTTGTTTGAGTAGCGCCCACCCTTCACATGCTCCCTTCCCTTCCAGCATTCTCGTCCATGGTATGACACTCATCATGTCTCTGAGTTTATTAAAGTTTGCCCTACAAAAATCCAACATCCGCATCTGGCCACAAGCTTCCTTGCCTCCCCATCTCAAAAGGAATTCTATGAGGACATGGTCACTTCCCTCTAGGGTCCCCACCTCCTTCACCTCATCCACCAACTCTTGCCTGTTGGTCAGTATTAAGTCCAGTATGGCTGAACCTCTTGTGGGTTCATCTACCATTTGATAAATGAAATTGACAGCCAGGCAGGTCAGAAAGTTGCATGACTGAGGACGCTGCGTCCCAGAGGTTGACGACCCCCACACTAGCCTATTTTGCACGGAGGAAGAGTTGGTGAAACCTCGCTCAATACATTGTTTTTCACACTTGTGTATGGGTTACCAAATTGTGTCTATTAATTGTTTTTGAAACTCATGTTAGAATCATAGAATAACAGTTGGAAGGGACCTCCTCCGTCATCTAGTCCAACCCCCTGCACTAGGAGGACATTCACAATCCTATAGCTCAGTGGTCCCCATCCCCCGGACCCTCCTCATCCTCCTCCCCGGCTGCTGCATTGGGGGCTGCCCTACCACTCTGCTGCCGGCTCACCTTAGGTGGTCTCTAGCAGCCCCTATGGCTGGGGCTCCCCCTCGGCATGGCACTGTGCAGCTGCTGCGGGTAGTGGGAAGTCAGGGGTGCCAGCAGGAAAGCAAGTGGAGCAGGGGCTCAGGCAGTGGCGGTGATGTCCGTTGGCAAAAGACTACCCCCCCCCCGGCCTCAGTAAAATTGTCAAGCATTGACTGGTCTCCGGTGATAAAAAGGTTGGGGACCACTGTAAACTGCCACCTTAAGCCTTCACAGAATCAGCCTCTCCGTCACCATTTTTGTTTCCCTCCTCTGGACACGCTCCATTTTGTCTACATCCCTTTTCAACTGGGTTGCCCAAAACTGAATACAGTACTCCCAAGTGAGGCCGAATCAGACCAGAGTAAAGCGGAGCCATCACCTCCCATGATCTGGACAGGATTCTACATTTGATACAGCCCAAAATCCATTTTGCTTTTTTAGCCACCGAGTGACACTGTTGACTCATAGTCAATGTATGGTCGACTAAGACTCCTAGATCTTTTTCGTACATGCTACTGCCAAGACATGTCTCCCCCGTCCTATATAGGTGCATTTGTTTTTTCCTACCTAAATGCAGAACACTTGTCCCTATTTAACTTCATTTTATTCAGTTTAGCCCACTTCTCAAGCCTATCAAGATCATTCTGTATTCTGATTCTGTCTGGTGTGATTGCTACCCCTCCCAGTTTAGTGTCTGCAAATGTGATTGCTACCCCTCCCAGTTTAGTGTCTGCAAATTTAATAAGTATCCTTCACTAAATCATTTATAAATATTTTGAACAACACAGGCCCCAGGACAGATCCCTGAGGAACTCCACGTCACTGTTGTCAAAGAGGATGCTGAACCATTAACAAGTACCCTTTGGATATGATCTTCCAACCAGTTATCGATCCACATGACAGAATTAGGATCCCTACCACATTTTACCAATTTGTCAACAAGAAGATCACATGGAAGCTTATCTGATCACGTGGAAGCTTTACTGAAATCCAGATAAACTATGTCCACAGCATTCCCCTGATCCAGCAAGGTAGTCACTTTCTCAAAAAAAGAGATATGCTCTTTTTTTAAGTGGGTAGCCGTGTTGGTCTATAGTAGCACAACAACAACAAAAAATATATTTGCATATAAGCCAAGGCACCTAATTACGCCACAAATTGCTGGAAAAACTTATTATTATTATTTTTTTGTAATTTTATTATTTATTATTATATAAAGCATTTACAGAAAAGTAAAAAGCGACCAGCTGATATGGTTTGCCATCTTCTTTTAACATACATATTCAGTTCCCATCACATATTAATCCTAATCTAGAAGTTTTTACCATCTTTCTTAACAAAATGATTGTTAATACATATGAGAGTATAATCTATTATAAGAATATATTATATTATTGTCTTAGATAATATAAAGTCAGTTCCCTTCATATATTAGCCCTGACCTAAAAGTTACTGCTGCTGTCTTTCCCACAGGAGACCAGGAAAATGCTCCACTGTTCATCACATCCTTCAGGTGGTCGCAGAAAATGAAATTGTATTTTTTTCCATAGTGACACCTGATTATTTCTGCGTAGAGTATTTCTGGTTGTCCTTCTGTCAGGGCCAAAGAAGTCTCTTGCTTGATTCTTGCTTGCAGTCGCCTTTAAGTAGGCTCTGTATACTTTGTCAATCTGGATCTCTTCCTCTGGTCGCACAGAGATATCTCCTGATAGCTTCCTGCCTGCTGTCGCCTTTGAATAGACTCTATTTATTTTGTTGATCCAAATCACTTCCTGCTCTAAATAGACTTCCAGGTTTTCGGTGCTTTCCTTCCTTAAATCTGTTTTCCCAAGTTCTTCCAAGGTGCTTTTGATTTTTACGTCCCTAGCTCTCTCCCCCTCCTGTTGATTAATTTCCAGACATTGAATTCTCGTTTGAAGTATTGTTGGCTGAGTTGTGTTTTCATCAGCTGTTTTTTCCAAACCGTCGGTTCTGTCTAAAAGCCCTTTCTTAGTCTTTTGGATTTCCTTTTCCACCTTGTTGACTGCTTTCAGTATCTTTGAGTTCCCTTCGCATAACATATGGAAAAGCTGTGCCTTAGTTAATTTTTCCATAGTTCTAGGCAGTCACAAACTATAAACAGAAAGTCTCGTGAGGTCTCGCGGGAGCACGAGCGATCCAAAATTATCAGTTTGTCGATCTCCGTATCAAGTCAGCGTCCCCCACTGAACTATCTCCAACAAATCTTTAAAGTCTCTCTTTTCTTTAAGCTCTCTCTTTGTTTGATTAGTGAGTGTAATTAGCTGGGAGCCTCCCACTTGAAAGAATTCACTTGTAAATTGGTTGAGGGGGGGGGAAGAGCTTGTGGGGGAAAAAAAAGAATGTAGGGTCAGCTGGTCGTTTCAGGCTTAGAAAGTTATTTATGACAAGGGCGCCATCATGACCTTGAGCACATGCCGCGGCGATCCGGAGAACTCAGTCTCCACGGATCTGTAGGACCCTCAGGATGCCGTTCCCGGTTCCTGGGGCGACCGGTGAGCAAGATTTGCGTATCTGCTCAGGTCTGCCAGGTGCGGTTGCTCCTAACCCTCAGCATGGCTTAAGAGTCGTTTCGCTGGAAAAACTTATTGAATCACATATAAGCCGAGCCTGGTGTTTGGATAGTGGCCTTTTCTACTTTCCTCCCCTCCCCCCTGTTTTGGGCAGGATTTTTTTTTTCCTTTCCTTCCCACCCTCCTCCCCCCTCCTATTTCCCTCTGACTCCTCTTGCCTTTATTCCTTCCTCTAGGGGCGTTTCCTCCTTCTGCTCTCGGCTCTCCCTCTGAGACAGAGGCTTCAGAGCTTCCTGCAGAGCTTCCTGGAACACGTGCTAGCCTCCTTAAGGCAGGGAGGGGGGAGACAGAGACTGCTCTTTCCCTCCCAGACTTGCTGCATCTCTGTTGTTCTTGCCTCTGCTTCTTCAGGCAACTATACTTATCTCCTACCCCCACCCTCCTGTCTTGTCTGGAAGCTGTTTTTTAAATACCCGCATAGAAGCCAAGGGAGACTTTTTCAGCTTAAAAAAATGGCTGAAAAACTCGGTTTATATGCGAGTATATACAGTATGTCCACAGTGTTCCCCTGATCCAGCAAGGTAGTCACTTTGTTGAAAAAAAGAGATAAGGCTTGTCTGACATGATTTGTTCTTGTGAAAACTGTGCTGAGTCTTAGAAATCCCAGCTCTCTGTTCCAGCTGCTCAAGGACTAACAGTTTGATGATTTGTTAAAATTTTGCCAGCTACAGATGTCAAGCTGAAAGTTCAATAGTTACCCAGATCCTCCAATCATCTGGCACCTTACCTGTTCTCCAAGAAGTGTCAAAAATAATGGACAGAGGTTCAGAGATTACATCTGCAAGTTCTTTTAGTACCCTCAGATGCAATTCATCTGGCCCAGAAGACTTTGTTTCATTTAAAGAAAGTAGGTGTTTCTGGACTGCCCCAACAGTGATCCTAGGCCACCATTCCCATGTCCCCTGTTGTGTTACATTTTTTCCACATTGAGCACTATTTCCCTCACAAGAGAAGACTGAGGAGAAATAGTTCAGCAGTTCAGCCCTCTCTTCATCATCTGTTATAATTTTACTTTCTTGTTTTCTCAGTGGCCCTATCATGTCCCTACTCTTTTTCTTACTTGAAATATAACTTTAAAAGCCTTTTTTGCTATATTTAACACTTATTGCTAGCCTAAGCTTTTTAAACACTATCCCTACAATTATTGTGTATTTGTTTATACCCATCCATGGTTATTAAGCCTTCGTTCCATTTCTTAAATGCCTCTTTTTTATTCCTCAAATCATTTGACAGCTGCTTATGGAGCCACCTTGGCTTCCTTAGGCTCCTTCCATCTTTTCTTCTCAAGGGAATTTTTGTGATTGAGCCTTCAGTATTTCACTTTTAAGAAACTCCTAGCCCTCTTGGACTCCCATCTTTTAAAGTCTTTCTGACCATGGGACTCTACCCAACATACCTTTAAGTCTGCTAAAATCGGTTTTCCTAAAGTCCAGTTTATACGTCCTAGTACATAAAGGTTTTCATTTTCCCACAATTGAAAATTCCAAAAGCACATGGTCACTACTACCAAGTGTGCCCACTACTTGTCCCTATCTAGAGGGTACTAGAGAGCCAGTTTGGTGTAGTGGTTAGGAGTGCGGACTTCTAATCTGGCATGCCGGGTTCGATTCTGCGCTCCCCCACATGCAGCCAGCTGGGTGACCTTGGGCTCGCCACGGCACTGATAAAACTGTTCTGACCGGGCAGTGATATCAGGGCTCTCTCAGCCTCACCCACCCCACAGGGTGTCTGTTGTGGGGAGAGGAATGGGAAGGCGACTGTAAGCCGCTTTGAGCCTCCTTCGGGTAGGGAAAAGCGGCATATAAGAACCAACTCTTCTTCTTCTTCTTCTTCTACTTCCACTTCATCTACCAGTTCTTCCCTATTGATGAGGATCAAGTCTAAAATAGCATAGCCCCTGGTTCCCCTCTCTACTTTATGGGAAATGAATCTGCCGGCAAGACAAATTAAGAAATTAACGGAGTTTGTATTTTTAGCAGAGTTGGCCTTCCAACAGATATCTGGATAATTGAAGGCATCCACAACCACTGTTTCCCCCCTCGTTGAAAATTGTGTAGTTTGGTCTAGCAGTATCTCATTCAAGTCCTCTGACTGGCTGGGTGGTCTATAGCAGGCCCCCACAATAATACCATTCTCATTTCCTACTCCTTTTATATTTACCCAGATACACTCAACTGAACTTTCATGCTCAGGTACCTGTATTTCTTCACAAGTATAAAGATTCTTAATATATATTGCTACAGCTCCTTCTTTTCTACACCTTTTCTTGTCTGTCCCTTTTGAGTAGAGTGTAGCCCTTGAGTCTAGTATTCCAATTATGAGTATTATTCTACCAAGTTTCTGTGATTCCTATTAGGTCATAGCCCCCTTCCTCTATTAGGTCTACTAGTTCCTTCTGCTTTTTCCTATACTCTGTTGGTGTAGAGACAGTATAATCCATTTCTTATGTGCCCTATGGTTTTGGTTTTTTAACTTCCTTGCAAGTTAGTAGTTCCCTGCTTATGTGCCATTCCCTGTAGATTTGCAATCTTTTCATCTTGCATTCTTGCCATCACACTAAGTTCGGAATTTATGTCTCACTCTCTCTTTTTAATTAATATAATGTTTTATTTTTATATAGATATAGAAAAGAACAAGGAAAGAATATATTTGATTACAATATCACCCCTCCCTCAACCCCCCAAAGTCCCCATATGCTTGAAATTTCATTTTGCCAAATATTCCAGTACAGGCAATATCTGTTGCCTGTAAATATAAAAACAAAGCAACAACAAAAAATCCCACTTTAACATAACATTTCCAACACTTACAATCAACCTTGAGTATTACAAAAATTACCCTTAAACTTGAACTATCCTTAAGCTAGGAAATCAACTGGCTCCTGCACTTGTTCACAATAACATATTTTTATGTACTTAACATTAAACGTTTCTTATAAAAGAATATGAACTTTAACCCAGTATTTATAAAAAGAAATGAAAAAAGGAAAAACCCACTTTATCATGACATTTCCAGCTCCTGAATTCTTCAATTCAGATCATTTTTATACTTTAACCCAGTATTTATTTTTAAAAAGGAAAAGCCCACTCTTTCTCCAAGATGATGTCTTGACCTTAGCCCAAAATTTATAAATTTTCTCATACAAGAATTCCACAGTTCTTGAAATTCTTCAACTAATTTTCTGTTGGCTATAGATGTAACCTTGTTGCAGTGACTGCATAGAAAATTAGGTTTTTAACACAGTCGAAGAGCCTTCCTGACAGATAAAGGTAAAGATAAAGGTATCCCCTGTGCAAGCACCGAGTCATGTCTGACCCTTGGGGTGACGCCCTCTAGCGTTTTCATGGCAGACTCAATACGGGGTGGTTTGCCAGTGCCTTCCCCAGTAATTACCGTTTACCCCCCAGCAAGCTGGGTACTCATTTTACCGACCTCGGAAGGATGGAAGGCTGAGTCAACCTTGAGCCGGCTGCTGGGATTGAACTCCCAGCCTCATGGGCAAAGCTTTCAGACAGCTGCCTTACCACTCTGCGCCACAAGAGGCTCTTTCCTGACAGATATTCAACACCATATTTCCAGGTTTGAATTAGATACTTAACACTGAACATTTCTTGTAGAACAGTATGAACTTTGGCCCTATAAAAAAAAGAGGGGGGGGGGAGAGGGGGGGAAACCCACTTTATCATGACATTTCCAGCACTTCCAGCACATATATTGCCTTAAAAGTGTACAGAAAAAGAATAAAGAAAAGATTTCAAACACCTTGTTCCCCCTTCCCTTTGCTTCTCCTTTCCCTTCCCCAATCTTCTTAAGGGGGTCTCATATCGAGGCTTACTGCACCCTGTTGTTCCCATAGACTTATATGCTGTCCAATTAGACTTTGGCATAGAAAATGCAGTTGTACTCTTTTTCCACAGAATATTCACCGATAAATCTTGAGGCAGTTGGACCGCCTGGACTCCAATTCAAAATGTATCAGTACAGTTTTTTTCCTGAGAAGCTCCTTTAAATCGATTACTTTCAAAACAGATCCATGTATCTTTTGGTTGATTCTTGTGTACTGTTGCTTTGAAATAGCTGTATGCCTTTTTTAAAAGGTTGTCCTTATCTAGCGAGTCATGTTTTCTGAGGGGCTCCGACATCCCCTTTTCCATTTCCAAAATTTCAGTTTTCTCTTCTGCTGATGATTTCCAACCTTGTTTAGTGCTGTCATCAACCACTGTTATTGGTCCATCAATCTTGTTAAAACCTTCTTCCTTGCCGTCTTGGATCTCCTTGAAAATATTCTTAAGCAAACCTTCTGTAAAAACTTTAAAGTCTTGGGTTTGTTTCTCTATTAGACGGGCCATTCTTTTTAACATAGACATGTTTTAGGCTTATAAGTCACCAGCCAAGCTCAGACAATATTGCAAATATCCATGAGAGGTCCTCCCTCAAAGGGTTTTGATGACATTGCTTAGAAAGTCACGGAGCTTCAGGAAAGTTGTTGCACGAATGCCTTATCAAGGTAACAATCTCCATGAAATGATAAACAGACTGGTTAAATGCTTTCTTGGTTTTCAGTGTTATTAATATATATCACCTTCCCCCTGAAGTTAAAAAAAGAAAAGAAGAACTGGCAGGAAAGACTTTGTAGGAGGTAACCGCTTCTTGATTACAGAGCAGGGGGAGGTGTGTGAAAACAATTTAAAGTCCCTGGACAATTACTCACTCTTAGGCATTTGTAGTTAGAGATTAAGCTCGGTGAAAATTCTGAAGACTCTTCCAAGCAGCTCAGGGAGTGATAGAAGAAAAACAGCCTTTTAAAAAATAATATGAGAAGACAGAAAAGTTCAAAGATGGCGAATGGCTTCTTCGTGGCCAGAAACACAAACAGCTGGATATCCAGGGAGATAAATCTCCCTAAGGATCAGTATTGGCCCCACAGGTTCCCAAGAACTTCCTGGGTAGAAAATTGGGGAGGTTTGCATACCTTGCCCCTTTCTGCTGATTGCAGCTGCAAATCGACCCCTGTCAGGTTCCAGAGTTCACAGAAGTGAACTGCTCAAGAAGCCATATTTCTCCCCCCCCTCCCGGATCTAGTTTAAAGCCCTCTTCACCAGGTTTGCAAGGGTTCTCCCAAAAATACTTTTTCCACCCCGTGTGAGGTGTATACCATCTCCTGATAGTAGCCCATCATATTGACATCGGAGACCATGATCCAGAAATCCAAACCTTTCTCAATGACACCAGTGATGTAGCCAGTCATTTACTTGCATGATTTTTCTCTCTCTTCCTAAGCCACGGCTGCTTTTACAGGAAAGGACTGATGAAAAGACAACCTGTGCTCCTAACCTTTTACCCCAAATCCACAAAGTCTTTCTTAATATGGTCTGTACTCTGTTGGTCAGTATTATTTGTTCCTACATAGATGAGAAGGAAGGGATAATGATCCGAGGGCCTGATTAGCCTGTTCAGCCATCCTGTGACATCCTTTATGTGTGCACCAGGTAGGCAGCAGACCTCTCGAGACAGCAAGTCTGGTCTACACACTTTGGCCTCTATGCCTCTCAGTAGGGAATCCCCAATTACCAGTACCGTTTCTATGTACCTTTGGGAGCAGACCTAGAACTCTCACCTGTGGCGTCTGGTGAAGTGTTTGCTGGGCTTCGTGGGATCGTTGAGGGAACTCCCACCTGTGGGGGCCTGTGACTTTTTTGCTGGTCTTCATTGGGGCTTGCTCTGTTCCTGTGTTCCTGAATCAACCTCTTCAGGCAGATTCTGGAACTGGTTGCTGAGCACCAGTGGGTCAGACCTTCTCCTCAGTCTTCTACTCCTATGTGTAGGTGCTCCTGATTTTGATTTAATAGATTTCCCTCCTCCAGCAATCTTTTCTCTAATCCCCAGACTTTCTCCTCTAGCAGAGCCACTAATTTACACTTGCTGCATTTGTAAAAACTGTCTCCCTGAGATAAAAATACATATTCCGCAGATGGTACATGTCACTACCCAACCTTCAGTCTTTATGCCACTTAAGTTCATCTGAAATATTTCTCAAACAATCCTACATGTCACTGAATCCTTCGGTTTGATCCTCTGGCAATGAGCCTACAGCCAAGAGTCTTTTAGCTCTTGCCCTATGGCTCCTTAGATTCTTCTGGTTTGATCCAGAACCCTGGAGTCCTTTGGTTCTTTTGATATTGCCTCTGGCAAGCAAGAGCCTTTTATAGCACAAAGGCCTACTCAGCAGAGGGCGGAGCTAGCAGTCAGCTCCTGAGATAACACTCTCCTCGTCCCAGCTCCTCCAAAGGAGGAGGAGTTCAGTGGAGGTCTCCTTTGGCAGGCGGGTTCTGCAGCACGTTCTGGAACCAGTCTAAGTACCTACCTGAAAGGGCCCAGCCTTGAGGATGTCCCAGGGGGAGAACAACTATTGGACTTACTGAAGAGGGTCCTTCCCTGGAATAAGGAAGACATCTGGCCCTCCCAATTAGATTGGTTCTGGAACTTAACACAACATACAGTGATGGCATTGTACAGGTGAAATTAGAAAAAGGAAACAAATCCCCTCTTTTCCCTTACTGTTCCTCTTTCTATTACAACACATACACAAAAGGGATGTTTAAAAATTAATGTTAAATTAATTAAAGATTAGTCACTTTCAAGTTTCAGTTAATTTGCTATATGGCTCTCAAAGTGTCCAACTGGGGATGAAGCGCAGTGCACATGACAGGAACCAAAAGGAGGGTGTTTTAATTAAACCCTGTCTCTCTGAGCAGCTGATGGGAAAACCCAGCCTTGCAGATGTCCTCTTTATTTCAGGGGAGAAGCATCCTCTTCGGTAAGTCCAATGGACCTGGGTGCTCTAAGAACTACATTGGTGTCTCTGCTGTCCCAAATAAAGATTCTGATTTCAAGGATGCTCATTATGCTTTTCAGGAGGATCTTTCAGTTATGGACACTGAATTGAAATTTACTGTATTGAGAGTAGGGATAGTGAGTCAGGAGAGAAGAAGCCTGTTGTATGGATTCAGTGTGTGAGACAGTATCAAGAATGGGTGGATTATCTTTGACTTCATTTTCTCCCTCATGGGTTCTATGACATCTTACAGTTACATTAAATAACCATCTCTCTCAAAAGAAATGAAATGTTCAAGCTTTTGCTCATAATTGATATGGTTCTTCATAGGTATCTGGAGCTGCTCCACCAAGGCCAGGAAGCAGTTTTGCTCATTTTGGTTTCGATGAGCAACTCATGCACCAGATCAGGAAGTCGGAGTACACTCAACCTACCCCTATCCAGTGCCAGGTGGGTCTGGCAGTAAAACAGAAATCCCAGAATATAAACTGTAGTGTTTCATTCTTTTTGAGAAGTAGATGGTTATACCTCCCAATAAAGTACTGCTATCAGTTGGTTTCTTGGCTAACAGGCAAAGGTATAAAATTTCATTTGAGTTTTGTTTATCCTAGTTGCTCCCCCCAAGAATAACAAGGGAAACTTTAATAATGATAATAATAACTTATTTTTATAGCTCAGCCTTCCCATTTGGCTCAGAGCAGGTAAATATTTTGGGGAATATATGTAATATTTACTGCCCTGTCAAACCGAAACTAATTTCACAGTTTTAACATATCAGATTGCAGTATTTGATATATTCGTGGAATTTAAAAGTTACAAATGCCTTCGTTTTCTGTAATCCAAATTGCAAATACACCCAATGCCTGAGAGAAAACTGCAAACTAGAAAAAGTCGACCAATTGGCTGGTACAAAAATGTAATCTTTTTGGTTATAAGTATTCCAATTTATTTTATAGATATTGTCTTCATCTCTATGATGTACAAACATAAACCAAAATGGGTTCCGGATAAAGACAAACATTTTTCTTTTTCAATAGACTGTTTTCATAGTTTTCTTACTCAGTGGTTCTAAGTAGGGGTATGTATTCAGCCACTCCAAGCCAAGAAAATACCCCAAAAATACCTTTATCGGAGAGGCTCATGGCCTTCCTCTTCATCTGATGGCAACAGTTTCCAGATGAGGACCCACAAATCTCACTGACAGGAGCCTTTCCCGCTTGATTGAAACATGGATTATGTGTGGCTTGGGGAACAGTACTCAGAAGAGCCACAGATGGCTTGTCAGCAACTGAGTATTACTGACTAATGTGTTTTAAGACTTTCCCGTCCTGGAAAGGTTATGGAGTTGGAGGGATTTTAAATTTAGAAAAAAAGACAACTGGGGGGAAAGGGATGGAGGATTCTGAATTTATGCATGGTTTGGAAAAAATTATTATAAAGATATTATTTCTTCTGTAAAACCAGAGCTCATAGATTCCTGATTAAGTTGATGGACAGTAGTTTCAGGAAAGGCAAGAAAGTATGTTCTTAAATAACTTCAAGCATAACATTCTCAACCTGTGGAACTCACAGACACAGGATGAAGCAATGGCCACACGTTTAGCTGGCTTTAAAAGGGGATTAGGTCCCTTTTAGGCACAGCAATATGCCAGCAAATTTGGAAAACTCAACAGTGGCCACAGGATTGGAAAAGGTCAGTTTACATTTCAATCCCAAAGAAGGGCAATGCCAAAGAATGTTCAAATTACTGCACCATTGCACTCATTTCTCATGCTAGCAAAGTTATGCTTAAAATCCTACAAGCTAGGCTCCAGCAATATGTGGACCGAGAACTTCCAGAAGTACAGGCAGGATTCCAAAGAGGCAGAGGAACTAGAGATCAAATTGCCAACATACGCTGGATCATGGAGAAAGCTAGGGAGTTCCAGAAGAACATTTGCTTCTGCTTCATTGACTATGCCTAAAGCCTTTGATTGTGTGGAGCACAACAAATTGGGGCAAGTTCTTAAAGACTACCAGAGCAAATCAAATCAAATCAAATTTATTTGATACAGCACTGTGGCCAGATAAAACAGATAACGAGAAAAAACATTTCACAGTAAAAAATTGCAAAATCAGGGAGCCAGTACAAAATTTAAAATATATAAAATTGTATAATTGATGCGAACATTATAAAAAAATGCATAGTAAAATACCTCTAAAAATCTTCACTTAAGCTTAAGTTGTCTTTCCCTTGTCCTCAGCACATGCGCACAAAATTTGGCAACCTGCTTAATAATATGGCCCCTACTATTCCACAGGAGGAATTTTACTTTTTCTTTGTTTGAACTGGTGGAGGAATTCCTGAGTAATGGGAGGATGAATTTATTTCTCGCAGAGCTAAAAGTAGGGCACCTTAAGAGGACGTGTTCGATTGACTCTATCTCCCCGGAATTACAGGGGCAGAGTCTTTCAGCTAATGGGGTTTTCTTGAATCGACCCACCAGCATGGCAGAAGGTAATGCAGAGCATCTAGCTAGTGTTAATGCTCTCCTATAGTATTTTGTTTCCAAATAGGAGAGATAGTCTGCAGAGGCTTGAATATATCTGGAACACGGTGGTGCACCATACTTAGGGGAGCGAGAAAGGTCAGTTTGACGCTCTGTGTCCTCAATCCTTTGTTTCACTACAATTTTCGCCTGATCGTACCCCAACCTGAGTAGTGAAAGCGGGGAAAAGCCTAATTTTATAATTTCCCTCTTGGTGGCCAACAGCCACTGGGATTTAAAATTGTCACAGAGGATTGAAGGAAGTAAACCAGCTGTGGCCCAGTGTGCCTTTAACCATAGGGAGATGTATGAAGTTACTGCTTTCACTTTGAATTTTGGAGACCCTGCCTCTAGGCGTATCCATGAGTTCGAAACACAGTTTGGAACCTCTAAGAAATTTTGTTTGAACCCACTCAAGTGGGGCAAAGCAAGAGGTTGGTGGCCCTAAAAAGGTCCCGTACGCCATTTGAGCAATTGTCTTAGCTTGGAAGAGTTTGAGTGCTGCTGGAACAAAATAGGCTCCATTGGAGCGATGGAATTTGAGTATATTGAGGGCACTTCTCTCCCCTATGTTCGCAAGCTGTCTACAGTGTTCGTGCCTTGATCCTGAAGCCTGAAAGGTAACTCCCAGGTATTTGAAGGACTTCACCTGTTCTAACCTCTTTCCAGCTAAGCGCCAGGTCCTAACTCTGGGGCGATTGCCGAAGGCCATTACCTTAGTTTTTAAATCATTTATTACCAGGGCTTCTTTCTCACTGTATTTCTCCAGCCCTGCCAGGGGACCAGAGCATCTTATCTGTCTCTTGAGAAACCTATATGCAGGTCAAGAAGCAACAGTGAGAACCAGGCATGGAATCACTGATTGGCTCAAACTTGAGAGGAGTTTGGCAAGGCTGTATACAGTCGCCTTGCCTATTTAACTTATACGCGGAGCACATCATGAGAAAGGCAAGGTTAGATGAGTCACAAATTGGGATCAAGATTGCAGGGAGAAATATCAACTGCCTCAGAACTCAGAAAGTGAAGAGGAACTAAAGAGCCTGTTGATGTGGGTGAAGGAGAGTGCAAAAGTTGGCTTGAGACTCTCAACATCAAGAAAACAAAGATAATGGCATCCAGCCCTCTCAATTCCTGGCAAATAGATGAAGAAATTGAGGTTGTGACAGATTTTTATTTCCTGGGCTCCAAGATCACTGCAGATGGGGACTGCAGCAAAGAAAATAAAAGACACTTGCTCCTGGGGAGGAAAGCTATGGCAAATCTAGACAGCATTCTAAAAAGCAGAGACATCACCCTGCCAACAAAAGTGCGTCTAGTCTTCCCAGTTGCAATGTATTGCTGTGAAAGTTGGACCATAAGGAAGGTGAAGTGTCAAAGAATTGAGGCTTTTGAACTCTGGTGCTGACGAAGATTCTTGTGAGTCCCTTGGACTGCAAGGCCAACAAACCAGTCAGTCCTAGAGGAGATCAGCCCTCACTGCTCCTTATAAGGCCAGATCCTGAAGATGAAACTCAAATACTTTGGCCACCTCATGAGAAGGAAGAACTCCCTGGAGAAGAGCCTAATGCTGGGAGCAATTGAGGGCAAAAGAAGAAGGGGACAACAGAGAATGAGGAGGCTGGATGGAGTCACTGAAGCAGTTGGTGCAAACTTAAATGGACTTTGAGGAATGGTAGAGGACAGGAAGGCCTGGAGGATCATTGTCCATGGTGTTGCGATGGGTCGGACACGACTTTGCACCTAACAACAACAAGGCACATCCACAGAGAAGTTCATTGATGGCCATTAACAACAATATCTAAACAAGCTCAGTGCAATGCTCTGAATACCCATGGTCCGGGGCAACAATAGCAAGTGTTTTTGCCTCTCTGGCCTTCTCTTTGTACTTCGAATGATAACCAGTTGACCACTGTGTGCCTCAACCTGGACCTGATGGACTATTGGTCTGATCCAACACTATTGGTCTTCCATTATTAAAAGTATAATACCTCATGCAAAGAGCCTCTAAACATGTCTTTTTTTTTAAAGGACTCTCCCTGTTGCACAATTTCATGTCAAATTTCTTCCATGTACATTTAGATGCACGAAGGCCTAATGCAATTTCTGTCTTCAAATAGCCAATTTCTCCCAAAAGTGGTCATCTTACCAAGGAAACAGAATTAGCAATTGGTATTTGCTAGCAGGAACCCCACAAATGGTAACCTTTTTGGAAATTATTACCAAATGCCACAGACAAAAATTATATGCTATGTAGATGTTATTATGGATTGAGTGTTTGGAAATAATCTCCCATGCTCAGTGTCACTTATTGCATTCTGTAAAGTTGGTGTGTTTAAAATACGTGTGGGTGGTTTATTTTATTATTTTTGGGCCCTTCTTTAGGGTGTTCCAGTAGCACTGAGCGGTAGAGACATGATTGGAATAGCGAAGACTGGCAGCGGGAAGACAGCAGCCTTTATTTGGCCCATGCTGATTCATATTATGGATCAGAAGGAGCTGGAACCAGGAGATGGTCCCATTGCAGTGATTGTGTGTCCAACTAGAGAGCTGTGCCAGCAGGTGGGTACATATTTAGAACTTACTGACTGTGAATAGGTAGACAGCCCATTGGATTCTGCTGTGGGGGACTCTTGGGATTTGCTGCTTGAGTTGGTAACATAATAAAATTCTGATAGGACCTCCAGTCTGTGTTCCATGTAAAATATGCTGCCCTAGCCTGGCACACGCAGGGTTAGTGCAAGGACAAGCACGGTTACAAAGTCAAGCAAGTTCAAAGCATGTACCAGAGAGTAGTCAAAAGTCCAGTCCGGGTTTTATCAGGAATTGCTAGTGGATGAAGTCTGAAAGAGTTGTCGTTTATCTTTACCAAGGTCAATCCAGAAATCTGTGGAGCATTCAATCAAAGCGTAGTCTAGTCGGGTGAAGCAGGGTCAATCCGGGAATCAGTCAAGCAGAGCTTCGCCAAAGCGTCGGGGAGCAGGAAACCAGTCAAGGCAATGGGTGGACATGTGCACAAAGTTGCAGCCACACTGGGAAGCACTTTGGCTGTGCTTAAGAACAAGCTGAGCTGTCACACCAAGTGGCTGCACCTGGCACTCAGCCTTCCCCCGATGAATGAGCCCCACCTGAGTCTGGGCTGTTCAGGGGTGTTGCTGCAGGCTGAGGTAATGCTGGTGCAGAGGGCATGGTGCTTGTCTGGCTGGGACCTGGTTGTGGCTCCCTATCGGGACTTGCCTCTCTAAGCAGCACACTGCTGCTTTGCTCCAGCTCCTCCACTTCTTCCTCTGAGGGAGCTGGCAGAATGAGCTCAGGCAGTGGCGCAGAGGCACCCTCTGGAGACGTGGCCATGACATAAAACCTATTTAGTAACATTTTACATATAAGATACTGCCATATGACATAGCTCAGGAATCCCCAGCATGGGGCCTGCTGACACATTTCCTGGTGCCCACCAAATGTTTCTTAGAAAGTGGTCAGGACCAGATGGGGGTTTTACCCAGCAAGGTATCTGGTTGGCTACTGACAATTTGATTGGAGCCAGGGATCCGTAGCCAGTTGGAGGTGGTGGAGCATAGAGCTCTTCTGGGGTTATAGGCAGGGAGGCGGTCTCTCAGATACACTGGGCCCAGACCACATATGGCCTTAAAGGTGATTACCAAAACCTTAAGCTTAATCCGGAATTCAACTGGGAGCCAGCTGAGATCTCCATAATGTCTTAGTGAGGATCCGGGCCGTGGCATTCTGCACCAGTTGTAGTTTCCGGATCAAGGATAAGGGTAGGCCTGTGTCAAGCGAGTTGCAAAAGTCCAGTCTAGAGGTGACCATCCCATGGATCACTGTGGTTAGGTGCCCTGGGTCCAGGTAGGGCACTAGTAGTTTGGCTTGGTGGAGGTGATAAAATGCCAGTTGCGCTACTTTGGTGACCTGGGCTTCCATTGTAAGGGAAGGATCCAGAATCACGCCCAGGTTCCTGGCGGAGTGAGTCACTAAGTTCCTCCCATGGTCCCTTCCTACCCAACCACAGGACCTCCGTCTTTGCAGGGTTGATGCTGGTGTGCAGACCATCGTGGAGCCCGGTGAGCCCCCTAGCTGTGGCAGAGTGAAGGAGAGTCGCTCGGACTCAAGGAAAGGAGTGTGCCTACTTGGAATTGTCTGAGGGGAGGATGAGATCTTGGATGGTCTTCCCTTTCCCCCTCTAATACCATCTAGATATTCCAGAGTAGAGCCAATTAGGTGTTACAGCTGCCTGTGGAGTTTGAGGCGACGTCTGTGGGTGGAGCCTGAGCTGAGAATCATCTGCAGCTTTGGAGGAAATCTTTGGACATCTACTGCCACCATCTCCTGGCTGGTGGTGGAAGCACCTTCTGACAATAAATCATCCTAGCCGGGGTGGTGGGTTTTTTAATTTAGTTGGTGTTTGGCAGTGGAGGCAACCATTGACTACCCAGTGGGATGTAGCAGTGGGATCCCTGGGGTTGTTATTAGATGTGTTAATGAGAGGGGAGTTTTAGAGTGGGTTTAGTATGGTTGGGTGTGGGAGAGTGAATATTTAGGCAGCTATTGGTTTTCTAGCCAGATTATGGTCTGCCCTACTGGGCCATCACAATGCAGTTGAGGCGATAGGAGCGGGGGTAATAGGGAGGGGATCCTGCCCTTGACCCAGATATCAGTGATTCTGAGCCAAGGGAGATATAGCAGTGGGAGGAGATTCGATAATAGGCAGGTGGTGAAGTACGGAGGTCCATGGAGGCCCCACCCGTGGGGTTTCCACAGGTGGTGGCCTGGTTGGGAGAGGAAGAGGGATGGCTAGAGTGGGTGTGGAGGGAGACTCGCAATAAGGTGGCTAGGACATCTCATTGCACGCTTATGAAGGCATATGAGAATGCAGTGAGAGAAGCAAAAAAAGACTTCTACGCCACAGAAATTGTGTCCACAAGTTCTCGCCTGGCACAGTTGTTTAGAGCAGTGGTTCTCAACCTAGCGGTCGCAACCCCATTTGGAGACACCTGGCCCATTCTGTGGGGTCCCCAGGTTGGGTGCCGTGGCAGCAGCATGTGGAGGCAGCTGTCGCAGAGCCATTGCAATGGCCACTTCCGTGCTGCCCTGACTGTTGTGTGCCTGTACTCCAGTGTGAATGTGCGCACATGCTGCCCATGTGCATACACCACCGCTGACCCCGCTGCAGCATCAGAGCGGTTGAGAACCGCTGGCTTAAAGTGATTAGGTCACTTGCTGCCCTCAAGGACAGTTAGGGAAAGTGTGTTTGAGTTGTGTGGCATTATCGAGCTATTTTGCAGACGAAGTCCAGTCACTCCGCCAGGCCCTTCCTGCCATGATTGATACAGTTTGTGAACTGGAAGCTCCATCACTTCCAGATGGCTCTCGATAACCGAAGTGGAAAAGTTGCTGGATTCAGTAAGGGCAACCACTTGCCCCTTAGATCCTGGCTCGTCCTGGCTGTTCAAGTTGGGCAACCAGTGGGTAAGAGGCCCCTTAAGGGAAATTGTGAACCCCTCCTTTACTTCAGGGGAGATCCCGGAGAGGCTCAAGGAGGCAATGGTTCACCCTCTACTGAAAGAAACATAGTTGGTTCTGCAGGACCCCGCTACTTCCGTCCAGTTTCGCATCTCACGTTTCTGGGTAAGCTAGTGCAGCGGGCTGCGGCAGACCACCTCCTATCATTATTGGAGGAAACCTTGGCCCTGGACCTAAACCTTGGCCCTGGACTATACCTGGCCACAGGGTGGAGGCCGCACTGATCGCCTTGGCGGATGACATCTGATGCCAGTTGGACCCGGGTGGGTCGGCCATCCTTGTACTTTAGATCTATTGTCCACATTGTCATGGTTAACCACAAGTTGGCCCACCTCCTCACTGGAGCCGGGATTAGGGGGACTGTGCTACAATTGCTGGTCTCCTTTCTCCAGAACCAGTCACAGAGGGTTGCTGTGGGGGATGAGTTATCGGACCCCATGGGGTCCCCTTAGGGGGCGGTTCTCTCCCCCATATTGTTCAACATCTACATGTGCCCTCTAACCCAGTCCGGAGTTATGGTCTGGGCCGTCAGCAATATGCGGATGACACCTAGCTCTATATCCTGATGGACGGCTGGACATTCCCCTGGTAACATTAGCCACATATTTCGAAGCAGTGGCTGGATGGCTCAGGTAGAGCTGCCTCAAATTCAACCCCTCCACGACAGAGGTCCTGTGGCTGGGGAGACGAAGACGGGATCAGGAAGCGCGTCTCCCATGCCTGGATGGATGCAATTGACACCTGCACCAACTACCAGGAATTTGGGGGTGGTCTTTGATGCCTCCCTCTCCATGGAGGCTCAGGTCACACAGGTGGTAGTGGTGGTGGTAGTAGTAGTAGAAGAAGAGGAAGAAGAGTTGGTTCTTATATGCCACTTTTCTCTACCCGAAGGAGTCTCAAAGCGGCTTACAGTCACCATCCCTTTCCTCTCCCCACAACAGACACCCTGTGAGGTGGGTGAGGCTGAGAGCCCTGATATCACTGCTCAGTCAGAACAGCTTTATTAGCACCGTGGCAGGTAGCCCAAACGGCATTTTTTCATCTGCACCAAGCACGGCTCCTAGCGCCCTACCTGTCCTCTGATCATCTGGCCACAGTGATCCATGCAACGGTCACTTCCAGGCTAGACTACTGTAACTTGCTTTACATGGACCTTAGCTTTGACCCAGAAATTACAGCTGGTACAAAATGTGGTTGCAAAGGTCCTCATTGGTACATCTTGGAGGGCCCACATTCAGCCAGTGTTACATCATCTGCACTGGTCTGTTTCTGGATCAAGTTTAAGGTATTAGTTTTAACCTTTAAGGCTATACGCAGCTTGGGCCCTGCGTATCAGCGGGACCGCTTGTCTGCTTATGCCCCCTGCAGGGCACTCCGCTCTGTGGGTATGAACCTGCTGGTCGTCCCGGGCCCCTGGGACATTCACCTGGCCTCAACCAGGACCAGGGCCTTTTCGGCCCTGGCCCAAGCCTAGTGGAATGAGCTCCCGAAAGAGCTAAGGGCCCTGCCAACCGCTGTGAGTCTTTGAGACTGGTGGTATATAAATTAAAATATAAATAAATCTCAAGAGGCCATTTTTTATTGAAACATAAAATTACCATTGCGTATGTGCATAGTTATACAAGGCTGCTTTTTACGCAGCTGTATGCTGATACGTTGTTAATTATACATTAGCTATTGTGTAATGTTTAAGGGTCAGACATTAGGATATGATCAAGCACTGTGCTCTCACTGTAACCATATGATGTGGTGTGCTGGACACGGGCCAGGAGAGTGTGCTATTCACTGTACCCATGTTAGCACAAACACAGATGAACCCTACAAAATCAGAAAGCTGGTAGTGGGATGGATCTTACATTCCGTTTTGCTAATAATGGCACTTTCTTCTGGCACTGGTGAGCCGTCTACCATTAGAAGAGTTTCCTCAGAAGAGAGTAGTGAGAATGGTCTGGGGCCTGGGGCCTGGCGACCAAGCTGTTTGTAAAAAGGCTGAGGGGAATGTTCAACTTGGAGAAGAGGAGGTTGAGAGGGGACATAATTATTCTCTTTAAATATTTGAAAGGTTGCCACTTAGAGGAGGACAGGGAGTGGTTCCTGTTGGCAGCAGAGGATAGTACCCGCAGTAATGAGTTTAAATGACGTGTGGAGTGATATGGACTAGATATCAGGGAAATTTCAGAGTCAGAGTAGTTCAGTAGTGGAATCGGCTGCCTAAGGTCTGCCTAAGTGAAGATCCCCTTCACTGGCAATCTTCAAGCAACAACTAGACAGATACTTATCCTGGATGCTTTAGGCTGATCCTACATTGAGCAGGGGTTTGCAGTAGGTGGCCTTCCAACTATTATTCTTGCTGTAGCAAGAGGCTCACTGTGCATTAGAAAAGTGCTGCTGTTAATGGGGTGGATTGCAGTACCCATCCCATTCACTCTGTGTGTCCATGTCTCTAAATTGCTGGGGAAGATGTATGAATTTGGAACTCCTGCTCTCTCCTTACTTTTTGTTACCATCGTATTGATGTTCTATAACTGTGTCTTCCTTTAGATTCATGCTGAATGCAAACGCTTTGGGAAAGCTTACAACCTGCGCTCTGTAGCAGTGTACGGTGGAGGAAGCATGTGGGAGCAAGCAAAAGCTTTGCAAGAAGGAGCAGAGATTGTAGTCTGCACCCCAGTGAGTACTTCTCCAGATGCCTTGCTGCCACAAGGGATTTGAAGAGTTCAGCTTCTCACGTTTCTGAATCTTTTGATCCTAGCTCATTGTCATCTTCCTAAATTCAGACAGTTGTGATGCACGCTGGAGTAAAGTCTCAGGTTGGAAAGGGGTGGGGTTTTAGATCTTTGGAAGTAATTTGCTTCTGAGGGGCTTATCAGACTTTGAAGCAACCAAACTATTTCCTGGGGCAAAACATCTTCCCTCAAATACTTATTTTTCCCCTCTTAATTGTGTTGGCTGACTGTTCTACTTTTCCCACAACTAAAAATGAAGAGGGGGGAAATAAATTTAGCCAAAATGAAGTTTAATTAACTACCTGAAGGTTAAGACAGAGTATCAAACAGAATATCGTGTCCAGATCATGGGAGGTGATGGTACCACTTTACTCTGCTCTGGTCCGTCCACAGTTGGAGTACTGTGTTCAGTTTTGGGCACCCCAGTTGAAGAGAGATGTAAACAAAATGGAGCTTGTTCAGAGGAGGGCAACAAAGATGGTGAGGGGTTTGGAGACCAAGACGTATGAAGAATGGTTGGGGGAGCTTGGTCTGTTTAGCCTGGAGAGGAGATAACTGAGAGGTGATCTGATAACCATCTTCAAGTATTTAAAGGGCTGCCATATAGAGGATGGAGCAGAGTTGTTCTCTCTTGCCCAAGAGGGACGAACCAGAACCAATGGGATAAAATTAATTCAAAAGAAATTCTGTCTAAACATCAGGAAGAAGTTCCTGACTCTTAGAGTGGCTTCTCAGTGGAATAGGCTTCCTGGGTTCTCCATCTTTGGAAATTTTTAAACAGAGACTAGAGAGTTATCGAGGCCAGTCCGGCTTCTTTGCGGGGTTCCACAGGTCTTGGTTCTCTCCCCCATGCTGTTCAATATCTTTATGCTTCCTCTGGCCCAGCTGGTGTGGAGTTACAGCTTGGGTTGTCATCAATATGCAGATGACACCCAGCTGTATCTCCCAATGGACAGCCGCCCGGACTCTCCCCCGGAACTATTTGCCCGATGTTTGGAATCCGTGGCTGGGTAGCTCAAGCAGAGTCACCTAAACTCAACCCCTCCAAGGCGGAGGTTCTATGCCTAGGGGATAGGAGGGCTGGTCATGAAGCACACTTCCCACCTTGGCAGGGCCACAATTGGTCATTGCATCCCAAGCCAGGAATTTGGGTGTGACCTTGAATGCCTCACTAACACTGGATGCACAGGTCAAGAAGGCAGCCAGCCAGGCCTTTCTTCATCTTAGAATCATCATTGGAAGGGGCCATACAGGCCGTCTAGTCCAACCCCCTGCTCAACGCAGGATCAGCCCTAAGCATCCTAAAGCATCCAAGAAAAGTGTGTATCCAACCTTTGCTTGAAGACTGCCAGTGAGGGGGAGCTCACCACCTCCTTAGGCAGTCTATTCCACTGCTGAAATACTCTGACTCTGAAAATTTTTTTCCTGATATCTAGCCTATATCGTTGTACTTATATTTTAAACCCATTACTGCGTGTCCTTTCCTCTGCAGCCAATGGGAACAGCATCCTGCTCTCCTCTATCTTCACCAGGCTCGGCTACTAGCGCCCTACCTGTCCCCTGAACATGAACATCTGGCCACAGTGATTCATGTGACAGTCAGAAAATAGATTTCTGTAACTCGCTTTACGCGGGCCTACACCTGAGCCTGATCCAGAAGTTACAGCTGGTACAAAATGCAGCTGCTAGGTCCTCACGGGGACATCTTGGAGGGCCCATATCCAGCCTGTGCTGAGGCAGCTGCATTGGTTGCCGGTTGCTGCCCGGATCCAGTTCAAGGTTTTGGTACTCACCTTTAAGGCTCTGTGTGGTCTGGGACCCATATACTTGAGGGACCGCCTGCTGCCCTATGCCCCCCACAGAGTTCTACGCTCTGTGGGTGCAAACTTGCTGGCCATACCTGGTCCTTGGGAAGCGCGTCTGGCCTTTTCGGTCCTGGCCCCTGCCTGGTGGAATGAGCTCCCGGAAGAGCTACGGGACCTGCAGGAGCTTTCGGTGTTCCGCAGGGCCTACAAGATGGAGCACTTCCGCCAGGCCTATGGTTGAAGCTGGCATACTGAGGAAGATCTGGACCCCTCCCCCCCCCCCCTTGGTCTATTGGCGGACTAAAATCAGCATCCACCATCCACTTCGGGGATGCTTATGCTCAGAAATGAGTCCCGGTAACAAAAGAAGGAATAAGAATAAGGATGATCTTTTCACTGTTTAAGCTCAGTGATCTAGAGATTTCTGTGATGTGGGTTAAGATATTTGATGCTAATAGGCTTGCTGTTACATTATTTCCATTCAGGGCCGGCTGATTGATCATGTGAAGAAGAAAGCTACAAACCTCCAGAGGGTCACTTATCTTGTGTTTGATGAAGCTGACAGAATGTTTGACATGGGTTTTGGTAGGTTATGCAATAGAAGCAGCCACAGTATGGATGTGCTACAGGCCTGGTCCATGTTCCCAGGTTCACATTGTCCTCCAAGGCTCCCAGTGCAGCTTAGCAAACACATTAGTAAAAGAATGTAAAGTTCTTGTACTGGCAGTCTTGTACTGGCTATTTTAGATTACAGTAGTGGGGCAAAATCCAAGACCCTTGGATTTGGAAATAACAACTAGGAGGGGAACGAAAACAATTTACCCAGTGCAGAGTAGCAAACATTTGGGAAATCAGGAATAATGCAACACAAAGAGGCGCATTTCTGTGGCATTCTCTGTGTTAGTTGTAAGTGGTGCTCTTGATCTTCAGATGGTCCTAGGTGGGCACTCCCAACCTCTGGAACTTCAGAAATATGTCAAAGCTCAATTCCCAGCTCCCTTCCAAAATATTATGCTTGCTCAGGCCAAGAAGATGTTGTGGCCAAGAAGATTGTTATGAGTGTCACACTCTCTCAATTTGTTTCACACTTTTCAGATGAAGGTGAGACATGGTAGTTGCTGCAGAGTTGGCCTGGAGCCCCTGACTCTGCAGCTATATCTTGTCTGTCCGTGACTGGCAGGACAGACATTGAGAACTGGTACCATCTTGTCCCAACTGTATTGCACTGCCTGTTTCTTGGCCATGGTAGAAACAGGCCAAGGATGGTGCATATATGTTTATGCTCACACAATTCCAAATTGTTTCTTGATTTGTTTTTTAGTTTAACTGATCTCTTTCAATTTCAGTATAGTTCCATATTACCAAAATTCAATATTACGTGCCTTTCAAGGAAGAGCATGGTATGTCACTCATCAGAAGAAAAACCTTTTTCCTTGTATTGTAATAGTCACATGCTGGAACCCAAGTCTCCTAAAATACAGTTTCTGCAAAATCTAAAATCATTTGATACAACTTAGTTGAATGTTCTCCCCTTTCATTATGCACAGTTCCTAGTGTTGGGAAAAGGTAGTGATTCACCTTGGTAGGTAGCTTTGTCTTCATGATTTGATCCAGCAAAAATAAAGCTGGAATATCTCTGTAGCCTATGGCCGTGGCTTGCTCTTAATTTCAGGGCAATAGTAAAACAAAGATCAAATATCTTATCTGCCATTTAAAATGTCTAGCTTCATAATTTCCTGATTAACGCCCTTTTGGTAATGTATACAAAGGATACTTGAATTTCTTTTACCTTGTCTTTTTATATAACTTGAGTCTAAAGGCAAATATATTAGCACTGCATTCAAGGATTCCTGGAGTTTGGAGATGGTTCAGCATTTGGTGAAGTAAAAGTGCAGCACCCCAGAATTTAGCAGGTTTAGTTTCAGCTGTATGCCATGCTTTATTTAGTTGCTTAGAAATCTCAACAGGGCTGTTTTTTGGTATATGTCAGAGCAAATGGAATTCTCACTGGAACTCTGTTCTTCTCTTCCCTTAGAATACCAAGTTCGGTCAGTCGCCAGCCATGTACGACCTGAAAGGCAGAGTGAGTTTGGGCTTCTGTAACGTGTAATAATTTGAAATAGGCTTTTAATGAGACCTAAGAGACACTTGCCTCTGTCAAGATGTCTCTTCTTTGATAAGAGATGCTGGCTTGTCCCATTTGGGTTCAGAATCTCTTTTCTGTACTTAGAAATGAAGTTGGGATATTAAACATATTTAACCTGCTTTCACTAACCCTTATCCATTCCAGTTCTAACCAATTTCCAGGACTTGCTGTAGTTGTTCATGTACAGGAAGCTTGTAGTTCCACCAGCCATTGCCTCTTCATTTCCCCTCGTTTTTGCATTGCCTTATAATGATCGCTTTCCCCACATTCCTAGCCAACCTCTGTCTTCATTTTATTAATGCTTAAATAGTAAGCCAAGGGTTCTGTGGTATCAACAGTGCTAACTTGCTCACTTTTCCTAGCATAGCAAATTCCTACAGCCAACATATTAGGGGCAGGCTAGCCTCTACCACAACATCTTGCCTGGCTTGGATTAGAAGGAATTTAGGGTATAATACTTGAGCAAGGTAAAGGTAGAGCCTCTTGTGGCGCAGAGTGGTAAGGCAGCCGTCTGAAAGCTTTGCCCATGAGGCTGGGAGTTCGATCCCAGCAGCCGGCTCAAGGTTGACTCAGCCTTCCATCCTTCCGAGGTCATTAAAATGAGTACCCAGCTTGCTGCTGGGGGGTAAACGGTAATGACTGGGGAAGGCACTGGCAAACCACCCCGTATTGAGTCTGCCATGAAAACGCTGGAGGGCGTCACCCCAAGGGTCAGACATGACTCTGTGCTTGCACAGGGGATACCTTTACCTTTACTTGAGCAAACATAATAATTTCATTGTGTGATCAGACACTGCCAGCTTTGCTGCCTCTTTTGTTGTTGAGCCCCATTGGAGGTTGTTTGAGAAGTCATGCTTTGACCTTCAGTGCCATATCATATGCAAGCTGGAAGCATCTTTCCATTGACCTATTTGGGAACAGGCTATCTTTGAGCACATGCAGAATGTCACGGGACTCATTTCTGGAGACTTTGCTTTAGGATCATAACCTTTCTTCCAGCATCAAACACCCACCCCCACCACCCCAATAAACTAAGCTCTGCTTTCCTGGCTTAATAGCTTTGTTATTCAGTGCAACCTTTCGGAAGAAGATCGAGAAACTGGCCAGAGACATTCTGATTGATCCGATTCGTGTGGTGCAGGGCGACATTGGAGAGGTAATATTTCAAGTTTTGTGGGAAAAAACTGGATATGGAGTAAATGTTGGGGTGTACATTTCTCCCAGCCTTCTGTAGAGACAGTTGCAGTGCATTGCTAATTTCTGACTTGCTTTCGTCTTTCTCCATTCCCCCCTCCTCCATCCAAACAGGCAAATGAAGATATTACTCAAATTGTGGAGATCCTCTCTTCTGGCCCCAACAAGTGGAACTGGCTGACCAGTTGCCTTGTGGAATTCACTTCCTCAGGGAGTGTCCTCCTCTTTGTCACCAAGAAGGCAAACGCTGAGGAACTGGCCAATAACCTCAAGCAAGAAGGGCACAGTTTGGGACTGCTGCATGGCGACATGGACCAGAGCGAAAGGAACAAAGTCATCTCCGATTTCAAGAAGGGCACCTTCCCAGTTCTGGTTGCTACCGATGTGGCAGGTAAGAGGGCCCAGGAGCCCCTTCTTGGCTGCTGAGACTACAGAGCCAGCAAGGTGGTTTATTTATTTTATTTATTTATAATTGGATTTATATACCGCTGTTCGCCAAAAGGTCTCACGGCGGTTCACAATAAAATATAAAATCAAAGTAAAATCACATAAAATCCCATAAATACCCCATGTGGCAGCACTCTGTTAAGAGTGGCAGCCTCTAATCTGGAGAACTGGGTTTGATTCCCCACTCCACATGCAGCCAGTTGGGTGACCTTGGCCCAATTGTGATTTTCTTCTTTTGTTGAATCCTATGCTGGACCTCCCAACCTTTTCCTATCTGCTAGCTTTCACCTGCCTGCCAACCTATCTTCCTTTCCTGAAGTGTCCATACATGGCATAAAATGAGCTGGCAGCTGCAAACATGAGAAGGATATTCTAGGCCGTACCACCACCTAGAGATGCCACTGGCCAATGGGAGATTATGCTGCTTCCCTCCCAGTAAGACTACAAGACCCCACTAACATTTAATTCTGATACTTGCAGACTGCCCTCTCTCCTCCTGGCTTTTTCTTCAATTCCCCCTGTTCTCCCCCCCCCCTTCAAGTTTAGGAGCATGAGGGCTGGAGCCTTCTCTGGATTGGTGAGATTTGCTTTGGCAGTTCTTCCCCCCCTCCCCAAGTTCTTCCCCCCCCCCTCAAGTGCCTGCATTTAGCACAGACAGTTTTGATAATGTGCAGATCTGTGTTTTAACCACTGTATTGTGGTAGGGAACTTGTTTGACATCCTTACATAGTTAGATATGAATCCAGCAGCACCTTAGAGACCAATAACATTTTCTGGGCATGAGCTTTCGAGTGTCAAAGGGAGCTGCAGACCAACACAGCTGCCATCTGAAACTTAAGTTGTATTTCTTGGACTGTTTTTGGTTGAGAGTCTATAGCTGTCAACCCAGTTTGTCTTATTTGATAGTTTTCGTTTGCCTCTGTTCTAATTTGAAAGCAAAAATTGGCCAGTACGCCCTGCGTTTGGCTGTCTCTTCAGCTTTTCTTTAAACTTCCTGGTGTGCTGAACTTAAAAGATGTGTACTATTAGCCTATTTTAGACCTCAGTGCAATATTATTCCAATCCCAAAAGGCATCTCTTTGGAGTAAGAATGGCTTATATCTACAAAGCAGCTCCAAAGACTTAAGGGCATTTCTGTCTTTGGGGAAGGGGGGTGGGGGTTGGCTTTCCGCAGACTTCTTAGCCTCAGGTTATTCCTGTAGGTTCATTGACCTCCATTAACCAGATGGGATGGGTGGTGGGAGCAGTTTAGTGGGCTTCAACAGGAGAGGGAAGCAAGACTTATTTGACTGCCAGTAGATTTGACTGCTTACAAACCATTTTGATCAAAGCCTGTAGTCAGTCTGCATGGAAGTTTTTTTGGGATTAAGTGGTTACTGTCAGCTACCAACCAAGGTTTTCCTACATGGAGACAAGACAGATTTGACTAGACTTGAGAAGGTGCAAGCTGAGTGAAGTCTTGACTCCAGACATGGCTTTCCTTGTTCTATACCCCAGCTCGTGGTTTGGATATCCCCTCCATAAAGACTGTGATCAACTATGACGTGGCTCGTGACATTGATACCCACACCCACCGAATTGGTCGCACAGGCAGAGCAGGCGAGAAAGGCGTGGCCTACACCTTACTAACTCCCAAAGACAGCAACTTTGCTGGAGACCTTGTTCGGAATTTGGAAGGAGCCAATCAACATGTTTCAAAGGATCTCTTAGACTTAGCCATGCAGGTAATGATGCATGCATTCAGAAGTGTCATTGCCTTTCCGTTTCCTGAAACTTGCATTCTGGATCTGAAAGTGAGCTACCTCAAATTGATGGTAGATACTCATTTTTCAAATTTGTGTTTGGTTGGTGTTTTAGCAGCACACTGTCCAGTGATCAGTCTACTAAAGGAGACCTGGAGGCATGTTTTTCATTCAATCTCAGCTGGTCAGTAGATTGGATCCAGCCAGGTCTTCGACTCGTTTAAAATAAATAAGGTAGAAGGGAGCCCCTGCAACCATTCTAAAAATACTGTGCTACAGATCATGGGACTTACATGGATAAAAACCCATATGGAATGGAGGCTTTAGTAAAGACAACATTTTGTGGAGATAGATTGCTGTCAGCCTGGCTTTTCTACAGTGGAAATCCCAGTTTGAAGCAGTATTTCTAGTCTGATTCTCACAATTGGGAGAATCTCACATATTCTCAAAAGCAATGCATATTCAGAGTTTGTTTTCCCCTCTGTTGGGGTTTCTGCATTATATATTAAAATAATCTCTCTTAAATTTTTGTCTATTACTTTTGAGGAAAATATGCAGTGTAGAATTGTGCATTTTTCTTTCCTTCATAACATGCACCTTTTTTTTGGCATTGCTTTTACATTTCCAGCTTGGAGCCTAGATAAATGCCAGGCCACAAATAAATGCTTGTGCCTCACAGACATTTCTTTTACTTATGTTGCTGCCCTCTTTCATTTGAAGAATGCTTGGTTCCGAAAATCCCGTTTCAAAGGAGGAAAGGGAAAGAAACTCAACATCGGTGGTGGTGGCCTAGGATACCGAGAACGCCCCGGCCTAGGTTCTGATGGTTCTGTAAGTAAAGCAAAGTAGCTATCCTAGATTCACTGACTTTGGATACAAATTCAGACTAGCTGTTAATATCTTTGCATTGCAGGATCATGGAAGTAACAGCGTGATGAGCAATTATGAGGCATATAAACCTTCAACAGGAGCAATGGGGGACAGACTGTCAGCAATGAAGGCAGCATTTCAGGTAGATATAGTACAAATCTCTTCTTGCCTATCCAGAGCTTTTCCACCAGGTATTTAGTTGGAGCCAATCATTAATAGAGACCCTTTTCTGTACTCTTCTCCCATTCTGGATTGAATAGTGAGCAGACTGACTACCATGTTTGGGCAGCTACAGTAAACAGAATTCACTCTTAAGATTAAAAGGTTGAAAGTCTAGTTAAAGATTAAAAGGTTGAGAATCTTTAGCTAGACTTTCTTTATCCCCATTCTCTTGAGAGGGGCTTCTCTTTGCTCCTCAACATAGTTGTGGGGTCGTAACTTGTGGCGCAGAGTGGTAAGGCAGCTGTCTGAAAGCTTTGCCCATGAGGCTGGGAGTTCGATCCCAGCAGCCGGCTCGAGGTCGACTCAGCCTTCCATCCTTCCGAGGTCGGTAAAATGAGTACCCAGCTTGCTGGGGGGTAAACGGTGATGACTGGGGAAGGCACTGGCAAACCACCCCGTATTGAGTCTGCCATGAAAACGCTAGAGGGCGTCACCCCAAGGGTCAGACATGACCCGGTGCTTGCACAGGGGATACCTTTACCTTTAACTGTAGAGGACTACTAAAAGAAGTGATGACTCTTTACCATCGTTACAACCTTTTGGAAGGTCAGAGATTAGAGCTTCATCACTTCCCCTTTTGTTTTGGTATCTCATCTTGAATTCACTCAATAAAAGAAGCTGTTGTGTAGAGGAGGGAGGCTAGCAAGATCTTTCTCTGCTTTGGAATGGCCATCATTCACCCTGTAGACTGAATTTTCGTCAGGCCTAGCCCGTTATTCAGAAAGCAGTTGTTTTGGTTACCAAAAAATGGAGCTATAACCTTATGTTCAGCATCTCTTTGGCACATCACAAGTCAACTCTATTCTATACAAGTGATTGGGCTTCAAGAAAAGGACAGAAGGGAAATGTGCCAGAGGAGCTGGGGGGGGGGGGCTTTCAAATCGTCCAGGTGGTTCAAGCGAGTAAGCCAAAACATGTACAGAGGTCAATAAAGGAATAGCCAGTGTTATGTCTTGACCACTTTGGCCTAACCCAGGGTGGCCAAATTATGGCTTTCCAGATTCCATGGACTACAATGACCATGAGCAGGGGCAAGCATGAACATCTGGAAAGCCACCGTTTGGCCACTCTTGGCCTATGAGAAGTTTCCAGCACAAAAGATGGCAGTTAGCAGGAGGAAATCTTTGAGAAGTGGGGCATACCTTTTGAGTAGAAGTGTGTCTTACCCAAGCCCCCAGTTTCCAATCTTTGATTGTATCTAATGCTCTTGAAGCAGGGAAAACAGGGTGAGAAAGTTGCACATGCTGTATGGGGATTTTGAAGGAGTTACTTTTTTTTCTCCTTTTCCTACAGTCTCAGTATAAGAGTCACTTTGTGGCTGCCAGCTTTAGCAACCAGAAGACAGGCAGCTCTTCTGCAGGTGCCAGTGGCTGGACCAGTGCAGGCAGCTTGAACTCCGTACCAACAAATTCAGCACAGCAGAACTTGGCAAAATCTGACAGCTCCATAAGCACAGCAAAGGGGCTCTCAGGCTTCATAAGCTCTGGAAGCCTAAACAGCATCCCTCCCTTCCCAGGCCCTGGAATTCAAGGGTTCAACAGTGTGAATGCCAGCAACAGCTCCCGGGAAGGTAGCGGAGGAGGCCGGGAACGGTACAGCGACAGCCGAGGCAGCAGTCGCCACAGTGATAGCCAGCGCCATGGAGATGGCAGCAGTCGCCACAGTGACAGCCAGCGCCATGGAGACAGCTATCGTCATGGAGAGAACCGCCATGGGGACAGTCATCGTCACAGTGAAAGCCGACATTCTGGTGGTGGAAGCAGCAGCAGCCGCCACGGGGACAGCCGGAATAATGGGGATAGCCGGAACAGCAGTGAAAACAGAAATAGTGAGAACAGGAACAGCGAGAACAGGAAAGATGGCAACAGCAGGGACAACAGCAAGACAGATGGCTTTGCTGTTCCTGAACCCCCAAAGCGCAAGAAGAGTCGATGGGACAGCTAAAGCCCCAGGCCGTGGCAAATGTGCCTCACAAAGGAGGCTCAGTCTGCCAATAAGCAGTCACTGAGGAGGAAAGCAGTGGACAAGAATGTTCCCCAACCAAACTTGGCTGGTGCATTTGTAGACAGCTTCACTTTAATGGCACATAGGTGTTGTGCTTTGGTTAAAAGGAAAACATTCCCTTTCATGGGACTTCTCCATGCTCTAGCTTTCAATATCCGTCCGCCTGAGCAACTCAGCAAAAACAGAAAGTTTTGGTTGGGAGCATTTTGGTTTAAGTTTTTGTTTTTTGTCCAGAAAGAGTCTTGAACTGGATAGATCCACCCCACACAAATCAGCACAGACTTCAGCTAGCCCAGCTTCCCTGTCTTCACCGTCATCACTGTGGTGCCCCTAAACCTTTCTCATGGTTATACTCACAGACTATTGACTGTTCCCAGATATACTTATGTGTCTGCCACAAGAGTGGTCAGGAATTGGGGGGGGGTGCCAACAGTTACCCCATGCAGCAAACATATGGGTGGAGTGATGATCCCTGGGATGAGTGATTCATAATTGAGTAGGCCATCTACGCAAAAATCTCAGGCCTGGTGTGGGAAATATAAAGCCTTGCTTAGCTTGTCATGACTTCAGCTAATCTTTTTACCCTTTTCACCCCATGTATCAGCCCTAGCTTGCTAAATCCCATATTTTACTAGGATTTGTGAAGGTGCTGCAGCTTGAATCCTGTGCTTAAGATAGAGAAACATGACCAGAGTATCAAACCATCCTCTGTTGCTCAGTATTAATAGCTGACAGACTCTGCTTGAGATTTTTTTTCCAGAAAGGAGAGATGCAGGAAACATTTAAGCAGTCCACCCTGCAAGTTTCTGTGATTTCTCTCTATATACTTAAGCCCATTAAGATGGGAAATTTGAGTGGAGCCGTCTTTGAGTGGGTGAGGTGGCAAATACAAGCATCTGGTTGAATGACACTTATTTGTGGGCCTCTATTGGACTAGGAGCTTCCAGTTGTCTGCCTGCTGTATTTCATATAATTTTTTTTAGGGGCAGAATGGCAGCATCTCCTCATACCCAGTTTGAGTTCTTACACAGTATGTCATCTCCTGTCATCCAAATTATTTCTTTGTAGCAGCAGAGAATATAGCAATTGGTGGCAAAACGACTGTTCAGTGAAGGCTTAGCAGAAGCTTTTAGCTTCCATCTCCCAGGGGTGGTTCAGTTTCAACACTTAACACTTCTCTGAATAAACATGGGGTGGGTGGCTAATAATTGATCAGGCCATCTAAATGCTAACCATGCAATTGATGAGGAAAGGCAGATCATGAGATCTTGTGTAGATTGGTATGTAAATGATGCGTATTTTTATGGTTTCCTATCTCTCTGCCCTCACCTGGTTAACACAGACTTGGAAAAGAGAGAACTTTCACATACCATATCAAGTTGTCATGATTTGGGAAGAGAGGACGGATCCAAAAGGTTTGGAACTTATTGCAGAAGAAGCTTGTGCGCAAAGATGCTAGCAGTGGGACATGTTTGAAAACAGAATGTGGTGCTCTTTCCAAAATGTCTTTCACACACATCTGGAAAGAAGCAATATTTAAAAATATCTTCCTTTTTTGTTTTTAAACAGTGTTCTTGGACTCTTTAATTCCTTTTGTAGGGGCAGTGTGGTAGGATAACCTTGTTTGCTGAAAGTAGATCTGTTTTAGCCTATCATTTATACAAAATTACCTGAACTCGTATCAGGATCTTGTGACATGCTGTCCCCTTTAGTTTCTGCTTGCTCTTGTAGTAAATGTTTTTATTACTGGGACAATTGCCTGGCTTTTGAATGTTTTGTGTCTTTCTTCCCTCTCTCACTAATGAGTAAGCTTTGCTGATGCACACAACTCAGATTGGGTAGGGTTTCTGAGCACCTTTGCCTTTTTTATAGCAACTTCCTCACCTTTTATACCCAAGTCCTTTTATTCTAAAGGACAGTTTTATGTGGAGTGCTCACTCTCTGCCTGTGGCCCATTGGAGCTACTCCTTTGGTGGATTGGAACAGAGAGCCTTTTGGTCCCTTTCTGTACTGTTCCAGCCACTATGAGGAAGCTGTTGGAAATTGCTTGCCCAAGTTGGATGCAACTGATTTTTCTGCCTGTGAATATAGGATGGGAATTGCCTCTGACAACCTAAAAAGGCTATGCTGGGAATTATGGGACCTGCATGGATGAACTGGGGCTGTAGGAGGGAGAAGAATTGAGTGAGACTGTGAAAAAGCTTGCTGGATCCAACCCCCTTGTGTTTAAAAACTTCATCAATTATGTCACAATACATGCACATGCAGGGCTTTATCATAAAATACCATTGGCAGCAAGGACTTTGTTGATGCTCTCTAGTTCTGACCCTTTCAACAAGGCATGCTGTTATTTGGAGAAAACAGCCACATTTTCCCTTAAAATACATGCCAGAATGAATACATGTCAACCAATCTGTGGTTCCAGATTTCTAGCTTCTGCTGGCAGGAGGGGACGATTTTCAAAGGAGAAAACTGCTGTTCTCCTGCACTTGTTTCTTAGGCATTCTGCCTCTACCTTTGGGAATCTGAACCCTCATTTGCAACAGAAATGTGGGTTTGAAATCTAAGCAGAGGGAGGAATTTCAGGAAGAAAATAGACCAGTAGAACATTTTAAGCACACTTTTTGCTTCATGCTCTTTTACTGCAGCTGTGTGTTGGGAAATGCAAGTTGGTCAGTCACTTATTTCAGCTTCGAGTACCTAGTCTAATGGAAAAAATTATCCTGTATTGAACTACTAGGGGTAAATACACAGGAATACAACCAATGCTAGGCCGCTGTTCTGGGCAAGGTAATGGAGTGATGTACTTTGGGCAAGTGCTGATCTGCATGGGTGGCTTGTGTTGCATGTGGTGGCATCATTGTAATGTTGGGCATGTCCATTGGTGCCTGGACAGCAGCAATGAGCTTTGGTCAGCTTTGGTCAGCTGGAAAGGCCACTAACCCCCAGACTCCTACCCAAAGGAGTCTCAAAGCGGTTTACAAACACCTTTTCCATTCATCTCCCCACAATAGTCAACCTGTGAGGTATGTGGGGCTGTGAGAGGTCTGAGAGAACTGGGAATGGGTAGTGACCCAGTAGGCCTCAGATATGTCTCAAAGCATTTTCCAATCGTCTTCCCTTTCTCTCCCCATAACAGAATCCCCATGAGGGAGGTGGGGTAGAGAGCCTCACAGGGAAGCTGGCAACCCTAAGAGGAAGACTCTCTGTGCACAGCAGTCTTGACCTTAGTAACGTTTTTTATACTGTTTTTTTATTTGCCAGGCCAAGGTTGAAAAAAGTCATTTACTTGTTCACTATTTACAGTTTCAGGCTGTAAATATTTATTTAGATCTTCCTGCACTTTCCAGACTCACAGGACTGATCCTGGTCTTGCCTGTCTGTGCCCCAGAATACAAACAGTTGCTGGTAAGGGCTGGCCATAGCCCAGGAGGGACACACCTGCACCACTCCCTCCCAACTGCAGGCAAACATGGCTCCTTTGAAGGCTGGACTCTGATGCATTGTCCCACCTCCAAACCTCCGGGAATATTTCCAACCCAGGGGTAGCCAATGTCCAGGTGGGGCCTGGAGAGCTCCTAGAATTACAGCTCAGCTGCAGAGTATAAAGATCAGCTCCCTAGGCAGAAAGGGCTACTTTGGACAGGGTTGTGGTAGAGAAGAAACATTTAAGGCCTCCCACACAGGTTGTTGAATTGAAAGACTTGAGGCCTACTGCTCAGGGTTGCTGTACAGATGAAACAGGAGACAAAAAAACAGTTTCATCTGCAGAATAGCACTGTGCAGTGGCCTCAAATCTGCAGAGAGTTGCAAAGAAGAAAGACACATGGCTTGGCTGTGTCCAACCCTCAGCCAAAGCAGTATTTTAAGTGAGAAGGGGCTTTTCTGTGGCCTCCCTGTCAGGCAACTGTTTGGCAGAAGGGGAAAGTTCCCCACCCTCAAAAAAAGGAATGCCCTCAGGCCCCCCCTGCGTTGCTCTTGCAAAGGCCTCCCTTCCCTCAGTCGGCCTGTCAGAGGCTCCTTCGCAGCAGGCCTGAAGGGGGGAGGGGGAGGGAGCGCACTCTGCAGCCTCCTGCCAGGTCTGTCAGGGTTCTAGGCAATTTACAGTTGGACATGAAAGTTAGGACAACCTTGGGGCGAAAAGGGCTGGCGCAGCCTGTCCAGGCCTCTGTTCTCACCCCCCTTGGCTGCCCTACTGACCTCCTCTCCCTGCGGTGGTCAGGAGCAGACTGGCAGCCATGTCTCCAGATTGCCCCTGGCTGGATGGAATTTTGGTCTGTCCTGGTGAGGGGCCAATCGGAAGGCGCAAAGCGCCTTCCAATTGGCCTCTCCACTTGTCAGTCTGGGACCAAGGGACCAATTGTTGGCCCTCCTCATCACGGACTGAGCCCACCCCAACACCCCTTACTGTTTTATTAAGATGGGACAGATTATTGATATTGATTATTGATTATTATTTATTCTGCTATTAATTTTAAGTATGTTGCCTCTTGTCTGCTCCTCAGACTGTGTGGACTGGTCTACTTCTTAACACTTTCCATTGTTATCACTCCTTTTGGGTTCAGATTTTTTTTTTACAAAGACCTTCAAGAGGACTGCAAATCTCTCTTGCTATCACCCAGATAGCAAGAATCATCATCTGATTTTTATTAGATTGAAAGCACAGATAATGTCAAAGGAAAAGGGGAAGTGTAGTCTGCAATTGGTGAACATGTGTGCATACAGTTGGAAGAATGTAGAGTGGTGACCATAAAATAGAGAAAAGAAAAAAATCTATAAACATACCCCGTCATAATCCATATTTGCACATACAATCTAAGAGTAGAAACCTAGTTCAGCTTCCACCACAAAAATCCAGAGAGACACTAAGTTCTAAGATGATACCCTTTGTCAGCAGATAATCACGATGAAGGACAGCTGTCAGTTGTTATCAGAAGTTCAGACTCTGCTGCTGCAGGATGTTTCTGTCTGAGTGTGACATCCAGCCTGTTAAGCATCCCTTACTATTCATATGCTTGCTTTTCTCTGCAAGAAAAGTGAATATTTCCCCTGTACTTTCTAGTGCTTCTAAACAAGGCACAATATTATTTCCTTACTAAATGAAACAAAAATTATGACTGTAGCCTAACTAAAGTTTCAGTTCAACTAAAAAGTATATTAAAAATTAATCTTGTCAATCCCAAAACCCCACTTTTGGGCTATTTGAAGGAGACTGAAGTGAAAACAACAAGCTACCATTTTGCTGCAGCAGAGGCAAAAGAGTATTTTAAAATAATATCCTTAATTCTAAACCTATGGATTCAAATTACTCCCCTGTGTAAGGCATTGGTTAAATAACTGAATCTTGTAATTTTAAAATTATCTCATTTGTCCCCCTGAGTCCTGATTGTAATCCAGTATTTAGTTTTCTATGCTCTTTCACAACATGGTCGCCTCCTCTTTTTTTGAAACTGGAGTGTTTTCCCCCTGATTCAAGGGACCCCCTTAAAGCTATCAGGTTCTGTTGACTGGGGCACCTGGGCAGTGTGGGGAAACCAGGCATGTGTTTCACTGCTGCAGCATGGGTAAGGTGTAGCAGCCAGTTCTTGGCACCCAAAGGCAAGGCTAGTGTTGCTGCTGAGGCTGTCCCCCAGCCAGCCATACTCAGACTCACACTGTTGGTGACATGGGACACAAGCCCCCCATAATAGTAGCTGCCCCCCGTGCTGGTCACTCTGGTTTTCTGCTTGATGTCTAGTACCAAATTTCTCCGGAATCGGGCTTTTTTAACTTCTGCTTGTACCTGAGGATGGAGACAGACCATCAAAACACCATAACTTTTGGACCACAGATGATGATAATTCTAGAGGTGACTCCCTGTTTATTAGCAGCAAAATGAGACAGGAGTCAAGAAGTTCCTTAGATGTCAAAAAAGATGCTTGACTCCTTATACTGCTCAGAGCTGTAAAGAATGGGCGGTATAAAAATCCATAAATAAATAAATTTCATTGGTCAAGACAGCAGCCAGTTTTGGACCCAGTGACTGGTTCAAACAGCTGTCTCATTCCCATTTCTAATGTCCACCTTCATTTTGGCCTCTTTCTAGCTCTCCAAAATTTAATGCAGGTATAAACTTAAGAGATACCTTGTGGGATGGTGTCTCTACCCTCAGCAGCCCTCTAGTGTAGCGGTACCCAACCTTTTTCGGGTTGAGGACCGCCTCTGGGGTTCAGAGAGGCCCGGCTGGCCCGGCTGCGTGCATGCGCGTTTTCGCCAGCAGATGGTGGTAACGCGCATGCGTAGAGTAGCCGCACATGCGCATTTTCACCAGCAGGGGCGCAAACATGCATGTGCAGCAGCTCCACGCATGCGCGTTTGCATCCGCTGGCATGCTGGAGGCCGCGCCTGCCTCTTCCCCCCACTCTCACAGCAGGAAGCTAGCCGGGCCGCAAGAGAAGCGGCCGCTTTGGCGGCCGCTTCACTCAGGGCCTGGCATGCCTCTCACAGCAGGGTGGGGGGGAAGAGGCAGGCGCGGTTGCTGGCGGCCCGGTACCAAGGCCTTCACGGCCCGGTACTGGGCCACGGACCGGGGGTTGGCGACCCCTGCTCTAGTGCCTTTACTTATGAGAAAGGTGAGCAATGCAGGTTGCATGAGGGAAATCTGCTAGCATACATAATATGGATACTGAATGTGAGACAAAGGAATATTTGGCTCTCATAGCTGTTTCCCACACAGAATGTGAAATAGCTAATGAGAAGTGATACTTGGGGGAGGGGACACCGAATTCTGGAGGACCAAATTCTGTGTGTTCTGGAGACCCTGAGAATTTGTAAAATGGGACAAGTGTTTATTCCTTGACAATGAGTTTTTGGTAGTCCTGACAAGGAGTATCACCATTATATTATATAACTATAACCAGAAGCCCATTTAAATCAGAGATTAGGAGAAGTAAATGCCACCTCAAATGATGTGGTTACTGATAATGTACCCCATGGAGACAGCAGGGAAAGAGCTAAGTCACCACATCTCAAGAAACAAAGTTGAGAATATATAAACACATGCTTCTCTGTGCAGAGAGAAATGACGTAATTATGTGTTCCCTCAGAGAAGTGAGAACTTACCTCACCGTTGAAAAAGCAGTAAATAAGAGCCACAAAGAAACCCTGCCAGGAGAGAAATCTATAGATTAAAGAACAGTAGCAGCAGAAGAAGATCAAAGCTGAATCTCTCAACCACAGAAGACTTACTTGTAAAGAGTTGAAGAGCATCTCATAGTGCATCTGAATCTGCCAAAGAATGCTGGAGACATCTGTGTAAGGTATGGCCATGAACACCACATAATGGACACCAAAGAGGGGCATCAGGACCAGAGTAGATTTCAGAAGCTTCCTGAAGGTAGAGGGGAAAGTATACCAGTTCTTTGCAGTCTCTTAACTACCACACAAGGAACAAAAGGGGGGGGGGCATAGCCCATGATAGTGAGAAGCTTACAGGGAATTGGGGTAGTGGGATGGTAATGTTAATGGGAGCTTAGTAAGGAGAAAAAAGATAGCAGATAAGTATTTTATTTATTGAAAATATATTCCACATCATCTAGTTGACAAGAGTTACACAAGGAGAAATCATCTTAACTGAAACAAGTAAAGATGGCATCAATGTTCAGAAACCCACATACTTGTACTGTTGGCGGGGGTCTAATTTTCCTGTATTTGTTTTCCATAGTTTGGAAGCAAGGACTCTCACAATGTTCAGGAAGAGGAAGAAATTAACCTATCGGTAACAACAAAACATAGTATTTTTACATTTTTCAAAATCCATGCATTTGGAAGTGTAAAACTGTTTCGGACTGCAGTGCCAGTGACCTAGAGCAAGCGTTCTCCTTCCCCACTCTTTATTTTGTGTCAAATTGAAGTTTCAAGTGAGTTTCTCTACAAAATTCTGGTTATAATTGGCAGAAAGGCAAGGCAAATGTGAGTGGTTGGGTGTGACTGTTGTAGGTGCCTCTTGAAAAGTACGTTCTCATGTAACTTTTGGGACCTATTTTTTTTTTCTCCACTTCCCAGACCTTCTCAGCACAACTTACCACAATCGCTGCTAAAATTGGGGTTTGGTAGATCCATTTCATATGTCCTGCGCTGAGGTCCCAGCACCTAGTGAAAAGAATCTGTAGTAAACTGAAAGGGTTGTAACCGCATGCCATCCCACACTCAACCTCTTTGAAACTCAGTTTCAGTGTGCCCCATTCCTTAATGAACCTCAACAAAGCACAAAATTTAGGCTGCTTTGCTAGTTACTGAAGACTGTCCTTATAGAAAACAGGTCCCTGAAGAAATAATGGGTGGGAGTTAATTTATATATATAATTTTTATATTTGTTAAACATTTATTGGGTGATATGACCATATATGGTCATGTCACCCCACCCTTGCCTTCCAAAATGGCCAATGATGGGCTTGGAGGCAGTGAGAAAGGAAGGGGAGCTATGCTTCTGATCGCACCACATACTCTGGTTTCTCTTCAGATTGCATAAATCTTTTGCCTTTTTCTGATTGCACCACTTCTGGGGTTTCTCGATGCCTGAAGAATGTTTCAGAGATTTCTCAATGGTAAAACATTGATCTGAAAGGTGACTCTTAATAAAAAATATTATTTGAGATCCATATCTTGTCATTGAAGAAATAGTGGTGAAAACATGTAAACTGGTGCCTGTTTTGACAAGATATTTGTGAATATATTTGGTAAAGAAAGCTAAAGTGATAAATGTAGCCAAGTGTTCAGTTTTTGTTTTAGACTTCATATTGCTGCTTTGATTCGTCTGAAAGTTGGCCCTCCTTGACTTCACATATAGACTCCTGGTGGAGTCTGGATATTCCCCAGGATCACAACTGATCTCCAGGCAATAGAGATCATGGAGGAAATGGCCACTATGAAGAATATGGCACTGTACCCATCTGAGGTTCTCCCCTCCCCAAAATGTTACTAAACCCAGGCTCCGCCCCCAAATCTCTAAGACTTTCCTCATCTAGAGTTAGAATGTTGGAAGCTGTGTTGGTCTGAAGCAGCAGAACAAAGTCTGAGTCCAGTGGCACCTTTAAGGCCAGTAACATTTTATTAATTTTATTCATTAATTTTATGTGCCCACACACTTTGTCAGATACAGTTAGAATGTTCTGAGTGGCACTGCTGGAATTTTTTAATGGGCAGCATTGCTGAAAAATGGAACCCCTAACTTGAGGATACCTCAATATGAAATGGATTGACTCAATCAAGGGAGCCATGGCCCTCAGGCTGCAAGACCTGAGCAAGGCTTTTATAGATAGGAAGTTTTGAAGGTTGTTAATTTGTAGGGTTGCAATAAGTCAAAAGCAGCTTGATGACACTTAACACACAATTCAGCTTTGTTTTTTTGGGGGGGAGGGGATATTCTTTAGCTCAGTAGTCCCCAACCTTTTTATCACCGGGAACTGATCAACGCTTGACAATTTTACTGAGGCCCGGGGGGGGATAGTCTTTTGCCGAGGGTCGTCGCTGCCACCGCCTGAGCCCCTGCTCCACTTGCTTTCCCACTGGCGCCCCTGACTTCCTGCCGCCCACTGGGGGGTGCTGCCAGCAGCAGCTGCCCCAGCCATGGCGGCTGCTGAACAGCACCAAAGGTGAGCCAGCGGCAGAGTGGCAGGGCAGCCCCCAAGGCAGCAGCCGGGAGGGAGGACGAGGAGGAGCTGCGGCCCGGTACCAGTCTCCGGACCGGGGATTGGGGACAGCTGCTTTAGCTCACAGCTGAGTTTTTAATGTTTCCAGCTGTACTTGAGAGACTTTTTTAGAATTGTAGAAGTTTGTTTCAAAGTGGAAATGGTTAAACAGTTGGCTCCTGTGCTTCTTGACTCATCCTGTCAATTCACAGATTTGTTCCAAATTTTTCAAAATATACCTAAAGAGAAGAGTACATACTGTGTATCTGCCAGAGAGGCTCTTACGCTGGCCCATATTGACACGAAGACAGCAGGCACCCCTCAAGGGAGAAAAAAGGGAGGGGGAGGAAAGCAGAGAGATACCTGGGTTTCCAATGAGATCTTAACAGGACAGTAGGAGCAAATGTCAAGACAGCAATATGCAATGACTTCCTGAAGGACTTCCTGACTTCCTGTGTTATACTGTTCCCCATGTCCTCCATGCCAGAACAACTGTAGGCAAGTGTGGGAGAGGGAATGCTTAATACTGTGGCAAGGCCATTTCAAATACAGAAGTGGGTGTCTGTCCCTCAGTACCTACCTGACAATGACCCCAAGGTAAAATTTCTAGTTCTGGCTGAGAGTCCCCATACAGGTTATTGTCAAAACCAAAAGCAAAAAGTAAACCAGACTGTGCTTACCCCAGCCAATGAGAGTGAGGGCCCACAAGTAGGTTTTATTTGAGAGGAAGGCCATAAAGATCAAACTGTGGAGGTAGAGACCTTCAACCAAGATCCAGTAGTGATTGGTAGCCAAGAAATAGAGGAATATGGTTACAGCCACCTTGCAGCCTGCCTGAAGTAGAGAAAAACACAAGGCTCTCTAGAGGATTGTTTAAATCTCATCCTCTTCTTAATAAGCTTGGAACAGTGTATATGATTCTCCTGTCCTCATTTTATCCCCACAACAACACCGTGAAGGAGGTTCAGTTGAAGGAGACTAGCTGAACCAAGATCATCCAGTAAAGTCAAAGTGGCGATTTGAACTTTAGTCTCTCAAATCCTTACATTACCTACATTCTCTTATATGCCCACAACTAGTTAATCTGGGACCATTGATGCAAACATTTGTATCTAGTATCTCAATCCCAACCCATTCTTCCTTCCTTTATCTATTAACTAGAATTTAAACACACTGTGGCTGTCAGACAGTGGGCGCTAGAAGTGTTATTTGAGTTGGAAGCAAATTAAACCCCCCGAGGTTGTATTGCTGGGCGGGGGATCGTTGGGGAGGGGGATGGGCGCGGGAGGGTTTCCCCAGCCCGGGAAGGACGGTTCACACGTTGGTGACATGTCAGTTGTGGTCCCAGGGGTGGGTCCCAGGGGTGGGTCCCAGGAAGGGTCCCAGGGGTGGCCTCCTCACTGGCGTGTCCAAGTGGGCATCGGAGGGTCAAGTGCAGCTCGGCTGGCCTGCAACCTACCTTGAAGTCGGGCAGCCGCGTAATGGCAGCAGGTGCCCAAAGGTGGCCAGGGTGGGGGGGGATGGGTTGAGAGACGCTGCCCCCTTGCCCATCACAGACATGGCCCACCCCTACCCCCGTTACCCTTTTATTTATACCGCTCCTGTGGAGCGGTTACAGATTACTTTTTTATACTGCCCTTCCCTCATGGGCTCAGAGTGGTTTTCAACATACAACTTTCTTGAGTTGTGTGTCATAATATTTTGCAAGATTTCAATTACATACTTAATGAACTGGAATTGAAAATATGAATATGTTCAGGTTGCAGAGATCACCCAAACCTGTTCTTGAAGTCCTCCCTTTGCAAAACTAGAATACCAATGTGTAAAGCTTATTTAGCCTGCTTAATTTGATATCATAAAGGTTATTTTGGGCAAGCAAAAGGGGATTTCTACCTGCAGAGCATACAGTTTTCACCTAGTCTTTCTTCCCTGTGCAGATTCTAGCATGCATTGGTTTTGTTTCTGGAGATCCCTGAATCCCACAAAGAACATTTGGAGAAACACAGCAGGCTGCAGGAAGAAGTGGGAAGTTTGTCCTAATGCAACATATTCTTTTTGCTATCTTTTTAAAAAAATCCCTGAAGTATACTGTCTATGAAGATTAAAAGACAGGTTTATCTTCGTACTACAAATTAGATGTTGGGTTGAAAGAACTGCTGTCTCTGCATTGGGGCTCACCAGCTGAGTTTTCCTAGGTCCCCAAAAGAGGCTGAGTGCCTCAGCATTCCAGTTCTCAGCATGTGCTTTTCCGGGTCCCTCTGGGAGGATGCTGGAATAGAGCACCAAGTCCTTCACAAAGATGCTCGTTGCTCGACAGATGAAGGAAGCAAAGAGGTGGAGATGGATGTAATTCCGAGTGCAGTGGAGACGCCTGAAACCATCCATTATCCATGCAGTAGAAAAGGACACAGTGACTATGCAAGTAAGTAGGTACAGTATGGTAAGTAGTGCCCAGAAGAAGAAGAGAAGGTGTGGGTTTTGTACCCCACTTTTTACTGCCTGAAGGAATCCCAAAGCAACTTACAAACATCTTTCCCTTCCTCTCTCCACAACAGATACCCTGTGAGGTAGGTGGAGCTGTGAGAGCTCTAACAGAACTGCTCTGTGAGAACAGAGCCCAGGGTCATCTCGCTGAATGTATGTGGAGGAGTGGGCAATCAAACCCACTTCTCAAGATTTGAGGCCGACACTGTTAATTAGTCCACCATGCTGGCTCTGAGTGGGGTGCCAGAGAAATGGCTGAGGTGTTACCTCCTGCTGCTTTAAGTCCCCTCAGACAGAGATGGTACTGGTAAGAAATATACATCACTTTAATCTCTGCAGTGACCACAAATCAGCCTATCTCCCTGTGTTTTGCAAAACCTAATCTACCCCCAAACCCTTACACAGTGGGTTGTGTACATACGTACATACATACATATGCATATATGTGATTTATTGACCCCCCTCATGCTTTGCCAGCCATAGGGACCTAATAGCAGCCAGGGTGCCACTACAACCCAGAACCTTTATTTTCCCATGTCACAATCTCAACTTTGTGACATAATAGTGCAAGAGTTCCACTAAGCATGTGCGGAGTGTCATTCCTTAAAACTAAGTACATTGTTATCTGACCCTATGTAGGTGGGATTCAGTAGAGTCAGAGAATTTGACCTCCGTGCCAATTTGGAACCTCAGTACTCGTTTTGCAAAATAGTTCCTTTGTCAGTCAGCTGTGAAAGGGTTCTCTCTGGATATGGAGGGATGGGGCTGGATCTGAATACAGTAATATTCCCCCTCCTTACTTGAAATAGCAAATGATGAATATGGCAACCACAAGGGAGGAGAGGGAGATGGAATAGCCAACAGTATAGATGATGTGCAGACGGTCAAACACTTCCTAGATGGGGGAAAAGTGAGAGAAATTCCTGTATTGAAGGCTTCTTCAAGACCAGTCTGCTAACAACTGGTGTCAGGTTTCTCTACCATTATTGAACATCTGTCAGAAAAAGGAAACTCTACAATCTCCTACCAGGTCCATAGCCAACCTATCCCGTAAACATATCCTAGGAATTCTTTATCCTGATAACCTCAGGAATGTGTGTTTTAGTAAACTTACATTTGGATTGCTGCAATGTGCTCTTCGTGGGTCATCTCTAAAGACAGTATGGAATCTGCAACTGTTAATACATGGCTTACTCAGCTCCTGAGTGGGCTACACAGGGTGCTGACAGTCCCCAGCCCCATAGAGGTATGCTTGGCCTTGACCGGAGCCAGAGCATTTTTGGCCTTGGCTCCAGCCTGGTAGAATGATTTGCCAGTTGAAGTGCAAGCCCTTAGGAAGCTTTCTAAGTTCTGGAGGGCTTGCAAGACAGCACTCTTCTACCAAGCATTGGTTGAGGCCAAGGACCATCATTAAGCTGGGCCTCAAGGCAGACTCTCCATTATTCTTCTGTTATGCCTGGCCAACCATACCTTCAGGCACAGAGGGCAAGAGCGATATACATAGACTGTCTTAATGTCTTTTAAAACTTAAATTCATTGTATTGATCTGTAACTTATTCGGTAAGTTGACCAGAGACTGCAAGAAGGGGCAGCCTATGATCACAATGTTACATCTTCCCCAGATGAAACATCTTTTGTTCTTTCAGCCTTTCTTTACAAGCTTCTTTTCTCAGTAGGAGATGGTAGTGGATGACACCACAAAATGGCAGCCTCATGGTTTTAGACAATGAAAAAATACTGTTGGGAGGGAGAGGTCCAAGGGTTTTTATTGCAATGCAGGCATTACTTACCTAAATTTGGTTCATGTTAAACAAAGAACAAAGAGAAGTTTTTTTTAATGCCTTTGTCTTTGTTTTGTTCTTTGCTTTTGAAGACAAGTGTTATTCCCAGGAGTTCAGGTGATGTTCAGAAAGAAACTAAGTTAAAAACTAAAAGGAAATTTCAGCGTTTTTACTGAAAAACAGGGTTATGTTTAACTTCATTCTGACCTCTAGTGGTGCTAATTGTTTGTTCACTTATGGAAAATAAAGTCTAGAATTTTGTGAGAAGGTTGTCTGATCACACTGATACTGAAGTCAGAATTTTGGTCCAAATAGTTGTAACTAGATCACAAGATCTCAGGCAGAGAAAGGTCTTTCTCATTATCTAGTATCTGAGATCCTTCGAATGCTGAGGACAGAATCTGTATGCACAGGATGTGGATTATTACTGAGTCATTACCCCCTCCTCTTCAAGGAGGGAAAGGATAGTGTTTCCGCCATGTTGGGCTTTTTCTATTGGTTATTGTTTTAATGGGGTTTTATTGTTCTGAATTTTTTTAAACCTTGTAACCCACCAAGAGCTGGTTTGCTGGGAGAGGCGGGTAACAAATATAATAATAATAATAATCTTTAACCGCTCCTGGCGGAGCGGAAGAAATAAAACAGTAAGGGCCCCGAGGGCAGGCCCTGTCCGGGATGAGGAAGGGTGCCGATAGGCCCCTTCCCCTGGACTGACAAGCAGAGGGCCCAATCGGGAGGCGCGAAGCGCGGCTGCTGATTGGCTGTTTTCCCGGACTACAACCAATTAGGAGGCGCAAAGCGCCTCCCAACCCGCCCCACCCCCCACCAGAGCTTACCTTCGCTCCACGGCGGCCATTGCTCTGTTGGCCGCCGAGAGTGAAGGTATGCTCTCTGGCCCCTGCCCTCTACCCGACAACAGCTCCCCAGACCCCAGGGAGGCCACTGGCCGGTTCGCTGAGCCGCCCAGCACCTTCCCCGGGGCCTGGGGACCGTTTTGAAGATCAGGGGGGAGGAAAAAAGCTCCCCAAGCCCCAGGGAAGCCGATCCGCGGCTCGCGGAGCCACACATCGTCTTCCCTGGGGCCTGGAGAGCTTTTTCCCAGATCCGGGGGGGTAGGAGGAAAAAAGCTCCCCAAGCCCTGGGGAAGGCGATCCGCAGTTCCACGAGCCGCGGATCGCCTTCCCCGGGGCCTGGAGAGCTTTTTTCAAGATCAGGGGGGGGAAGGAAAAAAACTCTCCAGGCCCCTAGCGCCCACTGAATTTTGGTTTCAGTGGGCTCTACTACTACTACTACTACTACTACTACTACTACTACTACTACTACTACTACTAATAATAATAATAATAATAATAATAATAATAATAATAATAATAATAATAATAATAATAATAATAATAATAATAAACCCATCAGTCCCTATTTTCTTCTCTGATTCCTCTCCCTCTTCCATTTCCCTCAGGCGTTCTATTAAATAATTCAACCTTCTCTTTGATCTGTCGTTCTGGTGCAAAAAATATGGCACATTCTGTGTAATTGGCCCATGTCTTGTTCATGTTGGGTACCAAGTACCAATTCCCATCCACATCACAGTATCGGTAGGCATGACCTGAAAGAAGAGACAAGCCGCACTCAGCAAGCCAAACCAGACAAGAAAGAATTGCCGGAAGATGCAGACTGCACTTCTCCCTTCCCCCATGATTCCAGTTTTGGAATATATAATTATCAAATGAAAGACTACTTCTGTGAATGTGCTGAGTTGCTTTCTGTGGGCAATACTAATTGAATACCTGTCAGTTTGGATCACGTCCTGTTTGTCAGTTGTCAACAATTAGCCAGTTTTTCAATAAACTCTTCAACTATTTATTTATTTATTCAGTCAGTCAGTCAGTTGTTTGTCTGTTTGTGTGACTTTTAGACTACCCTCTTGGCAAGCCGGTATGACTGGTCAATGGCTGTTCAACAGATTCTTCCCTGATATGCTTCCTATCAGTAGAGCAGGCTTTTTATGCATGTGAGCCCTTTTCCAGCCCAACTGAGTTCTACTGACCCCTCTGCTTTGCCGATGCTCTGCTCAACAGACAGCTATTTAAAAGACGGTTAAATTAATCATCACACAAGTCAATCATAAATGCTGTGCTTAAAAGAAATCCTACCATTTGGTGTTTATTTGTGGCACCCTTAGCAATGCAAATAATTGTCAATACTTTGGACTAGAATCAATTTTGCACATGCACAGTTTTGTAAAAAATTTAAACTTGTTTGACAGGATTTTTAATCACTAGTGATGAAATTAATGGGCTTGCTCTGATTGTTGTTGTTAGGTGCAAAGTCATGTCCGACCCATCGCGAGCCCATGGACAATGATCCTCCAGGCCTTCCTGTCCTCTACCATTCCCCGGAGTCCATTTAAGTTCGCATAGACTGCTTCAGTGACTCCATCCAGCCACCTCATTCTCTGTCGTCCCCTTCTTCTTTTGCCCTCAATCGCACCCAGCATTAGGGTCTTCTCCAGGGAGTTCTTCCTTCTCATGAGGTGGCCAAAGTGAGCTTCATCTTCAGGATCTGGCTTTCTAAGGAGCTGTCAGGGCTGATCTCTAGGACTGACCGGTTTATTCGCCTTGCAGTCCAACGGACTCACAATAGTCTTCTCCAGCACCAGAGTTCAAAAGCCTCAATTATTTGACACTCGGCCTTCCTTATGGTCCAACTTTCACATCCATACATTGCAACTGGGAAGACCATAGCCTTGACTAAACACACTTTGGTTGGCAGGGTGATGTCTCTGCTCTTTAGGATGCTGTCTAGATTTGCCATAGCTTTCTTCCCCAGGAGCAAGCATCCTTCCCTAGGATGCCATGATCTTCGTTTTCTTGATGTTGAGTTTCAAGCCAACTTTTGCACTCTCCTCCTTCACCCGCATCAACAGGCTCTTTAGTTCCTCTTCGCTTTCTGCATATCTGAGGTTCACTTTCTGCATATCATCTCCATATCTGAGGTTGCTGATATTTCTCCCTGCAATCTTGATCCCAATTTGTGACTCATCTAACCCCGCCTTTCTCATGATGTGCTCCGCATACAAGTTCAATAGGCAAGGCAACAGTATACAGCCTTGCCAAACTCCTTTCTCGATTTTGAACCAATCAGTGATTCCGTGCCCGGTTCTCACTGTTGCTTCTTGACCTGCATATAGGTTTTTCAAGAGACAGATAAGATGCTCTGGTATTCCCATCTCTTTAAGAACTTGCCACATTGTGCTCCACACAATCAAAGGCTTTAGCATAGTCAATGAAGCAGATGATCCATTTCTCCATGATCCAGCATATGTTGGCAATTTGATCTCTAGTTCTGCCTCTTCGAAATCCTGCCTGTACTTCTGGAAGTTCTTTTGTCCATATATTGCTGGAGCCTAGCTTGTAGGATTTTGAACATAACTTTTGAGAAATGAGTGCAATGGTGCAGTAATTTGAACATTCTTTGGGATCCCTTCTTTGGGATTGAAATGTAAACTGACCTGTTCCAATCCTGTGGCCACTGTTGAGTTTTCCAAATTTTCTGGCATAGACCGTTTATGCACTGGGAACTTTACTGCCCCAGCTTTCATACAGGAGTACAAATTGGGGGCGGATGCGGTGCACCGGGCCAAATGCTCCCTGTGTGCGTGCAGGAAGAGGTGGGGCAACCTGCCAAAACTAAAACTCCAGCCTGCAGCCTGGCATGAAACCTCCAGTGCATAAACGGTCATATTGGGTGTAGCACTTTTACTGCATCATCTTTTAAGATTTTGCTCTGATAGCCACTACCAAATGTAGTATGTTCAACTTTCAAATACCATAAAATTCATGGCATCCCTATCCCTACCAATAATAACTAAACATAATGTCACCATAGAAGAGAAGCTGGGAGATAATGTGATCGAAACCTAACATAAGATGCTCTGGGGATCAGGTGTTATGTCTGTCAGTACTGGCCCTTATTCAAGGAACATTCAAATGAAAGATTGTAAAGCAGCCAATCACTGATCGTTTAGAGCAAGGGTAGTCAAACTGCAGCCCTCCAGATGTCCGTGGACTACAATTCCCAGGAGCCCCTGCCAGCGAATGCTGGCAGGGGCTCCTGGGAATTGTAGTCCACGGACATCTGGAGGGCCGCAGTTTGACTACCCCTGGTTTAGAGACTCTGGAAATGGACCAATTGTTGGGCTCTGTTAAAGACCAATCAGGTTACTTGTTGGAGTTGGTATTGAATAAAGAGTTGTTTTCAAAGAAATCTTTGTCTATGACTTAACATTGGTGATAAGGATGGGATTGCTGTGCTAGACAGCCTGTCCTGGCAAGCGACTGGTTCTGCCACTCACCAGAGAACCTACCCTTAGCCTCAGTGGCAAGAGGGACTGTCTGATCAACCATTCACCTCACCCTGCCTCTGTGGTGCTCTTCCAACACAGGGACCGCCAACATCCTGCATTCTGAGGGGAAATTCCAACTGACTGCGATGCCATCTCAGAGAGACTGGGCCCAATCACTGTTGAAATCACTACAGCACCCTATTGCTACAGCATTCAATCGCTACAGCACTCTATTGCTGATTGGCTGGAGTGTTCCTGCCTGTAGAAACTCCACAAATAACCATCACCATGACCACAATTCAAAGAATTTGACATTAGCGATCCTGAGACTGGGACTCCTACATCATGCGCCTTGAATGCTACTTTGAAGCCAGTGACATCACTGAGACTCGCCAGAAGTGCAGTACCCTGCTGGCGTCTGTGTCCGATCAACCTTCAAACTCACCTGAGATCTTCTGACTTCTGCCAAACTCCGGGAATCTGTGTACAACACTATCATCAGTGTGCTCCAGCATCATTTTGAACCACAGCTCACCGAGATTCCTAGGAGAACTTCTACTGGCGTGACCAACAAGAGGGCATTCATAAAATCAAAGAATGATAGAGTTGGAATGTAACTCCAAGGTCATCTAGTCCAACCACTTGCAGAATGCAGGAAATTTTCAACTAAATTCACAACATTCATTGTGGCCCTTTGTCTGTCAGCTTGCCACAACAACTTTGACAGTCTCTAGTGTATGCTCCATGATGGCCTCATCTGCAGTCTACATGATGAGCACACACAATGACACCACTTCTGGCAGTTCTGCTCCATTCTCCATATGGCACCCTTTTAAATACTTGAAGATGGTTATCAGATCCCCTCTCAGTCATCTCCTCTCTAGGCTAAACACAATAGCTCCCCCAACCTCTCTTCATATGTCTTGGTCTCCAAACCCCTCACCATCTTTGTTGCCCTCCTCTGGACACATTCCAGTTTGTCAACAACCCTCTTCAACTGGGGTGCCCAAAATTGAACACAGTACTCCAAGTGAGGCCAGAGCAAAGAAGAGTAAAGCAGTACCATCACCTCCCATGATCTGGACACGATAATCCGTTTGATACAGCCCAAAAATCCCATTTGCCTTTTTAGCCACTGAGTCACACTGCTGACTCATGTTCAATGTATGGTCTACTACTAGATCCTTTTCACACATGCTACTGCCAAGATGTCTCCCCCCATCTTATATTGGTGTATTTGGTTTTTCCTACCTAAATCCAGAACTTTATATTTGTCCCTATTGAACTTCATTTTATTCAGTTTAGCTCACTTCTCGAGCCTATCATGATCATCCTGTATTCTGTAGCTGTCTTCAGTTGTGTTTGCTACCCCTCCCGGTTTAGTATCGTCTGCAAATTTAATAAGTATCCCCTCTAATCCCTCATCCAATTCATTTATAAATGTGTTGAACAACACAGGCCCCAGGACAGATCTTTGGGTTACTCCTCTTGTCACTCTTTTCCAAGAAGATGCTGAACCATTAACAAGTACTCTCTGGGTACGATTTGTCAACCAGTTATTGATCCACCTGACAGAATTAAGATCCATACCGCATTTTACCAACTTGTGAACAAGAATATGATGTGCAACCTTATCAAAAGCTTTACTGAAATCCAGATAAACTTAGTCCACAGCATTCCCCTGATCCAGCAAGGTAGTCACTTTCTCAAAAAAAGAGATGTTTGGTCTGACATCACCAGGTGTGCAAGGGTTCTCTCAAAAATTCTTTTTCCGTCCCTTGTGAGGTGCACACCGTCTCCTGATAGTAGCCCCTCATATTGACATCGTTGACCATGATCCAGAAATCCAAACCGTTCCCGTCAACACCATTGATGTAGCCAGTCATTTACCTGCATAATTTTTCTCTCTCTTCTTATGCCTCGGCCAGTTATATGTAAGGCATTGAACCTAATGATAATGAAGAGTTGGCTTTTTAACTCAAATTAATTTTAAAACCTAATTTAGATTTATTTAATGTATTTTTGTTATAATTTATTTGAATGTATTGTCTAATTTTGAAGTTACTCACCCTGAGCCTACAAGGAAGGACAGGCTATAAGATTAAAGATTATTATTTGTTCTTTGTTAATTATGAGTGATCTGGATAGTCCAGGCTAGCCTGATCATATCAGATCTCTGAAGCTAAGCAGGATTGACTCTGATTAGTGGGACCACTAAGAAAATGCAGGGTTGCTAGGCAGAGATAGGCAATGGCAAAATACCTCTGAATGTTTCTTGCCTTGAAAAACCCTAAAGGGGTTTCCAGGGGACACCTGGCAATTCTGCCACCATCCTAATAACATAAGGTGAAAACCTGGTTGGCCAGATTCCTGCAATCTAATAAACTCCCCAAGTATAAGAAGCATGCAGTAATGGTTAACAGAGCATACATACCATCATGGTTGAAGTCATAGACATAGTCTGGACATGGGACTACTACCAGTTCATGTGGGAAACTCTCTGGCCAGCAAATGATTCCATCCCACTCCGGCAAGCAATTCCCATCTAACAAAGAAGGGAAAGACACCCTTAGTCAATGAAATGGAGACATTAGGGGGCGTTAATTTGAGTCTTTGGATGTCCTTTCCACAATTCCTCTTTAGTATGCTTTTGTTATGAGCTGGTTATCAGCTGCTGTTACTGGCTATGGAAGGACTAGAAAGCCCTTTGAGATATCCTGTGGGTAGGTTAAGAATCCACATAGAAGAGGAACCAGATCATGGCAGCAAGCTCTGCCCCACACTATACTATGTCCATCCTTGTAGAGCTTATGCATATATTCACACAATCAGGAAATCTTGAAGGTTATGTGCTCATAGGCACGCCATTGTCATCTAAGCATGAATTCTAGAAAAGGAAGACCCGTTAGCCCAATAGCATATCCATCTCCATCATTTATAATTTCACAGGGGGAAAGGGGGAAATAAACTAAAACAAATGTGCAGACAGGATCGTGAATTATAGAATATACTGCTACTAGCGAGAAAGCCCATTGCAACCAGGAATGCAATGGGCACTAGGACCCAGAGGACACCCAGAACTCTCTCTCTCTCCCCCCCCCCCCCCCATAGCTACTGGAGACATAGGAAGTAATAAGGGCTGGTTTATAGCAGGGAATGAGGGCTTGTTGGCAGTTTGGGGCGGCTCTCTCTGTCTGTCCTTCAAAGCAGGAGCCATAGCAGGTAATGAGGGTTTGTTAGCAGTTTGGCAGGGCTCTCTCTCAGGCACTGGCTCCTGCAGCCTCTGAGAGCGTCCAGGGAGGGAGGGAAGGAAGGAGCTGTAAGTGCAGGGCCAATCCCTATTCCAACTCGGACACCCCAGACCATTCCACCCCCCCTCAGGCTTTCACAAATATTAAGAGGAGGAACAATGGATAATGATACCATATTGGAAATGAAAATACCATACAGCAGTGCTTCTCAAATGTCAGGTAACTGAGATAAGTTTTTTTCCCTCAGAACTAAAACGGCAATCACTTTAGATGCAGTTTTGAAGCATGTGACAAAAAACCTCAGAGCAACTCATGCCCAGTGCCTCTGCATGAGTACCTGTTCTAGACAGCTGGTACCTTTGCAGCATCTCGACAAAATTTCGGAGATAGAATAAGGTGACCATTATTGCTGCTTTTCACGGGACTGTCCCGCCTTTGGCAAAATAGTCCCGCATCCCATCAGGTACTTAGAAAGTCCTGCACCTAACTGCAAAGTGAGCACTCGGCACAGCCCTGCCCAGCCTGGCTGCCCGGCCTTCGCCAAGCTCAAGCACCACCCCCATGCCACATGCCACACCTGTCTGGACTCCGCCTTCTTCCACAGGCGGGACCTGCGAGGGAATGGAAGGTGCACAGCAGCATGTGAAACTTCAGCCAAGAGGTGAGCAAGCAAACAAGGTGAGCCGGGGAAGCGAGCGGGTGGGGCAAGCAAGAAAATGAGGTGAGCTGGGGAAGCGAGCGGGCGGGGCAAGCAAACATATGAGGTGAGCCGAGAAAGCGGGCGGGGCAAGCAAGCAAACAAGGTGAGCCGGGGAAGAGATCAGGCGGGGCAAGCAAACGAGGTGAGCTGAGAAAGGGGGGCGGGTTTTGTCTTCTCAGCCGCCACACTAAAGTTCCTCCCTGGCTGCCTTCTCTTTGGAGCTCGTGGCCTAACCTTCCCAATTTTCTCCCTGGTGCTTTTGTAAGTGTGCGTGCTTATTGCTTTGTGTGTATGTCCCTTCCCTAGGCTAAAGCTTTCCAATTTTCTCCCTGGTGCATTTCCTAAGTGTGTCTGCTTATTATTGCTTTGTGTGTGTGTGTGTGTGCGCATATGCTGGGGTTCTTCTCCTGAGATCTACCCTGCCTTATAACTATCTCAAACCCTTCTTACAGTTAATTTCCCCTTCTCTGGGCAATTTCTTCCTATCAGCACATATTTTTCAAGATAGGGAAGTACACCATTTTAATTATGGCATCCTTTAATTGTTTTCAGTAAAAACAATTTTACTTCTATTATTAGTCCTAATGCTGACTACAGGCTTTTTGATTGATATTCCTTGAATTTTAGTCTGCATCAAAGAACAAGGGCATAGAAATGCTTATTGCAAGACCAGCTTATATGTAAAAGATTTAAAAACAAACAAACAGAGATGGAATGGCAACTTTACCAAAAACATTTTATTATCACCATGTAGGGTGTCAAATGCTTTCTCCTACAGACTTCCCCTCACTGGCATGCTGGAGGCAAAACTTTACTTTGGGGCTCTCATATCTTCAGTGCCCCTGAGTTAACTACCCCTCTCACCTGGCATTAACCAGAAGGGGATCTTACAATAGTGCTGTCAAGCAGCCACGCCCAGGGGCAAGGAGTGTGCAAGGCTCCTCAGCTGAATAACTGTAGTAACTACAAGGCACAAACTCACTGGAACTAACTACAAGGCACAAACATACAAGATAGTTCCAGGCAAAATAAAAAGAAATGGAAGGAAGGTCACTTGTTAGTTAACTTACAATCCTTCAACATCTGATGCAGCCTCAGAAGGAGTCTTACTGTTGCATAGTGAACCTCTCCCCAGGACTGTATTTACAAGCACCATCCTCCTTCATCATTCACACTAAACTTTCTTTTTTTGTCTGTCTCTCTGAACCCCAAACAAAGGAACAGCTCCCCTTTTTAGATCCCCCTCCCACATGGACTGATAGGGCATTGGCCAATCTGGGCACTAGGAGCCAGAGTTCAAGCCTGCCAGAAGCAGGACAGTCAACTGAGAGGTGTTAACACATTAAGAAGATGGCATGTTTTTTCCTTTGGGTTGTAAACTATGCTCTCTACCTAGCGAAGTGTATCTTTCCCATGCTGTGCCAGTCTTTGAGATGCCATCTAACCTGTCCATCACCATAACTGTCACATTATCACTGCCATCTGCCCCTCATCTCACAGAGCACCTTTTAAGCAACGACAGCAATCTACCAAAAAAAAAATCACTTGAGTGAGAAATATGCCAAAGAATAAAATAATACTATACATACGTTTTTTAATGTTTTATATTTGTTAATTGTACTTAATTGTTAATTGTTGAAATTTAAAAAAATTACAATACTATTTTTGCATTCTATGAGAAATTTTATTGCTCCATATAGAAACCCTACCCCCCCCCCCCCGGTCAATGGCATTCCTCTTTAGCAATCTTAAAATCTGGTCACCTTAAGATACAATCATTCAGTCATACCCAGTGCAAAGATGCAATAGAAGCACTCACTTGCTTACTGGGAAATGGAGGCTTACTGGGAGAATACTAGGCCAGCTAGTATTTTACTAGGCCATTCAGAGATGCAAGAGGCAGCTTCCTCAATGGGTTGGAACTTTGGCTCAATATGCCTTTCATTTTAAGGAAGACAGTGTATTGTAGGCCACAGTTCCGAGATTACAAATTCAGCAAACTAAGGGGGAAGGCAAATGGGCATTCCAAATGATCTAAGATTATTTTCTGCTTTCAGCAGGCCAAGGGATGTTAAACTCGGCCTATTTGTTTCTTTGTTCTATGGTGTCCTTTATGTATGCATATTTCACAGTTAAATAGATCTTTTTGCAATGTTTTAAGAACATTTTCACTGGCAGTCTTCAAGCAAAGGTGGAATACACACTTTTCTTGGATGCTTTAGGATGCTTAGGGCTGATCCTGCATTGAGCAGGGGGTTGGACTAGATGGCCTGTATGGCCCCTTCCAACTCTATGATTCTATGAAATTCTTGTTTCCATTCCAAGGGCTAGAGATGCAGGAATACCAGGTACCTTTCACTTTCTCCTGCAGGGCATTTGTCTGCATGTGACATATTGTTTTTGCTTTGTTTAGCAAATAAATTTGCTCTTCTTTTGTTAGCACATCATCCGTGTCCACCTGCCAGAGAAGAAAGAAAAGGGGATTAGGCTCAGGGAACGAGGCAATGGGAACTGTGCAAAGAGACTGACTGTGAGCTCTAAGACTTGGACCTATAGTGGTGCTGCAAATAATTCAGCCATAGGGGAAGTACTCCTGGGTGAGTTTATTTGTATACAACTAAATTTTACAGCTATATGTATACAATTAAATGTTCTGGTCCTTTCTGGACTTTTTCAAGCAATTGTTTGAGAAGTGCATGCAATAAGTGTGGCAAACTGGAAAGAGTTCCTGAAGAAATCAGAGCACCCTCCTGGCTTGTAAATCCCTGGGTTAGATCTAGCCTGCTTTTTCACCCCATCTTGCCTAATTCTCTTCCTTTCTGTCCCACCTGGCACATGTAGATTCTATGATCCCTAGCATAACCATTTTGATGCTCTAAGATAGGCTTTCTCAACCAGGGTTTCATGAAACCCCAGGGTTTGTCGATGGCCATGGAAGGGTTTCCCAATCATAGAATCATAGAATAATAGAGTTGGAAGGAACCTCCTGGGTCCAACCCTCTGTACTATGCAGGATACTCACATCCCTACCGCTTATCCACTGTAACTTGCCACCCCCTTGAACTTTCACAGAATCAGCCTCTCCGTCAGATGGCTATCCAGGCGCTGTTTAAAAATGTCCAAAGATGGAGAACCCACCACCGCCCAAGGAAGCCTGTTCCACTGAGAAACCACTCTAACTGTCAGGAACTTCTTCCAGATGCTTAGACAGAATTTCATCCCATTGGTTCTGTTTCATCCCTCCAGAGCAAGAGGGAACAACTCTGCTCCATCCTCTATATGGCAGCCTTTTAAATACTTGAAGATGGTTATCAGATCCCCTCTCAGTCGCCTCCTCTCCAGGCTAAGCAGACCAAGCTCCCAACCTTTCCTCGTACTATAGACTAGGCCTGAAGTATACAGATGAGCTTATGTAATGAGTATTATTTGCTAAATTATTTGTGTTTGTTCTGGTTAGAGGACCTGTTCTCTTTTTGAGGATTAAGGTCACTTGACAGTTCTAATATGAGCCTGGGATCTGCATCTTTCACTTGATTTGGCTTGGAAATTGTTTATCATTAGGAGAAAATGTCATTTCGACCTCTTGAAGAGGAAGATGTCACTTGTCTCTGGAGATAGCATGGGTTGCCTGAATGATGGAAAATAACAGAGACATGGTGGTCTCTATGATATTGGAAGAGAGTTGAGGAAGGAATGGATCACCTAGCTACGGTGATCACCTAGCTACAGTGAACTACCTTCCGAGGAAGCCTGTCCCACTGAGAAACCACTGTCAGGAACTTCTTCCAGATGTTTAGACAGAATTTCTTTTGAATTAATTTCATCCCATTGGATCTGGTCAGACCCTCCAGGGCAAGAAAGAACAACTCTGCTCCGTCTTCTATACGGCACCCTTTTAAATACTTGATTTAAATACACTGGTTACCAGCTTCTGGATCAAGTTCAAGGTCTTGGTTATGACCTTTAAGGCTATACGTGGCTTGGGTCCAGCCTACCAATGGGACTGCTTTTCTCCTTACGCACCCCGTAGGGCACTTTGCTCTGTGGGTATGAATCTGCTTATGGTCCCGGGAACCTGGGAGGCATGCCTAGCCTCAACCAGGGCCAGGTGTCAAGCGTTGAAAGAACTCACAACTAGCTTCTTAATAATAAGAAAGCTTTATTGAGAAGTACTGCAAACATCAAGACTGGCGAAGTCAAATCTGACTTGAGTGCAGATTTGCTTCTTCTTATCAATACAATTCTCCCGCCCAAAACTTGAAAGTTCCCAAGGGAGGGGAGAAAGAGAGAGAAGAGGCACATGCAATTTAAACAATGATACATTCTCATGACCTTGAATGGTTGATAGCAAAACCGGGCCCAGCCGAGAGGCCTCAACAAGTGATAAGAGTTACAACAACATATATTTCACTTTTACTAGTTAGCATGATTACAGGACCTGAAGCAACCAGGCGCCAAGCAATATAACTGTCATGGAAGAACTCAGGCTAATTTATGACAAGGATTCTAACAATCCTGACATCCTTCCACCCTAAAAAGACCCCTCCCCACACTAGCCCGCATCCACTGGTCGAGGGCATTCAGGAAAAGCACGGTGGAAAGCCCGAAGGAGGCGGGGGGCTTTCACATTCTCCGCCTCCACCCACTCCCTTTCCCCTGAAGGGAAATCTTTCCAATCCACCAAATATTGGAGTCGACCCTTGTGCACATGAGAGTCCAAGATCTGGTTGACCTCGTAGTGGGTGTCTTTATCAATATAGACAGGCACTGGTGTTGAGAGCGGAGGGTGCCACACATCCGGCGCAGGGGCTCGCCGCAGCAGGCTGGAATGAAAAACCGGATGCACATTCCTGTAAGTTTTAGGCAAACGCAATTCCACAGTCACAGCATTGATCAGTTTTACAATGGGAAAGGGCCCCACGAATTTGGGACCCAGTTTCTTAGATTGTTGCTGACAGCGTAGGTTTTTTGTAGACAGGTAGGCAAGGTCACCTACTTTCCAAGCTGGTGCAGGTGCACGTTTTTTGTCTGCCTGGGCCTTATAACCTTGTTTAGCCTCCTCAAGGCTAGAGACAATGTCAGGCCATCCTGCACTAATAGTTGCCGCCCATTTTGTGACTTCAGGGGCTTCAACAGAGACTAGATCCCAGGTGGGTGCAGCAACTAGGTCTGTCCCGTACACCACCTTAAAGGGAGACACTCCAGTGGAGGCATGCACCCCGTTATTGTAGGCAAACTCAGCAAGAGGCAAGAGGGCAACCCAATCATTTTGTTGGTGATTAATAACACAGCGCAGGTACTGTTCAAGAATTTGGTTCACCCGTTCAGTCTGCCCGTTGGACTCAGGGTGGTAGCCCGACGTCAGGGCTTGCTCTATCCCCAGCAACTTCAAAAGCTCCCGCCAGAACCTGGCAACGAACTGAGAGCCTCGATCCGTGAGCAATCTCCTAGGAATTCCATGTAGTCGGATTATGTGAGTCACAAACATAGAAGCCAGTTTGGCCGCTGAGGGCAAGCCCGCACAGGGAATAAAATGGGCCTGCTTTGAAAAGGCATCCACCACCACCCAAACTACAGTCTTGCCCTGGCTGGAAGGCAGGTCCGTAATAAAGTCCATGGTGACATCGGACCAAGGGCGGGCAGGGGTGGGCAGAGGCTGCAGCAGCCCTCGTTTCTTTCCTCCTGGGGGTTTGGAAACCAGGCAGGTAGGGCAGCCCTGCACGTACTTCTCTACATCGATCCTTAATGTTGGCCACCAATAATGTCTCCTGAGCAGGTGCAGAGTTTTCACGAAACCAAAATGTCCTGCAGTTTTTGCATCGTGACAAAGTTTTAAAACGTCCCCTCGCGCTGCCGCTGGAACGTAAAGGCGCTCCCCCTTGAAAAACAGGCCCCCCTTGTCAACTAGGGCAGGGCGGAGGGAGGCAAACTCAGAGTCCAGTAACACCTCCTTCTGAACCCACCCACCGGGAATCGGGTTTCCTTTCTTTGTTTGACTGCGCGTCACTGCTGCCATCCCCAATTGGGCGGGGGTGAAAACTGTATCCACCAATGGGTCGCGCTTACTGTTGTACTGGGGCAAGCGAGAGCGTCCGCCAAAAAGTTCATTTTGCCTGGCAGATGCTTAAGAGTAAAGTTGAAACGAGAGAAAAACTCCGCCCACCGCATTTGCTTGGCCGAGAGTGAGCGGGGCTGCTTGAGTGCTTGGAGATTTTTATGGTCTGTCCAAACTACAAACGGGACTGCAGACCCCTCCAACCAATGCCTCCAAGTGGCAAGGGCTAATTTCACTGCGGCTGCCTCTTTTTCCCAAATCGCCCAGTTGCGTTCTGCCCCGGAAAACCTCTTAGACAGATAGGCTAAGGGGTGCAACTTCCCATCCTCCCCCTCTTGCAGGATCACAGCCCCCATTGCTACATCCGAGGAATCTACTTGCACGGTAAATTGCTTAGTGGGGTCAGCATGGGCCAACACCGGTTCAGATGTAAAAAGGAGCTTCAGATTCTCAAAAGCTTCCTGACACAGGGGGGTCCACTGGAGTGGGGCGCCCGGTCAATTTGCCGCCTTTCCCCCTTCCTTCGTTTTCAACAACTCAGTGAGCGGCAATGCCACCTTGGCAAAACTGGGAATAAACGTTCTATAAAAGTTCGCAAGCTGGACGTGGTCAAACAAGAAATGAGAAGACTGAACATCGACATTTTAGGAATCAGTGAACTAAAATGGACAGGAATGGGTGAATTTAATTCAGATGACCATCAGGTATACTACTGTGGACAAGAATCTTGCAGAAGAAATGGAGTAGCCTTCATAATCAATAAAAGAGTAGGAAAAGCAGTCTTGGGATACAATCCCCAAAATGACAGAATGATCTCAGTTCGAATCCAAGGCAAACCATTCAACATCACAGTGATCCAGGTCTATGCCCCAACCACTGCTGCTGAAGAGGATGAAGTTGATCAGTTCTATGAAGCCCTACAACACCTTCTAGAAGCAACGCCAAAAAATGATGTGCTTATCATCATGGGGGATTGGAATGCTAAAGTAGGAAGCCAAAAGATAACCGGGATAACAGGCAAGTTTGGCCTTGGAGTACAAAATGAAGCAGGGCACAGGCTGGTAGAATTTTGTCAAGAAAATACAATGGTCATAGCAAACACTCTTTTCCAACAACCCAAGAGACGACTCTACACATGGACATCACCAGACGGTCAACACAGAAATCAGATTGACTATGTGCTCTGCAGCCAAAGATGGAAAAGTTCTATCCAGTCAATAAAAACAAGACCAGGAGCTGATTGTGGTTCAGATCATGAGCTTCTTGTTGCAAAATTTAGGCTTAAATTGAAGAAAGTAGGGAAAACCACTAGGCCACTCAGGTATGAACTAAATCATATCCCCAACGAATACACAGTAGAGGTGACAAATAGATTTAAGGAATTAGATGTGATAGACAGAGTGCCTGAAGAACTATGGACTGAGGTTCGCAACATTGTACAAGAGGTAGCAACTAAAACCATCCCAAAGAAAAAGAAATGCAAGAAATCAAAATGGCTGTCTGAGGAAGCTTTACAAATAGCTAAGGAGAGAAGGGAAGTGAAAGGCAAGGGAGAAAGAGAAAGATACACCCAATTGAATGCAGAATTCCAGAGAAAAGCTAGAAGAGATAAGAATGCCTTCTTAAATGAACAGTGCAAACAAATAGAAGAAAACAATAGAATGGGGAGGACCAGAGATCTTTTCAAGAAAATTGGAGATATGAAGAGAACCTTTCATGCAAAGTTGGGTATGATAAGGGACCAAAATGGTAGGGACCTCACAGAAGCAGAAGAGATTAAACAAAGGTGGCAAAATTATACAGAACAACTATACAAGAGCGAGCTTAACATCCCTGATGACCACAGTGGGGTAGTTACTGACCTGGAGCCAGATATCCTGGAATGTGAAGTCAAATGGGCCTTAGGAAGTCTGAGCAACAATAAAGCTAGTGGTGGTGACAGCATTCCAGTTGAACTATTCAAAATCTTAAAAGACGATGCAGTAAAAGTGCTACACTCAATATGCCAGCAAATTTGGAAAACTCAACAATGGCCACAGGATTGGAAAAGGTCAGTTTACATTCCAATCCCAAAGAAGGGCAATGCCAAAGAATGTTCAAACTACCGCACCATTGCACTAATTTCTCATGCTAGCAAAGTTATGCTCAAAATCCTACAAGCTAGGCTCCAGCAATATGTGGACCGAGAACTTCCAGAAGTACAGGCAGGATTTCGAAGAGGCAGGGGAACTAGAGATCAAATTGCCAACATACGCTGGATCATGGAGAAAGCTAGAGAGTACCAGAAGAACGTCTACTTCTGCTTCATTGACTATGCTAAAGCCTTTGATTGTGTGGAGCACAACAAATTGTGGCAAGTTCTTAAAGAGATGGGAATACCAGAGCATCTTATTTGTCTCTTGAGAAATTTATATGCAGGTCAAGAAGCAACAGTGAGAACTGAACATGGAATCACTGACTGGTTCAAAATTGAGAAAGGAGTTCGGCAAGGCTGTATACTGTCGCCTTGCCTATTTAACTTGTATGCAGAGCACATCATGAGAAATGCGGGATTAGAGGAGTCACAAATTGGGATCAAGATTGCAGGGAGAAATATCAACAACCTCAGATATGCAGATGATACCACTCTAATGGCAGAAAGTGAAGAGGAACTAAAGAGCCTGTTGATGCGGGTGAAGGAGGAGAGTGCAAAAGTTGGCTTGAAACTCAACATCAAGAAAACAAAGATCATGGCATCCGGCCCTCTCAATTCCTGGCAAATAGATGGGGAAGAAATGGAGATAGTGACAGATTTTATTTTCCTGGGCTCCAAGATCACTGCAGATGGGGACTGCAGCAAAGAAATTAAAAGACGCTTGCTCCTGGGGAGGAAAGCTATGGCAAATCTAGACAGCATCCTAAAAAGCAGAGACATCACCCTGCCAACAAAAGTGCGTTTAGTCAAGGCTATGGTATTCCCAGTTGCAATGTATGGCTGCGAAAGTTGGACCATAAGGAAGGCCGAGCGTCAAAGAATTGAGGCTTTTGAACTCTGGTGCTGGAGAAGACTCTTGCGAGTCCCTTGGACTGCAAGGCGAACAAACCGGTCAGTCCTAGAGGAGATCAACCCTGACTGTTCCTTAGAAGGCCAGATCCTGAAGATGAAACTCAAATACTTTGGCCACCTCATGAGAAGGAAAGACTCCCTGGAGAAGAGCCTAATGCTGGGAGCGATCAAGGGCAAAAGAAGAAGGGGACGACAGAGAATGAGGTGGCTGGATGGAGTCACTGAAGCAGTCGGTGCAAACTTAAATGGACTCCGGGGAATGGTAGAGGACAGGAAGGCCTGGAGGATCATTGTCCATGGGGTCGCGATGGGTCGGACACGACTTCGCACATAACAACAACAAAAGTTCGCAAAACCTAAGAAGATCTGGAGCTGCCTCCTCGTCCTGGGGGGTTCCCAGGCCAACAAGTCACGTACTTTGCCCGGATCCATTTCAATTCCCTCTTTGGAAACCCGGAACCCCAGAAACTCCACCGCATCCCGGTGGAATTCGCATTTTGAAAGTTTGGCAAACAGATGGTGCTTCCGCAGCCGGCTGAGCACTTCGCGGACTAATTTGGCGTGTTTGCCCAGGTCTTCTGAATACACCAAAATATCATCAATGTAAACCAGCACCCCTTGATAGAACAAATCATGCATACTTTCATTTATCATGTTCATGAACACACCCGGAGCGCCGGCGAGGCCGAACGGCATGACAGTGTATTCAAATTGACCCAAGGGGGTGTTAAAAGCGGTCAGGTACTCATGCCCCTTCTTTATGCGGACCCTGTAATAGGCTTCTCTCAAGTCCAGTTTTGTAAAAATCCGGGCCCTCCCCAAATGTCCCAACAAGTCCTTAATCAAAGGCAAGGGGTAAGCATTGCAGGTGGAAACAGCATTCAGCCCTCTGTAGTCCGTACAGAGGCGTAGGGACCCATCCTTCTTTTTCACAAAGAGGACTGGGGCAGCCAGGGGGGAAGTGGCCGGTCTGATAAATCCCCTGGCTAAATTCTTGTCCAAGAACTCCCTAAGCTCCTTCATTTCCCTAGGGCTCATTGAATACAGTTTGGCTTTGGGAAGTGGCTCCCTCTTCTTCAGCTCAATTGCACAATCTGTTTTACGGTGGGGAGGTAGTTGGTCGCATTCGGTCTCTGCAAACACATCCTCAAATTCTCGATACTCCCGTGGGAGGGCAGGCGCCCTAGCCGCCCCCACTGCGGCCACGGTTCGACAGCCCTGCGTGGGTTGGGGCCGCACATGCTGCTTGCAACTAGGTGACGAAAACTTCACTGTCCCTTTCTTCCACTTTACCGTGGGATCGTGCTCCCGCAACCAGTCCAGCCCCAACACACACGGAAATGCAGAGTGGGGCGCCACCAGGGGTTGGATCTGCTCCCAATGTTTTTCAATGTCCAAGTCCATCGGGAGCGTTTTTACCGTGGCCTCCCCCCCTGGGGCACATTTCCCATCCAGTTGAGTAATGGGTAGGGGCTCCCCCAGAGGCACCTTCCCCACCCCCAAAGTCTCGGCTAGCGCTGGGCTAACTAGGGTTTTAGTACAACCCGAGTCCACTATGCAACGAACCCCCAATTTTTTCCCAGAATTGGGCTCTGTGAGAGTTGCGGGCAAGAGGACCAGTGGAGAGTCACTCACCGCGCGTCTGCCCCTGCCGGAGACCTGCTGGCGGGGCGCCTTCACAGCAGGTCGTCTTCGTTTCCCGACTGCTCCTCCGATTGTATTTCTTCATCTTGGCTGCTGCCTTCCGATTCTTCCACCACAGTCGCGGCACCAGCCGGTGCAAGCAGGGACTTGGCGGTTTTCTTCGGGGCCACTTTCTTGGTTGTAGAAGCTTTGGCTGAGGTTCCCCCCGCTGGCTTGGTACTGGGCGAGGTCTTGGTTGGGCATTGGGCGAGAAAATGGCCAGCCTGGCCACAGGCCAGACATAATCCCTTTTCCATGCGCCGAGAGCGCCCTCTCGGTTCCAGTTTAGCCTTGGGCTTGGCTTTCTTGGGAGTAGAGGTCTTCCCACCCGTCTTGTCAGCAATTCCTTTATATTCGGCCGCCCGCTCCAGACGGCTTTCCATCTCTCCTGCCAGCTGCACCCAACCCAACACAGTCAGTGGGTCTTCCAAAAGGAGGCACTTGCTGGACAAGTCTCCGGAGAGTCCCCCCACGAAAGCATGCACTCTCTGGGGCTCAGTCCAATCCGGCACAGCTGATGAAAGTTCCTTGAATTCCCTGGCATACTCAGCCACCGTCATTTTCCCTTGCTTCAGGGCCTTGAGTCTCTTTTCCGCCGTCTCCTTCTCGAAAGGCTCCACGTACATCAGGCGCATGGTTCTTAGGAAGTGATTGTAGTTACGGACGGCTCTCGGATTGTAACGATAGAGGTCCATGAACCACTTTGCCGCCTTTCCTTCCAAGCACTCCCCCACGAAACGAATGCGCTCGGCATCGTCATTGAAGGTGAACCCCATGTCCATCATGTAGGCTTGAAGATGCACCAGGAACGACGGGAAAGTTGACGGATCACCCGAGAACTTGGCTTTGAATTTGTAGGTGCTCCGCATTTCCACTCCCCTGAGATGGGGAGGCAGACGTCCCGGGCCCCAATCCATTGGAGCCCGCGCTCCACGACCAACACCTCGACCAACTCCTACCGCTGCTCTCGCCGCCGCCGCTGCTCTCGCCGCGACCGCTGCTCTCGCTGCCGCCACGGCTCCAGCCGCTCCGCCAGCCGCCCCCGTGGCTCCGTCCGCGGCCCCAGCTCCGTCAGCAGCCGTCGCTGCAATTTGTAATCCACCGGCTCCAGCAGCCAGTCCTTGGGCCACGACTTGACCCACGCCCTGGAGTCCCGCTCCTCTCCCAGCATCGGCCCCACCAAGGCCGCCATCGTCTTCCTCTTCCTGCTGCTGCGCTGCCGCTCTCGCCGCCGCCAGGGCTGCGGCTTCGGCGGCGGCATTCATCGCCACCTCCTCGCACTCTCTCAGGGTAGGAAGATCCCCCAGCCTTTGGCCGCCAGGCTCGCGGAAGTCCACTTGCAACTCGCGCAGCAAGCGTCTCGCCTCACGCTGCTCTTCCGGATCCAATCGTCCAGATCCACCCTGCAGCCAGCTGGTCACCTTGTCAAGTTTCTGCTGCAACTCCCGCACCTCGAGGGTGGACGCCATCCCTTGGCTGGGCACCCCCACGGGCAGTTGATCAGGCCACTGCTCATCACCTGTCAGGTGGTCGTACTTTGATAGACGCCTGCGTTCGGTGATGTGCGTTTCCAGGAAATCTCCGTGACCCGGGGTTGCATCTCCCAAGGCTCTGGCCATGCCCGAGCTAAACGAGCCCATGCCGGCCACTTCGCCCTGAGAGAAGTCCCATTCCAGGCCCTCTTCCTGCTCAGTATAAATGTTACCCTCGTCCTGCATGTTGGCAGGCGAAAGGTGTTGTGAGATTTGACTTAATGTCAAGCGTTGAAAGAACTCACAACTAGCTTCTTAATAATAAGAAAGCTTTATTGAGAAGTACTACAAACATCAAGACTGGCGAAGTCAAATCTGACTTGAGTGCAGATTTGCTTCTTCTTATCAATACAATTCTCCCACCCAAAACTTGAAAGTTCCCAAGGGAGGGGAGAAAGAGAGAGAAGAGGCACATGCAATTTAAACAATGATACATTCTCATGACCTTGAATGGTTGATAGCAAAACCGGGCCCAGCCGAGAGGCCTCAACAAGTGATAAGAGTTACAACAACATATATTTCACTTTTACTAGTTAGCATGATTACAGGACCTGAAGCAACCAGGCGCCAAGTAATATAACTGTCATGGAAGAACTCAGGCTAATTTATGACAAGGATTCTAACAATCCTGACACCAGGGCCTTTTAGTTCCTGGCCCCTACCTGGTAGAATGACCTCCCTGAAGAGCTAAACTCCTGTGGTTTAAGAACAGGCTCCCTTTCCCTCCAGGTTCAGGATTTACTATTAATTGAGCCACTATAAAGCTCCTCTATCTACCATCCTAGACCACATGTATCATGTTGCCAACTACTAGAAATGTTGGAGGGAAAATTCTATAAATTTGTACCACCATTTTAACATTATCATTGTTATAAATATTGTTAGTCTTCTAGGGGAACTTTTAACTAAGGATATTTTTATTGTTAAGATATTGTTTTTATGATATGTTTGTGAACCATCATGAGCTGGGAAATGCTGAGAGTGGTGGTATAGAAATATAATTAATAAATAAACTAAATAAATAAATATATTTCCCCAGACTGAACTCAGGGTTTTCTCACAGTCAATCCTTCTGTTCTACATGTTACCTTTGGCAGAGTGATCACCAGTATGTCTCTTATTAAATAAACTAACACTGGTTAAGTACCTGAACCATGGTATTCACTGTGTTGGAGAATGCAGAGAGAGTTCACGGTGGCACTTGTTTAGGTCCATGACAATGGCACACTGGGGTGCTACACTGGATTGCTCCCATCCATCTCAAGCTATGCTGAGTTCCCTTGGGCCTGAAGCCACAAATATACAAAGAGCTCAACCACCTCATTGCCCAGGGCAATTGTGAACCAGTCTCTACCGCGAAGTGGGAAATGCTCATCATGACCCCACTCAAGACAAAAAGCAGCAATTTATGCCAAATACAAATGCACAATCAACAAAACCTTACAGCACTATGCATATCCAGTTCTAGTTGTCAGCTATCTCCTCACATCTCTGTCTGGGTGCAAGGTCTTTGTAATTTTCAGACTTGCCCAGCCTACCAGCAACTGCCTGGAGATAATGCTATGGCAGAGGCCCAGATGATTGTTACACATAGAGGTGCATTCCATGTCAAGACTTCAATTTGGGGTAAGTGTGTCCCCTGGCATCTTCCAAAACTTAGTGGAAGATCTGCTCCAGGGCTTGTTCGAAGTCGTCTCATATTTTGACCATGTCCTGATCTGCAGTGTCTCAGATGAAGAGCTTGCAGCATGTCTCCATTCCATCCTGATCGAATTCCAGTCTGCTGTGCATCAAGAAAGAAAAATGCCAGCAGGGGGTGTCATCCATCGAGTGCTTTGGATTTCACCCAGCATTCACCCAACAGCATCTAAATTCAAGGTCATTCAACAGGCACCCACGCCTAAATCAAAGCCTGAAACGTAGGCCTTTTTAGGGCTGCTCAATTTTTATCATGCCGTCTTTTCAAACAAGGCTTTGGTAGCCAAGCCGTTGCACAGGCTCCTGAACAAGCAAGACCCATGGGTCTGTTCCTGTCAGCACCAGACCACATTTGAGAAAGTAAAAGGTCATGCACCAGCCTGGAAAGGCCATGGGCCATGTTGATGCACTCAGCTGCTTCCCTCTCTGTGACCTCAACCTGTCCCTGGCTCATCACATCCTGCTGCTCAAAGACCTTCCGGAGCCACCTTTGCATGCCTCTGATATTGCCTCTGCTTCAGCCCAAGACAAGGTTCTGAACTGGGTTTGGATGGGGTGGCCTAAGGACTGGCCTAAGGATGTCTTTACCCCTTTCACAGCCTCACAGTATGAGCTATCTGCCCACAAGGACTGCCCAAGCTGCAAGCTCATGTCCTGTTGGCTCTCCACTGTCAGAAGTGTCATGCTTATGCCATGATTGTTAGCATTTGTTAGATGTGTAGATGCCTACATCTACACATATACCTGTGTCAGGGCCAGTTTATTGCCACATGGCTTCTGCACCTTGGCTGGGCCAGCGCACACTGAAGATGAGGCAGGGAGGGTGGCAGGGAGTCCCTGCGCCCTCTCGCCACTCCTTCAGTCTGCTCTGTCCCAGCCAAGCCACAGGAACCACAAGGCTCCCATAGTTTGGCTGGAACAGCGCTCCACTTCCCTGCTGGGTGGGGGGGGGGAACGGGGATTTCCAGAACTGGCCCAGCCGAGCCACCGGAGCTATGTGGCTTCCACGGCTTGGATGGGCCAGCACATGCTAAAGGTGAGGCGGGGAGGGTAGCAGGATGTCCCCATCCTCCCTGCCTCCCCTTCAGTCTGCGTTGTCCCAGCTGAGTTGCCAGCCTGATCAAGATGGGGGGAGGGTAGGAGAGAGCCGTCCTGGTGCTCCCTTGACCTTCCCTTGCATAGTAAAATGGCTGCCTACAGCAGCCTCCACTAATTCCTTTGCACGTCAGTTGAGGCTTCTGTTGGGATGGAGGTATTTTACTATGTGAGGGAAGGGCAGGGGTGATCAAGTTGGGAGAGTGGGTGGGAGGGAGCTGTCCGTGCACCCCTGCCCTTTCCTCATGTAGCATAATGGCTGCACTCCCTGCAGCATCTGAGGCTGCTGCAGGGACACAGGTATTTTATACTATTTGAAGGAACAGCAGGGGTGCCAGTATAGCTGACAATCTGATCAAGTTAGGGGGGAGGGCGAGAGGGAGATGTCGTGGTGCACCCCTGCTCTTCCCTCGCATAGTAAAACAGCTACATGCCCTACAGCAGCCTTGGCCAGTTGCTTTGCACACTGGCCAAGGCTTCTGCGGAGGTGCAGGTAATTTAATATGTGAGGGAGGGGCGGGGGGGCCCAGGACGGCTACCACCCAGATTGAGTTGGGGGGAAGGGAGCTGTCCTGGTGCATCTAGTATCACACCCAGACTTCTGGCGGAGTGAACCACTGACTGTTGTACCCCATCCAGGTTGGGTAGAGAGGCTTCCTCACTTGGACCCTTCCTGCCCAGCCATAGGACCTCTGTCTTTGAAGGGTTGAGCTCCAGATTACTCTGCCTGAGCCATCCCATCACTGTTTCCAGGTATCTGGCTAAAGATTCTGAGGGTGTACATGCTGAACAAATATTCGATCCCATTAAGTAAAAGTTCTAATGTAAAAATTTGTTTCTGTTTTCTGTTTGCAGTCTTCCCTGGCATAGGGATTGTAATGCATTTGTAGACTTCACCCTGAGAATTTCAACTTGGGAAATCTAAACACAGGAACATCAATTTGTGGACCTAAATCTCCTGCTTCTCAAAATGAACGAATGATCTAACTAGCCTATTTCAATTTTGTTTCAGTGTCTGTACCACCCTTTTCTCCCACAGCTAACTCGAAGTTGCTTACAACAGCTTCTCTTTTTTCCCCAACAACCCTGTAAGGCAAGTCTGGCTGAGAGTGATCCCTGTAAAGCAAGTCTGGCTGAGAGTGGACTAAGGTGATCCATTGAGTTTCTGTGGCAGAGAGGGGATTGGAATCTATATCTCCCAGACCCTAGTAGGCTACCCTAACCAATCAATCTTTCAGGAGCAATAGACAAGAGTACTTGTATGTGTTTTCAAGAAGATGAGACTACGCCATTACAAGAAACTTATTTTGTCATATAAAACAGCAGAACTGAGATTCTTGTCAGAGAATTTTTCTAAAAGCTACCAAAACATGGGTTGCTGCGAACAGATCACCTGTGTGCATATTTCATAGATAGCATCATGCAGAATGAGCAAGCCATTGTTTTCATTCTAGCTCCCATTCACACAGGTCAGTCAAAATATATTTATATGGGTGACCAAATATAACTAGTGGTTCTCTTTTCTGGAACAAGAAAAACAAGCTTGCTAGATTACCATGACACTTAATAATGTTTTTCAGAACTGTTCAGGACTGGCTCACACAGTCAAACATGCCAGCACTTTTCTGTGCCAGTCCAGATGTTTTGGAGAAACACAGCCTGGAGGGAGAAGATTTTTTCATTTGTCGTGTTCAGTCACTGCCTGGTCATGAGTTCTGGCATAGAACAATGACCATGTCTCACACAGAATGCTCATCAAAACAATTTGCACTTGCTCAATACTTTATTTAACCCCCAATGAAATGGATGGGATTTGCACCAGAATCCCCTTATACAAGTTTATGGGGGAGAGAACATTTGCAGCACCCCATGTTTACAATAAAGCCATAACAGCAGCACAAAGACTGCAAATTGGGTCAGGGAAACGAACTATAAAAGGACTTACCAAAGCACCAACCATATTCAGAAGAGAGAAGCAGAGGACAGCTGACATCGTGCTTCCTGCTTGGGCCAAGACCTCCATGGTTCTCAGAGCTTTGGTTCCAGCCAAAGTAGAAGAAAGTTCTAATCACGACAAGTTGAGTTCAACCTTTAGAACCATTCACTCCATGCTCATTGATGCAAATTCTGCATGCATCTGATGGAGATACTGGGTGTCCAAGCTCATCAGTTCCCAATGGGCCTCTCTTGCCAGTGTCTTCCAGAAGTTGGAGCTTTCACAGCCAGGAGATATCACCCTCAAAGACTGATCAAAGTCAACTGTAGGCAGTCATTTAACTGGATGGCTCCTGAGATTGATGTGTCATGATATTCAACGTCCCTGTTTGTTTCTGTTTCAACATGATCAGGGAAGCACTGGTAATTTTCTCCTGCAGCTCCTTGTTCCCCTCCAGAGCTGAAGAGCTCAGGTTTGTTAGATCACGCCTAGGTGCTACATTTTCCATGCCTTGGCAATATCTTCCCATAACTGCTTTTTTCCCCTTTGCAGTCTTCAGTCATGAAACATTTCACCTCCTGGTACAGAAGTTAAAGTGATTCCTTAGCCAGGGTCTTCTACCTGCATGGGGGGAGGGGGGCACTCCAATATTTATTTCCTTTCATTAATGACAACACTTTCTCAAAGCAGCTTATTTCCTTTTCCCATCCTCCATTTTTCCTTCATCACAACCCTGTGAGGTAGGTTAACTGGGACTGTGTGACTGGTGCAAGATCACCCAACAAACTTCCATGGCTGAGTGGGGATTCAACATTTGTTCCCCCTGTTCCTAGTATGGGACTCTGACCACAACATCATGGTGGTCCATACCTCTTTATCATGGAAATATGCAAATTTCATAGTAGTAATGCATCTGTTATTAGTCTTTCTATGTGCACCAGGACTGTATCTGCATATGGTTGGCTATAATGCAAGGCTTGTACAATAACAATCATTTCCAACTGGATTAGCTTGTCCTCACAAGAAAATCCAGCTGTGCATTACTGCTATAGGGTAATGACAGCCTAGTATCCAACCAGGTGGGAATGCAGCTCAGGACTATAATTTATTTAGATTGTTTTTTCTTTTGTCTCTCCAAAGAATTTGAGCAAGGCCAGATCTAAATTAAGAGACCTAGTAACTGTTTTTCCACAGCTAGCATCAAGCTTCCTTTATCTGTGGGTCAATTTTATTTCAATCAGTTACTGGTTGTATTAAGAACTCTTCATCATTAAGAGCAATGGGAACTTTTGGAGGTACATGGATAACTGTGACCGATTCCACACAAAGGTTTTTATGGTCTGTCCAAACCTGGAACGTTCCTTGGCCCCCTCCAAGTGCCTCCAGGTAGTAAAGGGCAGTCTTAACCGCTGCCACTTCTTTCTTCCAGATGGCCCAATTCTTTTCTGCTGGGGAGAATTTGTGCAACAGCTAGGTGCACGGCTGAAGCCACCTGTCCTCCCCCTTCTGTAGCAAAACTCTGCCCACCACTGAATCTGAGGTGTCTACTTGGACCACAAAGGCTTTTGTTCGGGTCAGGGTGTGTCAGCACTTGTTGTTAGGTGCGAAGTTGTATCCGACCATTTGCAACCCCATGGACAATGATCCTCCAGGTCTTCCTGTCTTCTACCATTCCCTGGAGTCCATTTAAATTTGCACCAACTGCTTCAGTGACTCCATCCAGCCACCTCATTCTCTGTCATCCCCTTCTTCTTTTGCCCTCAATCGCTTCCAGCATTAGGCTCTTCTCCAGGGAGTCCTTTCTTCTCATGATGTGGCCAAAGTATTTGAGTTTCATCTTCAGGATCTGGCCTTCTAAGGAGCAGTCAGGGCTGATCTCCTCTAGGACTGACCGGTTTGTTCGCCTTGCAGTCCAAGGGACTCGTAGGAGTCTTCTCCAGCACCAGAATTCAAAAGCCTCAATTCTTTGACGCTCTGCCTTCTTTTTGATCCAACTTTCACAGCCATACATTGCAACTGGGAAGACCATAGCCTTGACTAGATGCACTTTTGTTGGCAGGGTGATGTCTCTGCTCTTTAGGATGCTGTCTAGATTTGCCATAACTTTCCTCCCTAGGAGCAAGCGTCTTTTAATTTCTTTGCTGCAGTCCCCATCTGCAGTGATCTTGGAGCCCAGGAAAATAAAATCTGTCACTACCTCCATTTCTTCCCCATCTATTTTCCAGGAATTGAGAGGGCCGGATGCCATGATCTTTGTTTTCTTGATGTTGAGTTTCAAGCCAACTTGCACTCTCCTCCTTCACCCGCATCAAGAGGCTCTTTAGTTCCTCTTCGCTTTCTGCCATTAGAGTGGTATCATCTGCATATCTGAGGTTGTTGATATTTCTCCCTACAATCTTGATCCCAATTTGTGAACCCCTCCTTTCTCATGATGTGCTCCGCATACAAGTTCAATAGGCAAGGCGACCTTGCCGAACTCCTTTCTCAATTTTGAACCAATCAGTGATCCCATGCCCAGTTCTTGACCTGCATATAGGTTTCTCAAGATACAAATAAGATGCTCTGGTATTCACATCTCTTTAAGAACTTGTCGCAATTTGTTGTGCTCCAAACAATCAAAGGCTTTAGTGTAGTCAATGAAGCAGAAGTGGACGTTCTTCTGGAACTCCCTAGCTTTCTAATTCCTCTGCCTCTTTGGAATCCTGCCTGTACTTCTGGAAGTTCTCGGTCCACATATTGCTGGAGCCTAGCTTCTAGGATTTTGAGCATAACTTTGCTAGCATGAGATATGAGCGCAATGGGGCGGTAGTTTGAACATTCTTTGGCATTGCCCTTCTTTGGGATTGGAATGTAAACTTTTCCAATCCTGTGGCCACTGTTGAGTTTTCCAAATTTGCTGGCACTTTTACTGCATCGTCTTTTAAGATTTTGAATAGTTCAACTGGAATGTTGTCACCTCCACTAGCTTTATGGTTGCTCAGACTTCTTAAGGCCCATTTGACTTCACATTCCAGGATGTCTGGCTCCAAGTCAGTGGTTATCGGGGATGCTAAGCTCGCTCTTGTATAGTTCTTCTGTAGAATTTTGTCTCCTTTTTTAAAATCTCTTCTGCTTCTGTGAGGCCCCTACCATATTGGTCCTTTATCATACCCATCTTTGCATGAAACATTCTCTTCATATCTCCAATTTTCTTGAAGAGATCTCTGGTCCTCCCTATTCTATTGTTTTCTTCTATTAGTTTGCATTGTTTATTTAAGAAGGCATTCTTATCTCTTCTAGCTATTCTCTGGAATTCTGCATTCAATAGGGTGTATCTTTCGCTTTCTCCCTTGCCTTTCACTTCCCTTCTCTCCTCAGCTATTTGTAAAGCTTCCTCAGACAGCCATTTTGCTTTCTTGCATTTCTTTTTCTTTGGGATGGTTTTAGTTGCTACCTCTTGTACAATGTTGCGAACCTCCGTCCATAGTTCTTCAGGCACTCTGTCTATCAGATCTAATTCCTTAAATCTATTTGTCACCTCAACTGTATATTTGTCAGGGATATGATTTAGTTCATACCTGAGTGGCCTATTGCTTTTCTCTACTTCAATTTGAGCCAAAATTTTGCAACAAGAAGTTGATGGTCGGAACCACAATCGGCTCCTGGTCTTATTTTTACTGAATGTATAGAACTTCTCCATCTTTGGCTGCAGAGCACATAGTCAATCTGATTTCTGTGTTGACCATTTGGTGTTGTCCATGTGTATAGGCGTCTCTTGGGTTGGGAAAAGAATGTTTGCTATGACCATTTTATTCTCTTGACAAAATTCTACCAGCTGTGCCCTGCTTCATTTTGTACTCTAAGGCTAAACTTGCCTGTTATCCCAGTTATCTTTTGGCTTCCTACTTTAGTATTCCCATCCCCCATGATGATAAGCACATCATTTTTGGGTGTTGCTTCTAGAAGGTATTGTAGGGCTTCATAGAACTGGTCCATTTCATCCTCTTCAGCAGCAGTGGTTGGGGCATAGATCTGTATTACTGTGATGTTGAATGGTTTGCCTTGGATTCGAACTGAGATTCAAACTGAGATCCTTCTGCTAGTGTCAGCACTAGCTTGGTGGTAAATAAGTATTTTAACTCGTTGAAGGCTCTTGTGCAGGACTCAGTTCAAGCCAGCTGTGCCCCTGGGCACTTCTCCCAATCTCCCCTGCCTTTGGTTTTTAACAAGTCTGTGAGGGGGAGGGCTACATGTGAGTAAAGGAGTAATAAATCACAGTTGAAGTTAATGAATCCTAAGAAGGATTGCGAAACTCAAATACTTTGGCCACCTCATTAGAAGGAAGGACTCCCTGGAGAAGAGCCTAATGCTGGGAACAATTGAGGGCAAAAGAAGAAGGGGACAACAGAGAATGAGGTGGCTGGATGGAGTCACTGAAGCAGTCAGTGTGAACTTAAATGGACTTCAAGGAATGGTAGAGGACAGGAAGGCCTGGAGGATCATTGTCCATGGATTCGCGATGGGTCGGACACGACTTCACAACTAACAACACTAACAACAACAAGAAGGACTGCAGCTGACGATGGGTATGGGGGACCTCCCATGCCAGTACATTTTTTACTTTAGTGGGGTCCATTTGGATCCCCCGCTCTGAGATCCTGCAACGTAAGCAATCAATTTGATACTTATGGAACTCGCACTTGGGCATCTTGACAAACAGTTTGTGGTCTCTGAGGCACTTTAGGACCTTTCAGACAACTGCCACATAATCTTTCTTGTTCTTGCTGTATATTAATACATTATCAAGTTGCCCCCCCCCCCCCCCGTACAACAGGTCATGTATAACTTTATTAATCACATTCATGAATATACCAGGCGAGCTGCTCAAACTGAATGGCATATTAAGATATTCAAATTGACCTAAGGGGGTGCTAAATGCTGTTTTCCATTCATCCCCCTCGGTGAACCATACCCTGTAATAAGCCTGTCTTAGGTCCAATTTGGTAAAGATCTTCCCTGCCCCTAAGCGGCCCAACAGATCTTTGATCAGGGGGAGGGGGTAAGCATTCACTCTGGAGATGGCATTGAAGGACCGGTAGTCCATGCAGAGCCTCAGTGTCCCATCTTTCTTTTTGGCAAACAGTAACAGCGTTGTCATCGGGGAGATGGTCAGGCAAATAAATGCCCTCTGTAAATTCTTATCTATGAACTGGCAGAGTTCCTCCAACTCCGCGGGACTCATGTTGTAGAATTTGGGTTTGGGGAGCCCTGCCCTAGTTCTATGGCACAGTCAGTGAGGCGATGCTGGGGAAGTTGATTGCACTTTTCCTCTGAGAAGGCTTGGATCAGATCCCTGTAACAGGCTGGCAGCCCCTCCCTCTTGCTTCTGTGGAGTCCCATCACCCGAAGCCAAGGATTCCAGATGAATGGGAGGTTTTCCCAGACAACCATCATGCCCGCAATGGCCTTTTCCCAACCCCTGCCCTTCTCTTTGAACCAGAAGTGGGGCCAGCAATTGGAATGAATGAAGTCCAACATCTGCTCATCCCAGTCAATTTGTGATCTGTGGGTGTCCAGCCATTCCATGCCTAGCAGGATGGCAAATCCAGCAATGGGGGTGATGGTTAAGGAAATCCTTTCCCAGAGGGCCCCTATGTTCATGACTAAAGGAGCCATGGTGTCTGTGATCGCTTTGCCCCCACCAGAGTCTCATCTACCTGGTACATGATTATGGGCTCGTCCATGGGAACCTTCCCTGCTCCCAACCACCTCACCAGTTCTGGTTTTATTAAAGATGTGGAGCAGCCAGCATCTACGCATACTTTTACTTCCATCTGAGACTCATCCTCCTCATTCAGGAATCTCATAGGGAGGAGGATGGGTGGGAGGATCCGGTGTGGAGGAGACAGGGTGTCTATTAGTATGACCTGCCAGGGTGGGCTGTCATTGTTTCCTGGAGTCAGTGGGGGTGGGAGGTTTGTCTGTAGAGCCACCTCCAGATGTTCATCCTCCTCGCTTTCCATGCTCTGATCTCTGGGGTTGCACACTGGCACAAACATTCCTCACAGCTTGTTTCCCATAAGGGGATGCCCCACTGGGGTACCCCACTGGGGTACGTGGCTTCCCAGAGGGAGGTTTGGATTTGGGCTTAGCCAGGATGGGTCAGGTGCTCTCCCCATGGTGGGCTGCAGGGCGTTTTTTTTAGGGCACTCTGTGGTGAAGTGCCCCTTCTCCCCGCATTCTAGGCACAGTCACAATTGGTGGTGCTGGTCTCTTTCCAGAGCCTCTACGTGCAGGGGAGTCCTCTCCAAACCCCCAGCACCCCCACGTCCTAGCTTACCACTGGTACCAGTGGTAGCTTGCTGTCACCAGAGTTTAAAGTCCATTTGTTCAGCCTCCACCCAGCCGGCCTGCAGGACCCATGCTTCCAAGTCCTCATTAAGAGGGGCTCCTCTATTGTAGATGCCCTCGATCAGGCTCCTGTCAAGCCCTCTTTTAAAAGCCTCCACCTTCGGCTCTTCATTAAGGGTCCTCAGCTTTCCAATCAGGGAACAGAGGTCTCCAACGTACTCCATGACCAGGTACCCTTTCTTTTTTAAGCGTTTAAGGCTCTCCCTCACCAGCATCTCTCTGAACGTGTCTTGGAAATGGACAGTGAGCACTTTGTGGAAATGGGCCAAGCTGGGGTGCCCGCCATATTCTGGTCTACCCACCACTCCGCCACCTTGCCATCAAGGTTACTCCCCAACATGTGCACCATGTCGGCCTCAGTGGTGAAGGTTGCTCCCAGTTCATCAAGAAGCCTTCCATTTTCAACAGAAAGTAGCCCAGCTTGTTGGCTGTTCTGTCGAAGTGGGCATGAAAAACTCTTCTGGCCCCATGCCCTCCCATGTGGGGCCAGCATGGGTGCTCCCGAAGCCGCAGCAGCTTTGGGGGCCCTGGGCACATTTGGGGACCTGGGACAGGGCTGCTGGAGGTTGGGGTGGTGCCGGTGATGCTGCCAGCATTGCAGGGGCCACAGGTGCATTCAGGGCTGCTTGCGTGGGTGCAGTGGCAGGCAGCCATGGCGGATCTGGTCCTGTTAGAGCAGCCAGGTGTCCTGGCATGGCAGGGATTGGCACTGCTGGCCCCAGTAGTCCTCCTCCCGGGGCCAGTGTAGTGTAGATGACAGGTGTGGGGAGAGCTGCCAACGTGCTAGGGCCCCCAGCTATGGCCAACTCTGGAACACTACAAGGGGATCGAGTGTGGCCAGCTGGTGCGGGTAGCCGTATGCCAAAGGCAGCTGCAGGGGCTTCGGCTGCAGCTTGCTCAGAGAGAAAGGCACAGGTGGTCATCAAAAGTCGGACTCCCAGTCATCTGGAAGAATGGTGACTGGTCCTCTTGGCCACTGTGGGTGGGGAGGGGCCTGATCTCGATCGTCAAAACAGCAGCCGGACTGCTGTTGTTTTACCAGACTGAAAATTGATCGATCCCTCGCGTCGGCCCTGAGATCATGATCTCTGAGGGGGCAATTGGACTGGTCCTATGCCTCTCCATATGGCCCCCTGCAGGGGGTCACTTCTCTCCACAGGTCCCCCATCAATGAGGTCAGGACCTGTGGCACACGCCATCTGGTCATGGGGGTGGGCTGCCAGGGTGCTTTGCAGCCTCCTTTTGGCCCCACTGTGCATGTCTCCCTCGAACCTGAGAGTCTGCATTGTGGTCAATGTCAGGTCCCACAGGAGGGGGGTAGTGTGGACTTATCCTCCCCCATCGGTGGCCTTCAAACAGCCTCACTTGCTCTCCTCTCTGGGGTAGCTTCCCTGCACTTAGTCTCTGCCTCCTCTATATAGAGGAGAGTACAACTCATGCAAGTCCTGCACCTGCCCCTGGAGATTACGGATCTCATCCATTTGCGACCCCATTTGCTGGAACATCTCGTTCAAGTCCCGACACCTGATCCAGGTGTGGTGGTCTTTTGGGAATTACTCCAATTGCTCATCTGGGGTGCCTGAATGTCCCTGATCTTGGAACAACTCCTTGGGACAACTCCGTGGTTATAGTACAAAGGCAAAAAGGGCCAAGGGTGGTTTTTCTCCTGGGGCCTCCAGGATCGTAGTTGTCACGAAGCTGCACTTGACAGTAGTCCTTTGGTTTTTGCTGGTCACTGGGATTACTCTTCTTCTTCTTCACTCCACAGAAATCACTCTCGTGCTTCAAGTTTTAAACAAAAGTATTGAGAAAGTCAGGATTCAGAGTCTATACTATGTATATGCATACAGACAGGAATTCTTGACAGAGACACCAAAGAAGGGGGTGGCATGGCTTATATACCTAGGCTGTGGGAAAGGGGGCAACAGAACTGCCTGAGGTGAGAATCAGGCATTCACACAGAAAAATAGGATCAGAGTGTTCTTTGATATGGGAAAGTGTGAAAGCAGTTCAAATATCTGTTGTTTAGCCTAGCTGGAATAACAGCCTTGAAGGGAGATAGCGAAGAGCCATGGAAGCGGGATGAGTCTTTGAAATGCAGGCGGAGGCAAGGGGAGGGGTGGTGCTCCTGAGCTCAACTGAGATGCCAGAGCAGAGCATGAGTTCTGAGAGTAATAGAAAACAAACAACTTGTAAAACAAGCAACTGGGACAGGAACCAAACAGTCAGACATCAGAAGCAATTCAGAGTAAGCAAGGAAGAGCACAGTTGAGGTTTTGTCCCCTGGACAGAGAATCCTCCCTGATGAGCCTCCAGCATTGTGTTGTTGGGAGAACAACAACACACACCACTCCCAGAGCCAGTTTGGTGTAGTGGTTAGGAGTGCGGATTTCTAATCCTGCATGCTGGGTTTGATTCCACACTCCCCCACAGACAGACAGCTGGGTGACCTTGGTCTCACCACACCACTGATAAAGCTGTTCTGACCAAGTAATCTCAGGGCTATCTCAGCCTCATCCACCTCACAGTGTGTCTGTTGTGGGGAGAGGAAAGGGAAGGCGACTGTAAGCCACTTTGAGACTCCTTTGGGTAGAGAAAAGCGGCATATAAGAACCAACTCTTCTTCTTCACCTATCTCAGTGGCAGAGGAATCTCTGCCCTGGAAGTCATCCCTGTGAGGAGATATCTCCTGGGATTCAGGGGGTGCTGGCTCGGGTAGAGGATGTGCTATGAATTTAAAGCAGAGATTGTAGCCAGCAATCTAGACTAGTTCCCTGGGCTACCAGCCAGATGCACAGAGGTGGGGAAGGGTAGGGAAGATGAGGGGACAGTCTCAAGTGACTCAACACTCGCCTGGAGATACCCTGGACGGGCAAGGGATTATCCGTCAGTCTGTCCCCTTTAAATGCAGCAATAGCGGCACAGGTCCACAGGGAATCTGTCAAAGGGTCTGAGCACTCCAAGCATTATACTTGTGAAGATTTAGTGACATGGTTAGGAAAAGCGTTGGATGGATAATTATTTTTAGCAGTATTTTACTTGTTAAATATAGATTTAAAAATTGGGATTTATATTAAAGTCTAAGGATAGGGTTAGGGTTATTTTAAGCCTGGGTAGTCTTGAGGAATGTGTTAGTTTAGTGGGAGAATTACTACTTGAAAAGACTTAGAGATATGGTTAGGAAAGGGTATGGGATGACTTTTAACAGTATGTTTCAAGTAAAATATGTTTAAAATATGGATTTATTTTAAGGCAAATCCTAAAAATAAGGTTAGGGTTAGGTTAGATATCTTTCAACTGTATTTTTGATGTTTGGGTTGCGGAATTTGTTGGAGGATTAGTTCTTGAAAAGACTTACACATTTTTAGGAAAGTATTTTTCCTTTTAAAAATTGGTAAAAATATGGATTTATATTAAGGTAAATTCTAAGGATAGGGTTAGACTTAGCTTAGGTGTGAGTCATGTTTAGGAGTTTTTTAGTTTAGTGGGAGGGTTAGTGCTTGTGAAGAGTTAGTAACACAGTTAGGAAAGGCCTTTGGATGTGTTGTTATTTTTAACAGTATTTTTCATGTTAAAATAGATAAAGAAAAGCATGGATCCTCACAGATCTTCGGAAGGGGGGGGGGTTGCATCCAGTCACCTCAATCTCTATCTTCAGCAAGAGGGAGCTATCACTCCACACTGCTCTTGAGGAAGTGGTTGCATCAAAAGCAGCAGCCAAGAACACAATGGAGGTGTAGAAGGCTGCAAGTTACAATCATCCCCAGAGTGCATGCCATCAAGGATCTGGAAGAGGAGTTTGATCATATGCATGCTGACGGGGCCATCCAATCCAGTTTCCCTGCACCAGCTGCAGCAAAAACCACTCATGAATGACCTGCAAGTTCAGAGACACCAAGTGTCACCAACTGAAGAAAAGTGTGCCCCATTGCCAGAACCTGTCATTCCCAAGGTCCGCCACAGGCAGACCAGCCTGTCCCATGACATTAACTCCAAGTCAGCAAAGTTAAAGTAGCACGTGGCCTGGCCCAGTGCTGCCATGGATGCCACCATGGACTCTCCTTCCTGTTGGTTGCACATTTAGAAGGCATGACATCTGTAAATCTCGGCTGGCCGGTGCATAAAGTGCTACCTGAGGGTCTCAATGATCTTGTCATAGATGGCCATCTAAATCTTGGTTGGTGACATTAGGTCTTGGACCAGCTCGAATGCAGCCATCCCTCAGACACTCAGAAGTCTGTTCAGCTTCTTGTCTGCTCCCTTGATGTCACCAGGAAGCATGCCAGCCAGGTGGCATAGGATTCCCACTTGGCTGGGAATGCCAGGTAAAACTCTGGTCACCCTGATGAAGACTGATGTGGAATCTGTAGTGCTTGGACCACATGGAGTACTCAAATTGTCCCTTCTTGACCGTTTACGCACTGGGAAGTTCATTGCCCTAGCTCCCATGCAGGAGCACAAATTGGGAGCAGATGAGGTGCACCAGGCCAAATGCTCCCCCATGTGGGTGCAGGAAGAGATGGGGCAACCTGCCACAACTAAAACTCCAGCCTGCAGCCTGGCATGAAACCTCCAGAGCGTAAACGATCCTTAAAAGGCAGGGCCAAAACATGGTTCAGCTGCCCACCTCAGATGGCAGGGAGCGATGTGATTTCAGCAATCCCCCTCAGACAGCAGGGTGATCTATGTGGGTTCCCACTTAGTAGATGTAGATGGGAACTTGGAGAGTGATTTCAGTGGTCCCTCCTCAGGAGGCCCTGGATTGCTTGCCAGTGCTGCTTATCCAGATCAGCAATCCTATCCTCATTATCAATATTGGTTAAATAAGGTGTGGAGTCACTCATATGCCAAACATCAGTTCTTTTATTGATCAAATGCAACAACTACTAAACAGCCTACCACCCAAATTGATATACAGTTGAGGATCCTGCCAAAGCCTGTGATTGGCCCTAAGCAGAGCCTCTGAATGTTGCTCACCTCTGCAAAGAAAAGGGAAAAGGTAGATTATGCAGGGAGTAGGAGGGAGGAAGTGCAAACACAGGAGTGTTTAAGGTTCTCTCCACTTGTTTTCAGGTAAATGCAATCTGTTTGCTAATACTATCAATTTGTTCTTTTAAAGGGCAGCATTAAACTGGGGTTTATAGCTTGTTTATTTTATAACATCCAAACAGAGAGACAAAGGGCAGAATAACTCTATGTACAGTAATATTTACATGGATGAAATGCAGTTATTGTAAAAAAAAATGTTTGGTCTCTTCCTTATTTTTTCTGGCATTGCCACTCAGCTTTCTCTGACCAGTACTCAGACAGTATCCTGGAAGAAAGAGAGAAACAGTTAATTAGACTGATTTCTGTAGATTCAGGTTTTTCTACCACAGCAGAAGGGTTAGTGGGTAAGTCGGTTCCAGGGTATTACTCTGGCTCAGAATAAACTGTACTCATAATTGAGTGTGCCTCATACTACATTCTATATTTTCCTTACAAGGGCCAATTCACATGTTCTTGTGGCCCCCATGTGGCAAAAGGGGGGTTAAACTTACAGGCACTGATGGAACAAACCATGGCTCTCTGGAACATGTCAGACTAAGAAATTGGGGCTGAAAGGGAGTTTTAAGTCCCCTCTTCTCACATGCTGATATTCCCAATCTAAATCTGGCCTGAACATATCTGGAAATTAAGCAGAACTGCCAGAACTAAGGAGACCTGCCTCCAGGTGAACTTGGGATCGTCAGAATTATAGCTCATCCAGTTCCTCTGGAGAAAACACATGCTTTGGAGGGTGGCCTCTATGGCATTGTACTGCCACTGAGATCCCTGTCCTCTGCAGGCTCTATCCCCAAATCTCCAGGAGCTTCCCAACCTGGAGCTGACAACCAAACCTGCATCCCCCACTGGTGGCAAAAGAGAACGGCTACTTGACCCAGAACACATCTGTGGACCAGACACATGCTAGCATTGGTGAGACCAACCACCTGCCCATTGGATCCTTGCCCCTCATGTCTCCTTAAAAGGATTGATAGATAGGAGACCCCCTCCAAGAGATAATCAACTTCTCCCTTTCACCGTGAGAATTCCCAAGGGGACTCAAGGAGGCAGTGGTTCGTCCTTTGCTGAAAAAAAACATCTCTGGATTTGTGAGACCCAGCCATCTATCATTGAGACCATGTCCAGATAAAGAATGAAAAAAACTTTCCCGTTGCTGTAGGTGTGTTTGAATTTAATGAAGAACGTAGTCCCCAAAATGTGAATTCTTACAAGCTATAGTTGTACAATTTACAAGAGGAGTATCTTTAATCTTTTTCTCAAGTGGCTCCTATGCTCAGAAATCCAGACTTTAAGTGGTCTAGAAGACATTCCCACATAATGCAATTTACATTTGCAAATGATCATATATAAGATGCTGCTAGATTCACAAGTAATAAACTGTTTAATTTCAACCTTGAAACCATTAGTGTGTTGGGATTCTTTAGTTTCCAGCATATTTTTCCGGCATATATTTGCACACCATACATTTGCCATAGCGATAGTTGCAAAAGTAAAGTATTAATGGAGTATTTTAAAGGCATAATGATTTCCCGAATATTTCTTCCCTGACAGCATGCAACAAGTGGTTTCTCACTGCAGCCCTTAATGTGATCAACCAAATAACAATGTTTGAGTATAATCTGCTGTAATTGCCGAGAATAATTTGAAAATTCAAAAGATGCAGTTAACCTGTTGGATATCAGTCTGGATTTATATTGCAAAAGATCCTTACAATCTGTTATATCGGCACGAGATTTGGCTGCATTTATAGTCCACAGTTAGTGCCCACGGGCAGTTAGATTGCCCCTTAAAGCAACACATGCCTGTTGGTATTTTCTAACATCAGAGTTATTCCTTTTGGCATGCAAGAATTGTCCAACTGGTAAATTGGTTTTTAAATGCCATGGATGGAAAGATTGAAACTAAAGAATACCAACACACTAATGGTTTCACCTATAATATGCTTGTTATCATTAAAACTACCCTCCTTTTAGCTGGTCCAGAGCTTAAAGGAAGTCAGACGTAATTTCAAGAAGAGGTTCATTAAGAGTAGGAAAAAGGTTTGGAATTTTACTCAGTTCCATACATAAATACTGCAATGCACATAAAGAGTTTCTCCGCTATTAGGTTTGAATGATAATTTATTCATATAGTTTTATTTAAGTAATTTATTTTTAACATTTAAAATTAAACAGCTTTAATGGCATAAGTGTCTATAAAAAAACAAAAAAGAAAAATGTACCCAGAAGAGAATTAAAGAGAAAAAAAGAAAAAAAATCATTGATTGCTTGATTTTGTTTTTTAATTTGTACCTTGCCCCTCCTGACAGTGCTAGTAGGGGCGGTTTACAACATATTATATTGAATAATACATAGAACATAAAAACAGCAGTTAAAAACACAATAAAACAATCCTACCCACAGTGTGGCAAGCTCACTTTTTGTCTGTGGAAATGTGCCTGCACCCGAAAGCTCACACCTTGAATAAATCTTTGTTGATTTTAAAGGTGCTATTGGACTCAATTTTTGTTGTTGTTCCATGTGGAATTAGTTACCAGAGTTACTTACTGTTGGTTAGGAGGAGTCTTTCTGCAAATGAGCCCTTGTAAACAGGAACACACTTGGTTCAAGCTGAATGCAAGACCTCCTTGAGGAATATAGCATCCTTCACCTATATGCAACCGTTTCTTGCAAACCATCTCCCCATGGAGGCGGGCACAACATGCATCAGGACCACAGTCTTTATCCTGGTGGCAGCGGGCACCTGCCAGGACAAAAGAAAACTAGTGAGAACCAAACTTTTTTCTTTTTCATTACATTCATAGAATTGGAAGGGATCTGCTGGATCATCTAGTCCAACCCTGCAGAATGCAAGAAATGGCTACAAGACTTAAGCACCCATTTACAATCTGAATAAGTTCACAGAATTAGCATTTCTGTCAGATGGCTATCTAGCCTCTGCTTTAAAACTTTCAAAAAGGTTTCTGCATGGGCGGAAAAGGATGAAAAAGCAGCCATATGGAGGCAGGGCAAATCCCCATGTCCATATGACATTGCTACCAGGCCACCGTTCTCTTAGGCCTGGCACAGACCAGGTTCTAGAAACTCCACGCTTCAGCACCGTTTCAGCACTGCGGGAGCCAATGGGGCCTGTCCCACGGCAGGCCCATTAGGCCTGCAGGCGTAGAATGTAATCCCACCATCCAGCAAACTACCACACCTCCACACAGCAGAACCTACCTACTGCCATGTTTCCCAGGGGGACTCCTTTCAGCGGGATACCGATGCTGAATTGTGTCCCACGTGGGGACTCCATATGATGTGGAGCATGCAGCTCCGCAGCATTGTACCAGAGGCAGTTCAGAATGGCACCACTGGTGCGGAATCACCCAAAGAGAACCTACCACCTCCCAAGAAAGCAACTGCTCTAACTGTCAGGAACTTCTTCCAGACATTTAGCCAAAAAATAATTTAAACCAATTGGTTCTCGTCCAATCCTCCGAGACAACAGAAAACAATTCTCCTTCATCCTCTATGTAACAGCCCTTCAAGTCCTTGAAGATGGTTATCATGCCACCTCTCTCTCCAGGCTAAACAGACAAAACTCCCTCAACCTTCCTTCATGCGTCTTGGTCTTCAAATCCCTCACCATTTTCGTTGCCCTTCTCTGAACATGCTCCAGTTTACCAGTCAGTCAGTCATAGTACCTTTATTTATTTGTCTACATCCTTCTTCAGTTGTGGTGCTCAAAACTGAGGTCTAACAAGAGCACAGTAAAACGGTACCATCACCTCATGTGATACTTCTTTTAATAGAGAGCCAGTTCGGTGTAGTGGTTAGGAGTGCGGACTTCTAATCTGGCATGCCAGGTTCGATTCTGCGCTCCCCCACATGCAGCCAGCTGGGTGACCTTGGGCTCGCCACAGCACTGATAAAACTGTTCTGACCAAGCAGTGATATCAGGGCTCTCTCAGCCTCACCTACCTCACAGGGTGTCTGTTGTGGGGAAAGGAAAGAGAAGGCGACTGTGAGCCGCTTTGAGCCTCCTTCGGGTAGGGAAAAGTGGCATATAAGAACCAACTCTTCTTCTTCTTCTAATACAGCCCCAAATCCCATTTGCCTTTTTAGCTACTGAGTCACACTGCTGACATGTTCAATGTATGGTCTACTAAGAGCCCGAGATCCTTTTTGCACACACTACAGCCAAAACAGGTCTTGATGCATATGATTTCCTCCCCACCAAAATGCAGAATTTTACATTTATCACTACTGAAATTCATTTTATTTATTTTAGCCCAGTTTTCCAGTCTGTCAAGATCATCCTGTATCCTGATTCTGTCTTCTGCTGCATTTGCTACACATCCCAGTTTAGTATCATCTGCAAATTTAAAAAGCACCCCCTTTATTTCTTTATCCAATCATTTATGAATGGGTTGGATAACACAGGGCCAGGGACAGATCCCTGAGACACTCCACTTGTCACTCCTGTCCAAGAGGATGATCAGCCATTAACAAGCACTCTTTGGGTGTGATCTGTCAACTAGTTATCTAACAGTAATAGGATCCATACCACATTTTACCAATTTGTCAACAAGAACATAATTATTTTAAAATCTAGCAAATCCAGCAATGACCTCCCCTAAATTAATTTCAGACTTAGTTTCAAAAGTTTAAATGCCTAAAAAACAGCTTACAAAAATTAAGAACTGAGGTAAGAATCTCCCTCCCTAAATTAGCATGACCTGAATAGCCCAGGCGGCCTGATCTTAGAAACTAAGCAGGGTCAGCCAGCTAGTATTGGGATAGGAAAACTTCAAGGAATAATAAGTTTGCTATACAGCAGCAGGCAATAGCAAACCACCTCTGAATGTCTCTTGCCTAGAAACTCTATAGGGTCACCATAAATCAGCTGTGAATTGATAGCAACAACAGTTACAGATTAGCCTGACAGAAGATGGATCATTGTAGTGCATTCCAGACTATAGCTCAAATACTTTGCATTTGAAAATATTGTGTAAGTCTGAGGTTTAAGGATTTGTATGAGAATCTCCCCTCCAAATATATGTAACAAATCCTGCCCACCCACCCATCCTTAAACTGGTGACATCTCTTACCCATCAGAAAAGAAAGACTTCTACTGATATTCTAAGCAGAGTCACACTCTTCTAAATCCATTTTAATCAATGGGCTGGGAAGGCTATAACTCTGGGCCTTTCCGCACATGTTAAATGTAGTGAAGTCGTTATATTCCGGCTGCTCTGCATGACATCTCCAGCATCCAGCGTCCAGGCAGCACTCAGCTGGCTACAGCCTCCATTTTAAAGTGCTAGTTGTAGAATCATATAAAGTGGATTCCCCAACCTAAAAAGCACCAGCTAGATCAGAGCAACCAGTAGGCCACCAACAAAAAATATGTGTGGAGGCGAAGAAGCACTACACCTCCAATGTCTCACCCTTACATCTGTCTCCCTCTCCCTTCTCCCAGGGATGGGGATTTGTGTGTATGTGTTTTGTAAGCAAACTGCCTGGAGCAACGAATAGGCAGACTAGCATGCAAGCAAAGGCAAAAATTATTTTCTCCCAAAGTTGTGACACAAAGTCCACCCCCCAAAAAAAATCAGGAACAAGATTTTTTTTAAGACTCATGATTCCATAAGGGGTGGCAAGAAAAAAATCACTATGCATCTATGATGCATAGGTGTTTCAACTGAGAAGTATTGATTTTTAAAAAAAATTAGCAGGCATCGCAGACCCTTTAAAACATAGTGATCAGAGAGCGTTAGGGCAGTGGTTGAGAGTAGAGGAGTAAACTGCCCCCCCCCACCGGGCCTCAGTAAAAGGCGTTGAGTGGTCCCCAGTGAGTGGTCCCCGGCGTTGAGTGGTCCCTGGTGATAAAAAGGTTGGGGACCACTGCTGTAAACCCAGATGGCAGACAATGGATTCACTGGTCACAAACATATTCCTGGCATGTATGGAAGCCTGTTGTCTTCCTTCATGTACCCCAAGAGGGAACAATTACTTCAGGTTAAATTCTTTCAGTACCTATCTAGAAATACAAAAGTATTTCTTAAGATACAATCTATTCAGAAGGGATAGACAAGAAAAGAAGGGAGAGGTATAGCAATATATGTTAGGAATCTTTATACTTGTGAAGAAATACAGGTACCTGAGCATGGAAGTTCAGTTGAGTGTATTTGGGTAAATATAAAAGGAGTAGGAAATGAGAGTGGTATTATTGTGGGGGTCTGCTATAGACCTCCAAGCCAGTCAGAGGATTTGAATGAGATACTGCTAGACCAAATTACACAATTTTCCAAAGAGGGAGGAAACAGTGGTCATGGGTGACTTCGATTACCCAGATATCTGTTGGAAGACCAACTCTGCTAAAAATGCAAACTCCATTAAATTCTTAACTTGTCTTGCCGATAGCTTCATTTCCCAGAAAGTAGAGAGGGGAACCAGGGGGTCTGCTATTTTAGACTTGCTTCTCATCAATAAGGAAGAACTGGTAGAAGAGGTGGAAGTAGTGGGCACACTTGGTAGCAATGACCATGTGCTTTTGGAATTTTCAATTGTGAGAAAGAGAAAACCTTTACGTAGTCATACGTATATACTGGACTTTAGGAAAGCTGATTTTAACAGACAAAGGTTTGTTGCATAGAATCCTGTGGTCAGAAAGACTTAAAGAAATAGCAGTCCAAGAGGGCTGGGAGTTTCTAAAAAGTGAAATACTGAAGGCTCAATCACAAACAATTCCCTTGAGAAGAAAAGATGGAAGGATCCTAAGGAAGCCAAGTTGGCTCCATAAGCAGTTGTCAAATGATTTGAGGAATAAAAAAAGAGTCATTTATTCCACTGCTGAACTACTCTGACTGTGAAAAAAATTTTTCCTGATATCTAGCCTATATTGCTGTACTTGTAGATTAAACCCATTACTGCACGTCCTTTCCTCTGCAGCCAACGGAAACAGCATCCTGCCCTCCTCTAAGTGACAAATACCTAAAGAAGGCTACCATGTCCCCTCTCAACCTCCTTTTCTCCAAGCTGAACATTCCCAAGTCCCTCAACCTATCTTCATAGGGCTTGATCCCTTGGCCCCAGATCATCCTCGTCGCTCTCCTCTGTACCCTTTCAATTTTATCCACGTCCTTCTTGAAGTGAGGCCTCTAGAACTGCACACAGTACTCCAGGTGTGGTCTGACCAGTGCCATATACAATGGGACTATGACATCTTGTGATTTTGATGTGATGCCCCTGTTGATACAACCCAAAATGGCATTTGCCTTTTTTACCGCTGCATCACACTGCCTGCTCATGTTTAGCTTACAATCCACAAGTCCCCAAGGTCTCATTCGCACACAGTGTTACAGTGCTAGAAGCATATCCCCCATCCATTAGGCATGCTTTTCATTTTTCTGACTCAGATGCAGAACTTTACACTTATCTTTATTAAATTGCATCTTGTTCTCATTTGCCCATATTTCGTGGAGAACAGGTGAGAACAGGTGAGGTGCCAGATGATTGGAGGCGGGCAAATGTTGTCCCCATCTTCAAGAAAGGGAAAAAGGAGGATCCGAGTAATTATCGACCCATCAACTTGACATCTGTAGCTGGCAAAATTTTGGAACAAATAATCAAACACTTGGCTCTTGAGCAGCTGGAACTGAGAGTGTGATTTCTAAGACTCAGCACGGGTTTCACAAGAACAAGTGATGTCAGACCAACCTTATCTCTTTTTTTGAGAAAGTGACTACCTTGCTGGATCAGGGGAATACTGTGGACATAGTTTATCGGGATTTCAGTAAAGCTTTTAATAAGATTGCAAATGATATTCTTGTTCACAAGTTGGTAAAATGCGGTAAGGATCCTAATTCTGTCAGGTGGATTAATAACTGGTTGACAAATCATACCCAGAGGGTACTTGTTAATGGTTCAGCATCTTCTTGGAAAAGAGTGACAAGTGGAATACCCCAAGGATCTGTCCTGGGGCCTGTATTGTTCAACACATATATAAATGATTTGGATAGGGGATTAGAGGGGATACTTATTAAATTTGCAGTTGATACTAAACTGGGAGGGGTAGCAAACACAACTGAAGACAGCTACAGAAAACAGGATGATCTTGATAGGCTCGAGAAGTGGGCTAAACTGAATAAAATGAAGTTCAATAGGGACAAATGTAAAATTCTGCATTTAGGTAGAAAAAAACAAATACACCAATATAAGATGGGAGAGACTTGTCTTGGCAGTAGCATGTGCAAAAAGGATTTAGGAGTCTTAGTAGACCATACATTGAACATGAGTCAGCAGTGTGACTCAGTGGCTAAAAAGGCAAATGGGATTTTGGGCTGTATCAAACGGAGTATAGTGTCCAGATCACGGGAGGTGATGGTACCGCTTTACTCTGCTCTGGTTTGGCCTCACTTGGAGTACTGTGTTCAGTTTTGGGCACCCCAGTTGAAGAGGGATGTTGACAAACTGGAACGTGCCCAGAGGAGGGCAACGAAGATGGTGAGGGGTTTGGAGACCAAGGCATATGAAGAAAGGTTGGGGGAGCTTGGTCTGTTTAGCCTAGAGAGGAGACGACTGAGAGAGGATCTGATAACCATCTTCAAGTATTTAAAAGGGTGCCATATGGAGCAGAATTGTTCTCTCTTAACCCAGGGGGACAGACCAGAACGAATGGGATGAAATTAGTACAAAAGAAATTCCATCTAAACATCCGGAAGAAGTTCCGGACAGTTAGAACAATTTCTCAGTGGAACAAGCTTCCTCAGGAGGTGGTAGGTTCTCCATCTTTGAAAATTTTTAAACAGAGGCTAGATAGCCTTCTGACGGAGAGGCTGATTCTGTGAAGGCAAAGGGGTGGCAGGTTACAGTAGATGAGCGATTGGGATGTGAGTGTCCTGCAGTGCAGGGGGTTGGACTAGATGACCCATGAGGTCCCTTCCAACTCTGTTATTCTATGATTCTAAGATCTTAAGATCCTAGGATCAGAGATAGCAGTTTGCCTCTCCATGCCTTACCTTTCTGCCCGCCTGGCACAGTCGGGTGGCATCTACCAAACATGCAGCTCAAACCCCTGCTGCAGTGGGCATCCTGACGGCAGTACTCCCCTTCTTTTCGGAGGGTTAGGCAGAATCCAAAATGGTGGTCACAGAAGAACCCTTGGGAGCAAGGTACCTCTTGGCTGCATACAATCATCTGTAAAGAGAAACTGATTGATTAAGAGGTGATAAGATAGCCATCTTCAAGTAGAAGAAGAACTGGTTCTTATATGCCACTTTTCTCTACCCAAAGGAGTCTCAAAGCAGCTTACATTCGCCTTCCCTTTCCTCTCCCCACAACATACACCCTGTGAAGGAGGTGAGGCTGAGAGAGCCCTTAGATTACTGCTAGGTCAGAACAGCTTTATCAGTGCTGTGGAAAGCCCAAGGTCACCCAGCTGGTTGCATGTAGGGGAGCATGGACTCAAACTGAGCATGCCAGATTAGAAGTCCTAACCACTACACAAAGCTGACTCGCAGCACCAAATAATTGAAAGGCTGTCACATAGGATGGAGCAGAGTTTCTGTTGCCCTAAGGGGTCAGACCAGAACCAATGGGATGAAATTAATTCAAAAGAATTTTTGGCTAAACATCCGGAAGAAGTTTCTGACAGAGTAGTTCCTCAATGGAACTAGCTTCCTCAGGAGGTGGTAGGTTCTCCTTCTTTAACTCACTTTCTCCTGTTGTTAATCTATACACTAAGGCCTAGAAAACTGTACACTCTAGATGGCTACATCATTGTAGTAAGATCTTCACAACTCTCCTAAACACACTCCTGTGTTTCCCCCTCTTGCTAGCCTCCAGGTATGGCTTGAGATCTCCTGGAACTACGTCTCCAGGTGACAAAAATCAGTTCTCCTGGAGGAAATGGTTACTTTGGAAGGAGGACTTTATAGCATTATACTCTATTGAAGACCTTTGCCTCCTCAAACCCTGCCTACTCTAGACTCCATGCCCCCAAATATCCAGGAATTTAGAAACCATATTGCCCTGGTTTCTAAATATGGCAACCATATTGCACTTCCCAATTAAACATTGCATCCCTAAACTGGAACCAAGGAAAGATCATATGTATCTCTAGCAAGACTGAAAATTGAAATTTTAGGAATCAGTGAACTAAAATGGACAGGAACGGGTGAATTTAATTCAGATGACCATCAAGTATACTACTGTGGGAAAGAATCTCTCAGGAGAAATAGAGTAGCCTTCATAATCAATAAAAGTGTAGGAAAAGCAGTATTGGGATAAAATCTCCAAAATGAGAGAATGATCTCAGTACGAATCCAAGGCAAACCATTCAACATCACAGTAGTGCAGATCTATGCCCCAACCACTGCTGCTGAAGAGGATGAAGCTGACCAGTTCTATGAAGCCCTACAACATCTTCTAGAAGCAACACCAAAAAATGATGTGCTTATCATCATGGGGGATTGGAATGCTAAAGTAGGAAGCCAAAAGATAACCAGGATAACAGGCAAGTTTGGCCTTGGAGTACAAAATGAAGCAGGGCACAAGCTGGTAGAATTTTGTCAAGAGAATACAACGGTCATAGCAAACACTCTTTTACAACAACCCAAGAGATGATTCTACACATGGGCAACACCAGACAGTCAACACAGAAATCAGTTTGACTATGTGCTCTGAAATATGCCTCCAAATTTGGAAAACTCAGCAGTGGCCACAGGATTGGAAAAGGTCAATTTACATTCCAATCCCAAAGAAGGGCAGTGCCTCACCATCGCACTCATTTCTCATGCTAGCAAAGTTATGCTCAAAATCCTACAAGCTAGGCTCCAGCAATATGTGGACCGAGAACTTCCAGAAGTACAGGCAGGATTTCGAAGAGGCAGAGAAACTAGAGATCAAATTGCCAACATACGCTGGATCATGGAGAAAGCTAGGGAGTTCCAGAAAAACATCTTCTTCTGCTTCCTTGACTTTGCTAAAGCCTTTGATTGTGTGGAGCACAACAAACTGTGTCAAGTTCTTAAACAGATGGGAATACCAGAGCATCTTATCTGTCTCTTGAGAAACCTATATGCAGGTCAAGAAGCAACAGTGAGAACTGGGCATGGAATCACTGATTGGTTCAAAATTGAGAAAGGAGTTCTACAAGTCTGTGTACTGTTGCTTTGATTATTAAACTTGTATGCGGAGCACATCATGAGAAAGGCTGGGTTAGATGAGTCACAAATTGGGATTAAAATAGCAGGGAGAAATATCAACAACCTCAGATATGCAGATATACCACTCTAATGGCAGAAAGCGAAGAGGAACTAAAGAGCCTGTTGATGCGGGTGAAGGAGGAATGTGCAAAAGTTGGCTTGCAACTCAACATCAAGAAAACTAAGATCATGGCATCCGGCCCTCTTAATTCCTGGCATATATATGGGGAAGAAATGGAGGTAGTGACAGATTTTATTTTCCTGGGCTCCAAGATCACTGCAGATGGGGACTGCAGCAAAGAAATTAAAAGACGCTTGCTCCTGGGAAAGAAAGCTATGGCAAATCTAGACAGCATCCTAAAGAGCAGAGACCCTGCCAACCAAAGTGTGTCTAGTCAAGGCTATGGTCTTCCCAGTTGCAATGTATGGCTGTGAAAGTTGGACCATAAGGAAGGCCGAGCGTCAAAGAATTGAGGCTTTTGAACTCTGGTGCTGGAGAAGACTCTTGCGAGTCCCTTGGACTTCATGGCAAACAAACCAGTCAGTCCTAGAGGAGATCAGCCCTGAATGTTCTTTAGAAGGCCAGACCCTGAAAATGAAACTCAAGTACTTTGACCACCTCATGAGAAGGAAGCATTCCCTGGAGAAGAGCCTAATGCTGGGTGCGATTGAGGGCAAAAGAAGAAGGGGATGACAGAGAACGAGGTGGCTGGATGGAGTCACTGAAGCAGTCGGTGTGAACTTATATGGACTCCGGGGAATGGTAGAGGACAGGAAGGCCTGGAGGATCATTGGCCATAGGGTCGCGATGGGTCAGACACGACTTTGCAAGTAAAAACAACAACTTCTCTAGCAATCCAGTATGGCTGAGTTTGGGGTTGAGACCCAAGATGGCTAGAGTGATGAAACAAATGTAGCATTGCCAGCCTCCAGGTGGTGGATGGTCATCTTCTGCAGTTACTACTAATCTCTGGGTGACAGAAATCAGTTCACCCAAAACAAATGGCTGCTTTGGAAAGTCATGGCATTATATTCCCCTTCCCCTGTTCCAACTCCACCCCCAAAATCTCAACCTAGAGCTGGCAACCTTAGACAAATGCTATGGGGGGAAATTTTAAGCTGATTTTTGTTGCATTGTTTATTAAATGTATTATGCTGCTTTTCATTACACTGTTTTCTGAAACGTGCAACCTTGTTTTATCACATTGTTTATTGTGTGCATTACACCAGTTTACTGCATTGTATTAAAATTGTATCCTCCACTTTGAGTCTCTGCAAGAAAGGCAATCTACATATTAATCTAAACAATTGTAACAATAAAGGGGGGAGAATAACTATTTTTTGTTCCTTGCTTTTCACTACCTGAAGGAATCCCAAAGTGGTTACAATCGTCTTCCCTTCCTCTCCCCACAACAGATACCTTGTGAGGTAGGTGAGGCTGAGAAAGTTCTGACAGAATTGTGACTGGCCCAAGGTGGCTGCATGTGGAGGAGTGGGAAATTAAACCCACTACTCCAAATTAGAGGCCTCCACACTTAATCACCACACCATGCTGGCTCTCCTGAGCCAAGACTCAGTCAGGACAATGAGAGGTCTCCAGGCCACATTCTTCCTGGAAGAATGGCCAAGATTTCCAGTGCCTCAACTGTAACCAATAGGTACTCATTTTGCTGTCTTTGCTCCCATCCCACCCTTCCTCCATCTACCTGTAGGGTCCAGGTGGTTCAAGCTAATATCCCCTGCTCTTTCCCTATAAGAAGCTACACTTCCACATATCCAAATGTAACCCACAGTTCTTTTCTGTTTACTAGGGATGCCAGTCCCCATGTGGGACCTAGAGATCCCCTGGAATTGTAGTTCATCTCCAGTTGACAGAGATCAGTTTGCCTGGAGAAAATGGCCACTTTGGAGGGTAGACTCCATAGCATTATACTACACTGAGTTCCCTCCTCACTCCAAATCCCTCCCATTTCCAGCTCCACCCCCAAAGTCTCCAGGTATTTCCCAACCCAGAGATGGCATCCCTAAGTCCCATTGTGTTCAACAGTGCTTACAGGTGCTATAAGGACTGCTGCTCAGTTCTATAAAATAGAATGCCACGAATGCTTACCTTAAGGCTAGGGGTTGGTCCCGAGCCTTTCAAGGATGCCACCTCACTGGGGTTCTGATAAGGCAATGAGTGCATCCACGCCCAGATGTAGCCATGTACTGCTGGTGAAGGGCAGAGAAGGAAGACGAGAAGGCAGAGATGCTGCTTCATCACAAAGACCTGGAGCAGATGGATTTGACAGGACAGCCAGGCTGGGCAAGTTTATATAGCCAGACCTATCTCAGCTCCTGCTGGTTCACACTGTTTGCCAATCTAATGAGAAGGAGAAGGCTAATCATGGATTAGCGGTTTAGCACAATGCTTAGGCCCTCCTGATGCTCCAGAAGAGCAAACGAAAGCCCAGAAGTCTGGCTCCATGGTGGCCAAGCAGTGCCTCTCTGTCTCCGCATGCCAGGTTGTGCTGCCTCTGTTAAATGTAGGAGCAAAACAGGTCCACGTTATATAACCATAAACAGTGTCTGGCATGCAAAGAGTTTGTGGAGTTCACTTTCTCAAAAATGCCCTGGAACTTTTTTTTGCTTGTTCCATTATTTTTAAACTATATACTTCCTTCCTTCTTTCCTTCCTCCAAGAGCACACTAGATATCTTCCAGAGAGCAGAAAAGCCTAGAGATAAACAGAAAGAGGATATTGGCTGGCAAGAGATTCTGGAAGGGCTAAATGAAATATTTCTGGAACACATGAAGCTGCCTCATACTGTGAGTGAGACTAGGTCAATCTAAGTCACTCTTGATTACTTGTCTACTTTTACTAATAGTAGCTATTGAGTGTCTAGAAGCAGGCCTTTCACATCATCCATTCCCTGCTCCTTTTAACTGAAGATGCCTGAGATCAAACCTGGAACCTTCCACATGCCAAACAGATGCTCTGACAACTGAGCCATAGATAGACCTTATCTGTCTTCATACAATAAAGCTATAAATTGACACAAAATGTGGTAACAGCAGCAGCCTTTTTGTGCCCTCCACTAGACATATAGAAGGGGTGTAATATGTTTGGGCCTAATGTATTAAACAGCTGTACTTTCCTGATAGAATCTCCCAAAAATCTTGCCCATTAAAAACAAAAAACAGGGAACAAACTCATGGAGGTCATGAAGCTACTAGAGCTAGCAATAGCTATCTCCTGCTTGGGAAATTCCTGAATATTTGGGGGTGGTATGTGGAGTGGTGGGGATTAAGACAGGGAAGGGCTCAGTAGTGAAACTAGAGAACCTACCCTCATTTGCTTTGGGGGGCTGGAGAACAGCTGGAATTCTAGGGGCTGTTCCGCACAGCGTTAATGTTGCTGAAGTGTTACCGTTGTGCAACGCTATTTATTTTTCGTTATTTACGACATCGTTGTACACAATCTGCAACACTCCTGCAACAATCCTGCAAAAATCACTTCATTGTAGCACTTTTCAAGGAATCCACAAAAGTGGATTCCCCCTAAAAAATCCACTAGACTCTTGAGAACAACCTGCAACATTCAAAAAAGACATGTACATTCTCAGTATAGCAGTAGCAAGCATGTCCCTCCCTAAGCTCTCGCACCTGAGCTTCTGGCGCCGCGATTGTCATTTTTTCCCCTTTTGGCAAAAGTAACGAATAAGCGATGCTTCTTTGGCTGAAATCCCTCCGCAAGCAATTGTCTGTAAAGTTTCCAAGCACAATACAGCCCCCCATTTGACAATGGCCATAATTTAGCACAATACAGCCCCCCATTTGACAATGGCCATAATTTCAACCAGAAACAGCACGGGGGGGGGGGTATTTTAAGAGTGTGTAAACAATTATGCACCAGCTCCCACGCCAGCGAAAAAGGTCTTTTCTGATACATCGAATGAATGAATATGTGTTGCTACTGGTGCTTTCGGGTTTTTAAAAAAAACAGTTTTTAAAGGGAAGCACGAACACAACAGTTAATTGGCTGTTCTGTTTGATTGACAGCCAGGGGCAGGAGGAACTGCAGAAAAATATCACCTCCTTTGTTGAGATTTTAGCAAGTCCGGAAACTTGTGCATTACGAGAACAGCGCTAGTGGGAGAGCCTTTTTTTTTTATAGAAATGGCTGTGTGCGTTACCGAGACCTGCTGCTTTTGATTGCAGCGCTTTTCAATAGCGCTCAGATTTAGCAACATTGCCTGTTGTGCAGAATGGCCCTAGGAGAACTCCAGGCCCCACGTGGAAGGATAAAATAAAGGAGAGGGGAACCATGAAGGGACATCAGGAAGAAAGATGGAGTATAAATGAATTAAATAACATAAATAATATCTATAGCTAAGACTGTTAAGGGTAGCAGGTTCTGGGGACCCCCCCCCCCGCAACTCTGAAGATCTGCTTCCAATCATAGTAGACAATCCTAAGATAAATGGACCAGTGGGCTGGCTCAGTATAGATAGCTCCAAATGTAAAATATATCTGTAGACATGGAACAAGTTTGAAGCAGGGTTCACCAGGGCTTAGCCTCCTGGGAGCAAGAAGGTACAAATACTTGTTTCTGTGGAACTGTAGGTCTCCATTCCTCCCTGTAATGACTATACTCCTGCCCTCATTTAGCACTGGCAGTTTGATAACCCTCTCCATAGTGCCTCTACATCTGTGAAACAATCATTGTCTGTATGCACCCAAAGAATTGGCTACTTCCTCAGAAGCATCAGCTACAAACATCATAGAATGTGGAAGCAGTAGTCGCTGTGAACAAGTTTTGCCAACAGCCTCTTAACACCGTGGGTGAATGGTGACTGCAACGATGAAGGACATTCGTTTTTGTCACTGACCAGGAGGACCAAGAGCCTCCAAATAATCTCTTTTCCAACCCAGCAGGGACAGCAGAAAGGAAATATCATCATTTGTATCAGGGGTTGGCCCAAAGGTAGACAAAATGAAACATTGCCTGAGTTTACTTCATTTATACCCTGGTTTTCTCCCCAATGGAGACCAGATGTGCCCTATATAATTTTCCTTTCCTCCATTTTCTCCTTGCAACAGCCTGTGAGGTAGCTTATTGTGACTGGCGGAAACTCCACATTCAGAAGCAGTCAGCCTCTCAATCCCAGTATCTGGAGGCAACATCAAAGGAAGGCTGTGGCCTCTGTGCTCCAGAGGAACTGGTTAGCCACTGTGTATACTGGAATAAATCACAGTAATTTCAACATCACAGTAATCCAGGTCTACGCCCCAACCACTGCTGCTGAAGAGGATGAGGTTGACCAGTTCTATGAAGCCCTACAACACCTTCTAGAAGCAACACCAAAAAATGATGTGTTTATCATCATGGGGCATTGGAATGATAACCGGGAGAACAGGCAAGTTTGGCCTTGGAGTACAAAATGAAGCAGGGCACAGGCTGGTAGAATTTTGTCAAGAGAATACAATGGTCATAGCAAACACTCTTTTCCAACAACCCAAGAGGCGATTCTACACATGGACAACACCAGACGGTCAACACAGAAATCAGATTGACTATGCTCTGCAGACAAAGATGGGGAAGTTCTAAACAGTCAGTAAAAACAAGACCAGGAGCTGATTGTGGTTCAGATCATCAGCTTCTTGTTGCAAAATTTAAGCTTAAGTTGAAGAAAGTAGGGAAAAGCACTAGGCCACTCAGGTATGAACTAAATCATATCCCCAACGAATATACAGTAGAGGTGACAAATAGATTCAAGGAATTAGATCTGATAGACAGAGTGGCTGAAGAACTATGGACGGAAGTTCGCAACATTGTACAAGAGGTAGCAACAAAAACCATCCCAAAGAAAAAGAAATGCAAGAAATCAAAATGGCTGTCTGAGGAAGCTTTACAAATAGCTAAGGAGAGAAGGGAAGTGATAGCAGGGAGAAATATCAACAACCTCAGATATGTAGATGATACCACTCTAATGGCAGAAAGTGAAGAGGAACTAAAGAGCCTGTTGATGCGGGTGAAGGAGGAGAGTGCAAAAGTTGGCTTGCAACTCAACATCAAGAAAATAAAGATCATGGCATCCTGCCCTCTTAATTCCTGGCAAATAGATGGGGAAGAAATGGGGATAGTGACAGATTGGGGTGGCTGCAAGGCGAACAAACCGGTCAGTCCTAGAGGAGATCAGCCCTGACTGCTCCTTAGAAGGCCAGATCCTGAAGATGAAACTCAAATACTTTGGCCACCTCATTAGAAGGAAGGACTCCCTGGATAAGAGCCTAATGCTGGGAGCGATTGAGGGCAAAAGAAGAAGGGGACAACAGAGAATGAGGTGGCTGTATGGAGTCACTGAAGCGCTGGGTGTGAACTTAAATGGACTCCGGGGAATGGTAGAGGACAGGAAAGCCTGGAGGATCATTGTCCATGGGGTCGCGATGGGTCGGACATCACTTTGCACCTAACAACAACAACAATGCTGGACTAGACTGCCCACTCGTCTGATCCAGTAGGATCTTATGACTAGCCTAAGGTCACCCAGCAGGCTTCTCTGGCAAAATGGGGATTCATATCTGGTCTTCCAGGTCCTAGTCTATCGCTACTGCACTGTCTATAATGAGATTGATGTACTAACAAATGGAACTCTGAGGAGGGGGATGACCAGACACTCACAGAGCAGGCCAAGCTGCAGCAGCACACCAAGGATCTTGGATCTGCCTTAGCCTCAGCTGAAGGTTGTGCAGGTCTGGGAGTGATGGTGAATACAAGTCATGCCTTTCACCCTCTCTTGAACTGCTGGCCCTAGCAGTTGCTGCAGTGTCTGCTTGCTTAGGCAGACATCTGTTCCTGGGCGCTGAGCAAAATGGTCCAATATGCCACTGTCAGTACACACGCTAAGAATTGTCTACCCTGGCCAAACTGACATTGATGGTTAACAAAAAAACTGAAGATGTTTTTCAAGAACAATGGGGTACTTATTTTAACTACTTAAGAAAATAAGGGACGCGGGGATAGGATGGAGTTTTCTAGTAGAACGTTTGTAGAGTAAAGTTTATATAATCTAACCTGGTGGTCTCCAATCAGCCATGCGCAGCAGCGAACGCGCATGCGTGGCACTCCTACGCATGCACACATGTGCGGCCAGGTCGCGCATTCGCATTTGCGCCATCCGTGCCCAAAAACCGCACGTGCGCAGCCGGGCGATCGCCCTCCCTGCCATCGCTGGTCCGCAGCCTGAAAAAGGTTGCGGACCACTGATCTAACCAATGTAGTTTTTGTATATTATTTATTAATATAATAATAAAAATATGTAATAAAAAAATTGTCTACCCCAAAGATATAAATGCCTGCTGGCAGCTTTCCTCTTTGTTCCAACCACAGCAAATTGATTTTCTTCCCGGTTCTCAACACTCCACATCAAACCAGGTGTGATATTGAGAGCTGAATCAGATCTGTGATTGGATCTTCCTCGAGTCTTTTTGAGTTCAACAATGACCACACAGGGCCCTGATTCAGATGGCCACATCTGGATGGGAAAGGAGAAGAGCTTTGTTTGTCCCCCATAGAAAAGGTTAACAACTCTGATAGGAGAAGCAGTTTTGATTAGCAAAATTGTTCAGGGGTGAAAAGGGACCATCCTCTTGTCTTTTCCCCATACTATCCCCAATCCAAATCTAGTCTATCAGGTTGAAAGGATCTAGTTCTGTCTGCTGTGCTAGCTTCCTGCTTTCAGGAAGTTCACATACAGGAACACTTGTAACCCCACCCAGTCGAACAGTTTATTTTACCACTTCAAAACTCTGCCATCTAGTTCTGTTGCATGTGGAAATTATATCTTACAACACATCTATTTGCATGTTGCCTGGACACAGGCATGGAGGTCATTAGTATGAAGGCATACCTGAGATATTATGGTCCTGATCAAGGGACCTTCAAGACAAGGTATCACTTTCAGTATGTCCAGCCTGATCTCCTAAGGTTGTCTATATAGAGAAAAAGAAATCAGGTGATATGTGATAATGTGAGCATATGTAAGCCATCAAGTGACACAGAACCCTTAGCCAAAAAAAGAGAGAAAAGGTTTTGCCTGACCAATCATCTCTTCTTGTGTCCCTGCTTTCCAAATTTCTTCCATGTACTTTGTATTCCCAGCCTAGAGCATACCTGGAATTTACTTTATTCTAGCCAATATTTCTCATTGCAATGCAAAACAAATTATAAAATTTTAAAAACCTCAGAAGCATTATTATGGCATCCAATAAACAATGTCATAAAACTGGATTAGAAAATTAAGAAAAGAATGCAGTGAAAAAGTGGGTTGGAACCAGCCAACATTTTTTGCTGTGTCTCATCCAATTACTTTCCTTATTACAACTCCCAGTTCCATGTGGGTTTTGTCCATGCAGACCCCATGATCCCCAGCATAATCTTTTTCAGTGGCTAAAGGGGAACACCAGCACCTCTTCCCTTTATTACCAGCAGAAAAATTGGTTGTATAACAGTATTACAGATGACACATCATTAACAATGGGGGCAGTGAAGAATTACAAAAATTAGAAAACAATGCAATGAAAACCAATATAGACCACTACTATTTCCTTGATATAAATAACAACCATATTTGAATCCTGTCGTTCTGCCCAATCATAGTCAACAAGACACCTTATTTAAAAAGCTCTTCTGGACCATTCTGAACATTTCTCTCTGAGGTGCTCATTTTTCTAAGGCATACTACCATTACTAGCTGTTATTGCTGGAGAGGTTTACATGCACATTTAGCTAAACAGATCTGCCTCCACATCTCAACACTCCCCATCTCCCTCCAGTGATGGTTTTAGCACCGTCTTTAATGGGCCTGCAAATTACATATTTACTTTCCTGATGTCTTTAGCACCTTCTAGATGCCTGGATAGATTGGCCCAGTTAGGAAGGGAATTAATCAATCTTTTGGGCAAACAAGCTTCTAGTTGCTTTAGGCTGGGTTCCTCTGCAACTTTGACTACATTTCCAGCAAGAGGATTACTTTTTGGGACAGGGTAAAAGCCGGAACAGCTTGGGCATTAAACAAATAACAGTACCAAAAAAAATAGTGGGATGCATTACAGATACTTTGTACTATTTGGGAACAATATTTTAGAAATGAAAAGGCGGAAATCCTGCACTATTATTAACCCTTATTACTAGGCCAAAAAACCTCTGAAACTCCCTAGAACAGAATGTACATTAAACATACAAGAGTGAGATGCATTACAGACATTTGAGAACAATGTTTTTAGAAATCCCACACCTTTATTAACTCTTACCAGGCCAAAAAGCCTCTGGAACACCCCAGAACAGGAGCATTAAAAGAAAATGGCCATTAAATGAACTAGATGAACCCCAGGGGGCCTAGATGACACTGGAAGTCCCTTCCAACTCTGTTATTCTGTGGTTCTAAGAGGGCTGCAAAAAACAGTGAGATGCAAAACAAACACTTGAGAACAATATTTTAGAAATGAAGGAGTATCTCACCCCTTTATTAGCTTGTTCTGGGCCCAAAAGCCTCCCAAATAGGCCAGAAAGGGCATTAAACACACAACAGTATCACAAAAAATAATGGGATGCCTTACAGATATTTCAGAACAATATTTTAGAAATGAAAGAGTAGAACTCTCATTCCTTTATTAACCCGTTCCAGTCCAAAATTGAACACCACAAAACAAGCATTAAATGAACAAGGGTACCACAAAAACAGTGGTATTAATTAATTAATTAATTCCTTTCCCCCTTTTTTCCCTTTGCATGCAAGCAATAACATGTTTGATTTATTGTATTTGTGATATCTTTATATCTGAGGAAGTGTGAATAATACTTTGTTGGTCTTTAAAGTGCCACTGAACTTTAAATTTGCACTTCAAAGCTGAAATGGTCGGGGGGGGGGGGGAAGAGCCCATACAGGAAGGTGAAAAAGAGGGACGTACTAAAACTAGGGACAGCAACATACTTGCCCATAAAGAATACATACTTGCCCATAGGGAATCATGGGAAGCACACCTGTTGAGGACAAAGGGGCATGATTGGGGTGGAGTACTTGCAGTACTGCCAAATTCCTTGTGGAGTTTCGCTGGGTATAATTCTCTTTCTGACATTACTTAACATCTTCATGCACACTCTTGCCCAGGTACTTCACAATTTTGGGCTAGCATTCTACCTATATGTGAACAATCGCTCTATGTCCCAATGGATTATCATTGGATTGATTGCATTGATCCAGTGTTTGGAGGCAGTGACAGAATATTTTAAACAAGCCATCTCTAATGGCCTCAATGATGGAAATCCTTTGGCTGGGAAGGAAGTAAGCAGAACAGGAAGTGCACCTTCCGAGGCTCACTACTGTACAGTCAGCCAGGATGTTGTGAGTGATTTCCGATGCCTCCTGTTTTGTATGCAGACCTGCTGAGGATTGATTTTAAGATCTGAGGCAGGATTGTAATCCAGAGGCATCAATTGGCTCGTGGCTGGCTGGATGTTCCATTGGAGCCAGTAGATTCACAGTGAGTAGCTGCTGATGGATTGGTTGGCTCACAGCAGGATCCCTAAGGGATCCTATAGATTCAAACTACCCTATAACCAATCACCCACAGCCACAGAAAGTGTGTTGTCTTATGTATGTATATATTGGGAGGAACTGTCTGGGGTTTTCAGTGCAATTCTGTACCATGAGCTGATTTCCAATAAAAAGCTGAAAGAGTGCCTCTGTGTTCCTTGACCCATGGATCCCAGCACCTCCTTAACGTCCTTAAGTCACAAAAATAGCTTAGCAAGCATTTTTCCATCTATGCAAAGCTAAGCTACTTGCTCCCGACCTGGCCTCGCAGCACCTAGTCACCATGATCCATGCAATGGTCATCTCCAGACTTGATTACTGTTACTTGCTCTATGTGGGCCTGCCCTAGACTCTGCTCCAGAAAGTACAGGTGGTTCAAAATGCAGCTTCCAGGGCTCTCACATGGACACTTTGGAGAGCCCACATAAGACTACTACTGTGGCAGTTGCATTGGCTTCCTGTTCAATCCTTGATCTGGTGGAAGGTTTTGGTTTTAACATTTAAGGCCTTAAGCAGTCTGTGCCCTGTGTATCTGAGGTCCAGCATTTCTGAATATGTTACCCAGAGAGGTCTTCAGTTACTAAACACCAAAATCCTTGGCCTTACAGAACTATGTCTGGTCTCAACCAGACCCAAAGCCTTTTCAGATCTCGCTTCTGCCTGGTGATACGAGCTCCCAGGGGAGATCAGGGCTCTGCCTGAGCTTGTAAAGTTCTGCAGGGCCTGAAAGATGGAGCTCTTCTGCCGGGCTTACAGTTGAGGCCTGCCAGAAATCTCTGTAACCGCTCTGCGGGAGCGGTATAAATAAAATGCTAAGGGGGGTACGGGTGGGCTCTGTCTGTGATGAGCAAAGGGGCACATTGGTCCCTTGCCCACGGACTGACAAACGGGGGTGCCAATCACCTGGCGATTGGCACCTCCACTTGTCACTCTGGGGGCAAGGCGCCAATCGCCAGCCATGCGCAGTGCGGCTGGCGATTGGCGCCTTGCCCTCGGACTGGCGAGTCAGGAAGCGCGAATTGCCTCCCGACCCGCGCACCCCACTCGCCTTCGCCTGGCAGCCGCCATTAGACTGCTGCCAGCCTACCAGGTCGGTCTCTGCCCCCCCCCCTGCCCCGGAGGAACCCTCCCATCCCCGTCCCAGACAATCCCCCTCCCTCCTCCGGCCCCAGCCAGCACGCCCCGTTCCCCGACCCTCCCCCTCCCGCACGAACCCTGCCGCTTCTGCAGACCAGGGCAACACTCCGCTTGCGTCGCTGACGCAGTGGCGGTGCTTCCCCACGGCCCTCCCCCACGATCCAACCCCCTCCCTCGGAACCGGGGAGGAAGCTGCTCGCGTCGTTGACGCAGCAGCTGTGCTTCCTGGGCCGGCAGAAACCTTCCACACCTGTCCGCCTCCCCCATGAACCCCGTGGCCGCCCTCCACCGCCGCTCCCCCCCAAACACCCATCTCTACCCCTACCTATTCCCCCACGCCCCCCACAACTCCCCCCCTCACCATCTCGCCTGCCCCTTCCCCCATCCCTTTTCAGTGCACCTTCCTACCTTCCTTCCTGTCTTCATTTCTCCCACACCTTTCTGCTTCTTTCTCCCCCTCTTGCTTCCTCTCTTCCTGTCTTTCTGCCTTTCTTCCTTTTTCCCTTCCTTCTCTCCAGCCATCCACCCATACCTTACTCTCCTTTCTTGCTCCCATCCATCTTACTCTCCTTTCTTGCTCAGACAACTGAGAGCACGTGGAGAGAGCTACTGGGGAGAGTTGCTGCTGACCAGGTGAGGCTATTGTGCTGCCTGGGTGAGGTGATGGCTGGGTAATTGTTGGGAGGATTAAAAAGGGCTTAAAATTTTAAAAGGGCTGCTCCTCACCAGAGGCAGAGCTCAGACAAATGAGAGCATGTGGAGAGAGCTACTGGAGAGAGTTGCTGCTGACCAGGTGAGGCTATTGTGCTGCCTGGGTGAGGTGATTGCTGGGTAATTGTTGGGAGGATTAAAAAGGGCTGCTCCTTGCCAGAGGTGCGAGCCTTTGGCGCGAGACAAAGGGCGAGAGACAAAGGGCTCTTGGCCTGTGGCTCTTGGGTGAAAGACAAAGGGCTCTTGGCCTGTGGCTCTTGGGCGAGAGACAAAGGGCTCTTGGCCCGTGGCTCTTGGGCGAGAGACAAAGGGCTCTTGGCCTGTGGCTCTTCGGCGAGAGACAAAGGGCTCTTGGCCTGTGGCTCTTAGCCTGAGGTTCTTGGCTGAGCAATTAGAATCAGTAGATTATATCAGTAGATTATATTTCCCTAGTACTTGCACTGCCTAGACATTACAATGGACCTCCAGGACACTTATCCCATCATCTGCAGTGAGAGTGACATGATTGCTTTCCTCCCAGAAGACAAGATGGACTACAGCTGCCCCAAGTGTAAGCTGGTAAGACTTTTGGAGAAAAGGATTAGGGGATTAGAAAATAGAATTATTACTCTGACCCAAAGTAAGAAAGGGGAGGAGTTCATAGACCAGATCCCTGGAACTCGGAATAAAGAGAATACAACCAGTCCTGAAGAGGATAAGGAGACTGACCACACTAGGGATCCTCTGCAGACAGTTCGGAAAAAGATTCAACGGCGAAGAGCGAGACAGTTCTCGGGGCCTTTGGAGCTCCAGAATAGATTTCAGGCCCTTGCAGAGGAGGTGCAAGGGTCAACAAGGGAAGAGGTCCCGAAACAAAGTCTAAGACAAAGGGAAGAGGCCACGGGGACAGAAGGAAATGGAGTTGAGAAGGGGAAAAAAGGAGAGTACTGGTAATTGGAGACTCCCTGCTAAGAGGAATGGATCGCCATGTGGCTGGGCCCGACCCCCTAACCTGAGAGGTGTGTTGCTTGCCAGGGGCGAAAATTAAAGATGTTTCAGAACGGCTGCCCAAACTCCTCAAATCTACGGATCACTACCCATTTGTGTTGGTCCATGTGGGAACGAATGACATGTCCCTGAATACCATCGCTCCTATTAAAAAAGACTATCAAGATCTGGAGAGGAAACTCAAGCAAATGGGGGCACAAGTGGTATTCTCTTCAATCTTGCCTGTCAAGGGAAGAGGAATGTGTCGGGAGAGGAAGATAATGGAGGTGAATCACTGGCTGTGTAGTTGGTGTCGGCAGGAGAGATTTGATTTCTGGGACCATGGGATAGGCTTTCTTGAGGAAGGCCTACTAGCACCTGATGGACTGCACTTATCGAAACTGGGGAAGAATGTGTTTGGCAGGAACCTGGGGAGATTAATTAGTTTAAAGCCACAAGGGGAAGGAGACGATCAACATAGGGAGTGTATGGAAGGAAAACGATCGGGGGCAGCCCAACCGGCAAGGCCAGCTCATAGGGAAGCAAAAGTAAAAGGATTCAGATGTCTTTATACTAACGCTTGAAGCATGGGCAATAAAAAGGAAGAGCTGGAACTTCTCATGCTGATGGAAAGGTATGATCTAGTAGGCATCACAGAAACTTGGTGGAATGATTCTCATGACTGGAATGTAATGGTGGATGGATATGAACTGTTCAGAAAAAACAGAATAGATCGAAGAGGTGGAAGAGTGGCACTGTATGTGAGGAAAGGGCTTACCTGTCAGGAAATTCTACTGAAGGAGAGCATATCTACAGTGGAAAGCATCTGGGTGAAAATAAGCGAGGGGAAAACAGTGTGGTGGTTGGTGTCTGCTACCAACCACCTGACCAACGAGAGGATGTGGATGCTGCACTTTGTGAGCAGCTTGAGAAAATATCCAAGCGGCAGGACCTTGTCATCATGGGTGACTTCAATTTCCCAGATGTGTGCTGGGAAACAAACTCTGCGAAGCGTCCTCAGTCATGCAACTTTCTGACCTGCCTGGCTGACAATTTCATTTATCAAATGGTAGATGAACCCACAAGAGGTTCAGCCATACTGGACTTAATACTTACCAACAGGCAAGAGTTGGTGGATGAGGTGAAGGAGGTGGGGGCCCTGGGGGAAGTGACCATGTCCTCATAGAATTCCTTTTGAGATGGGGAGCCAAGGAAGCTTGTAGCCAGACACGGATGTTGGATTTTCGTAGGGCAAACTTTAATAAACTCAGAGACACGATGAGTGTCATACCATGGACGAGAATGCTGGAAGGGAAGGGAGCATGTGAAGGGTGGGCGCTACTCAAGAGCTATTGCATGCTCAATCAATGACTATCCCAGAAAGACGAAAACACTGCAGGAGCTCTGAGAAGCCTATTTGGATGAACAGAGAACTTCAAGAGGAACTAAGAAAGAAAAGGGAAATGTTCAGGAAATGGAGGGAAGGACAGAGCTCTAAAGAAGAGTACCTACAGGTTACTAGGCACTGTAGATCAATCATCAGAAAGGCCAAAGCTGAGAGTGAGCTAAGATTGGCCAGGGAAGCCCATTGTAACAGGAAAACATTTTTCAGTTATGTGAGGAGCAAACATAAAGTAAAGGAGGCAATAAGCCCACTGTTGGGTGCGGATGGACAAATTCTAACAGAAGATGCAGAGAAAGCAGAAAGGCTTAGTGCCTATTTTACATCTGTTTCTTCCCACAGGTCAAAGTGTTTAGGCACATCTAGAGATGGCTGTAGCCAAAGGTTAGTGTCTGGGTGGCAGGTTAACATGGATAGAGAGGTTGTCGAGAGGCATTTAGCTGCACTGGATGAGTTAAAATCCCCTGGTCCGGATGAAATGCACCCGAGAGTACTCAAAGAACTTTCCAGAGAATATGCACAGCCCTTGTCCATCATCTTCAGAACCTCTTTAAGGACTGGAGATGTCCCGGACGACTGGAAGAGAGCAAATGTTATTCCGATCTTCAAAAAAGGGAGGAAGGATGACCCGGGAAACTACAGACCAGTAAGTCTGACCTCTGTTGTGGGGAAGATAATGGAGCAGATATTAAAGGGAGCGATCTGCAAACATCTGGAGGACAATTTGGTGATCCAAGGAAGTCAGCATGGATTTGTCTCCAACAGGTCTTGCCAGACCAACCTGATTTCCTTTTTTGACCAAGTAACAGGTTTGCTGGATCGGGGAAATTCGGTTGATGTCATTTACTTGGATTTTAGTAAAGCTTTTGACAAGGTTCCCCATGATGTTCTGATGGATAAGTTGAAGGACTGCAATCTGGATATTCAGCTAGTTAGGTGGATAGGGAATTGGTTAGAGAACCGCACTCAAAGAATTGTTGTCAATGGTGTTTCATCAGACTGGAGAGAGGTGAGTAGCGGGGTACCTCAGGGCTCGATGCTCGGCCCGGTACTTTTTAACATATTTATTAATGATCTAGACTAGATAAGGGGATGGAGGGACTACTCATCAAGATTGCAGATGACACCAAATTGGGAGGACTGGCAAATACTCCGGAAGATAGAGACAGAGTTCAACGAGATCTGAACACAATGGAAAAATGGGCAAATGAGAACAAGATGCAATTTAATAAAGATAAGTGTAAAGTTCTGCATCTGGGTCAGAAAAATGAAAAGCATGCCTACCGGATGGGGGATACGCTTCTAGATAGCACTGTGTGTGAACGAGACCTTGGGGTACTTGTGGACTGTAAACTAAACATGAGCAGGCAGTGTGATGCAGCGGTAAAAAAGGCAAATGCCATTTTGGGCTGTATCAACAGGGGCATCACATCAAAATCACAAGATGTCATAGTCCCATTGTATACGGCACTGGTCAGGCCACACCTGGAGTACTGTGTGCAGTTCTGGAGGCCTCACTTCAAGAAGGACGTAGACAAAATTGAAAGGGTACAGAGGAGAGCGACGAAGATGATCTGGGGCCAAGGGACCAAGCCCTATGAAGATAGGCTAAGGGACTTGGGAATGTTCAGCCTGGAGAAAAGGAGGTTGATAGGGGACATGATAGCCCTCTTTAAGTATTTGAAAGGTTGTCAAGTGGAGGAGGGCAGGATGCTGTTTCCGTTGGCTGCAGAGGAGAGGACACGCAGTAATGGGTTTAAACTTCAAGTACAACGATATAGGCTAGATATTAGGGAAAAAATTTTCACAGTCAGAGTAGTTCAGCAGTGGAATAGGCTGCCTAAGGAGGTGGTGAGCTCCCCCTCACTGGCAGTCTTCAAGCAAAGGTTGGATACACACTTTTCTTGGATGCTTTAGGATGCTTAGGGCTAATCCTGCGTTGAGCAGGGGGTTGGACTAAATGGCCTGTATGGCCCCTTCCAATTCTATGATTCTATGATTCTATCCTTTTCTCTTTTGCCTCTCTCCCAATCTATTTTATTTGTTTTATTGTTGTGCCCAAATTGTTGATCACCGCCTCAAGACAGGATTGTCCAAGAGGGACAGGACATAAATAGCTAAATAAATAATTAAAAAAAAAATCTGAAGCACCCAGAAGCAACTTGAGGCCAAATCAAAATGTCAATACTTTTCAGTTAGGGAACATCACCAAATTCACAATCGTTCATTGCACGTTTCCCATGATACGACCCCCAAAGAATCACTAGCTTCTTAAGAAGTCTCTGCTTGTTGGGAAAGTGATAATGGTAGATCATAGTACAGAAGAAAGAGGTTTTCATTATTCTCTATGCTTTCCATTATTCCCTTTGGGCAGGTGTGCTTTCCATTATTCATTAATCAGTTTAAAATGCCCAGTTTTAAATCAATCACCTGGTTTTTTGGGGTGAAATATCAGGAATCTTGGTAAAGATACAGCATTTTCAAAATTCAACATCCTCTGGGGGAAAAAAAGTTGCCTTGTAGCCAACAGTACCATAAATGCCTTTACCATTCTCAGATTTGACATTGACAGGACAAAAGCAATCTTTTCATTACATTCTCAGCCCATGAAGCACTTTCAAGCAGTGAATTTCAATGGATAGATTGGGAGCCTCAGGTGGCGATAGAAAAAACCCACTAGTAGAAGGCAGATTATTGGTGAGGCTATGGAAACAGAGGTGCCTTACGTACCAATCCTCTTACTTTAGGGTCGCCCCATTTTGAAAAGCAAAAAAGAAGACACCCTTCCCAACTCATCATTTTAAACAAATGATCGCCATGATACCCCTGCTATTTAAGCTGTGATAATTGCTACAAACTAGGGGTATTCCTAACCTTCCAACCGCAAGAGAGGACATTTTCATTGTTCTTTAAAAAAAAAAAAGAGCCCCAAAGAAGATGGCCACCAAAAAAGAAGGCATATCCTTTAAAAAGCAGTGATCTGGTAACCCTAGTTTACTTGGGAGTAAGTACCATTAGGGTAAATGGATAAAGCAATTATGCTAGGAATGCACAGTGGTAAAAGGAAACCAGGCTGACAAAGAACACAGTGATTAGATCCGATCAAAATGGACACCAGCCAGAAAATTATACAACGAAAAGAAGTGGTGCAAGATCAAAAATCGTGGGAACAGTTTAGCCATAGGATTGCCAAGAGTCAGACTTGACTGAATGGCTACCATAACCCAGCACTAGGGCTTCCAAGGTCCAGATGGCACCTGGAGATCTCCTGCTATTACAATCGATCTCCAGACAACAGGATAGATCAATTCCCTTGGAGAAAATGAATGGCTGCTTTGGAGAGGGGACTATGACATTGTATCCTGCTGAGGTTCTGCTCTTCCCAAGCCCCGCCCTCCTCCCCCAGGCTCCCCACAATCCTCAAATCTTCAGGTATTTCTCATCCTAGAGGTGGCAACCCTAAGTACTAGTCATTAAAATGGGACTTGCTCCTGAGGAAATAGGTTTGTGCTGTTAATTCCTGCTAGAAGAGATGGCAGGTCTCTTCACACTTAAATTCCCTTTTGTGGGGAGTTAGCAGCAGCAAAGAAAAGGCACTCTGCACATGCTCGGCAGCATTCTCGTTTATTATTTGTGGGAAACAAGACGTCAAAACCTTTCACTGAGAAATCTTGCCACAGGCACCCAACATTTTACTGAAAAAGCCCCCTGCTGCCCCGTTAAAGAGCCACTACAGCGAGACCGACATTTACTTTAACAGCCCTTTTTGTTTTCCCTGAATTTGTAATACAAGCTTGTACCTTCCTGTAAAAAACTGGCCGCCTCCCCATTTTCTTCCGGAAACAGCCACATCCAGATGTGCAGACAAAATAATTAATTACAGGAACTTTTAGATACGCATATTGAGTTTGCTCGGAGTATATTTTTCAACTCAATACCGAAGCTTGCCTTTAAGACCTTGCAAGGTCTTACTAATAGTCTTTACAACTACTAAATACTGCGCCTTTCAAAATCCACGGTTTGCTTTTGCTTGCGGTTTAGAAAAACAATGAAAGCATTCAAGGCTGAAATTACATAATCGGCACTCTAAGGGAAACTTTTGAAAACATTTTGCCCACCAGAGGGGGTATAGCTCAGTGGTAGAGCATTTGACTGCAGATCAAGAGGTCCCTGGTTCAAATCCGGGTGCCCCCTCTATTATCTTTTTCGTTTACAAAAACAAAACGGGAATTCTTTAAGGAAACATTTAGCATGGCATATTAAAACAGCTGTTCCTACTGTATATTTAAAACCTTTATGCTGCATATTTGTTCAACAGCCTTGCTTGTTGAAGTTAAACAGCATGGATGAGAGCGAGATTTGTTTAATAGGTTTCACTGCACTGGATTAGGACACTGGTACGATTTTTCGTTAATTGGCTGTCCCCTTCCAAGGAGAAAATGTTGCTGCCTTTTAGACATATCCAAAAGCCTTGCTAATAATCTAGCATATTGATCTTGGATGCAGATGTGTGATGGGAAGTTATAATAATCATAATCATAATAATATGTACATGATCCTGAGATTCATTGGAGGAAGGGCAATATCATTTTCTTATCACTCTAGAATGAACCTCAGGATGGGGTACATAGCTTCTCTCCCCTCCATATATTATCTTCACAACAGCCCTGCAAGGAAGAGTTAGGGTTAAACTGGGATTTATATCATCTAATACATTTCAGGGTGCCCCCATCCTACCCAGGTGTCATCTTTTCTTTTGCCTCAAGACATAGCTGACTTATGGTGACCTCGTGAGATTTTCAAGGCAAGAGAGGTATACAGGTGGTTTGCCATTGCCTGCCCCTCTATTTCTTAGTGGTCTCCTTTCCAAATCCTAATCAGAACCAGCCCTGCTTAGCTTCCAAGATCTGCTGAGGAATCATAAGTACTGCATCAAGTACTGCATCATAAAAAAATAAATATAACATTCAGCTTTAAGGGCTCACAGGAATCTGCCTTATGCTGAATCAGACCGTTGGTCTCCTCAGACTGGTTCTCCCAGGTCTGGAAGGGACAATATGACCATACAATAATTAAAGCTGATACAACGGGCATGAGCTGGGGGGGGAATAGCGAAGAGAGAGGGAGGTAGAAAGGGAGAGAGTGATTAATATAGAGAGAGCTTGACATTGGGAAGAGTAAGGGGATGAACACTCTTCCAGTTTGGTGTAGTAGTTAGGAGTGTGGACTTCTAATCTGGCATGCTCAGTTTGAGTCCATGCTCCCCTACATGCAACCAGCTGGGTGACCTTGGGCTTTCCACAGCACTGATAAACCTGTTCTGACCTAGCAATAATCTAAGGGCTCTCTCAGCCTCACATCCTTCACAGGGTGTATGTTGTGGGGAGAGGAAAGGGAAGGCGACTGTAAGCTGCTTTGAGCCTCCTTCGGGTAGAGAAAAGTGGCATATAAGAACCAACTCTTCTTCTTCTTCTTAGGGGGAGATTACATGACAACCAATTCCTCCCAGTTTTGCATTCAACCTCATTTCTTTTCTTGTGTAAATTAGGCCACAGACACCAAAATGTCCCCCTGCCCTAATCCACATGGGGTTGTCTCAGTACACAGGTGTCCACCCTGCTTCTTCTGTCTCCAGTTTTTTACTGTTGATATAATGTTATGTGCCCACATGCTTCTCTCACTGTTGCCCCTTAGAGGAAGAAGAGCTGGATTTTTGTACCCTACTGTTTACTACCAAAAGGAGTCTCAAAGCGGTTTACAAACACCTTTTCCCTTCATCTCCCCACAATAGACAACCTGTGAGAGGTCTGAGAGAACTGGGGGCCATTCCGCACTCGTCCAAAATAGCACAATGGTTACAAATTGAAATCGCTACAGTTTTGCCATTATGCACAATGTCGTTGACTATCTACAACACTCCTGTAACCGATCCACAAAAAGCGCTTCGTTGTAGCGCTTTCAGGAAAATCCCAAAAAGTGGATTCACCCTCTGGAAAGCGCTACACTCTTGCAACCAATCAGCAACACTAGCAAAAAAGTTCTGTGCGTTACCATTGTTGCGGTTTCTGCAAAGTCCCGCCCACTAGCTCTCTCCTCTGATCTTCTGGCGTGATCGCCATTTTTTTTTTCTCCGAGCGAGCAGACCCATCCATTCTTTTAAGGGCGACCCAGCCCTTCTGAAAGGGCTGCTGGCCACATTCTGCTTTGCGGTGAGAACCCTCGCAGTCTTCACCATATTTGCACTTCTTTCTGTCACATGCCCTGATTGTATTCCCAGCACACGCCCTTCAAACTGTGTACCAAAGTGCGAGCGCTGTCACCCTGGGCTCCTTGTTTTTGATGAGGGCTAAAAGCAAAAAGCCAAACATCTGCATTCAGCCTGTCAGGAACCAAGGCGTAGAGAGCCAACAAACTCACTCCCAAGACATCACTAACGGGCTTCGAGTCAAAACTTTAAGTAAAAGTCTTTTATTGAAAAAATCAGCGTTCACAGTCCATACTTTGCAAATGCTCACAGACACAGTTTTTGACAGAAATACTGAGGGATGAGGTGGCCAACCTTTATACTTGAGGTGTGGGAACAGAACATCTTGGGGAGGAACTGGGTTTTCACACAGGATCACAAAAGCCTTTGATATCCTTTGATAGAGGGAAGGTGCGAAGATGCTTTCCTACAGCTGTTATTTAGCCTGACCGACAGAAGCATCCTTGCAAGCAAGATTGCAGCAGCACCGGGGCCGAATGAGTCTCTGAAATGCATAGCTAAGGCAAGGAGGGGTGCAAGTGCCACTGGGCTCATACAGAAAGCCAGAGCTGGGCAGGGACCTCCGGGAGGATTTTGGAGATCAGTGGTTTAAAGAAAAGGATGTGTGGGGCAAGAATTAGGGGTTCATCACACTATCCCATCTAGCTCCTAGGTTGCTGGATGCCCTTTTGCGGAAAGATTCATCATAGGGCTGTGGTCAAGAACCCGCACATCCAAAACATTGGACAAGTGACAAGCCAAACATGGACCCCGCTCAGGGAACACAGATGTAACCAAGCTGAGATATTCAGCAAAACGTATCCACACTAAAAAGGACCTCTCCCCATCATAGGTGCCGATCTCCTTAGGCTTCCCTGAACACTGGTCCTCACGGCCTGCTCCACTGGATAAATAAACTTAAACAGGTCCACAAAGCAACCACTCAACACTTTGCCCTGGTGTTTGGCCAACAAATGGGTCCCAGGAGGCACATCACAGTCTTTATAAGCCTCTGGTCGATCGACCACAACCAGGGGCCATGCGCCTTTCTACTATGCTCCCTCGCTTCATGGCGGCACTGACGTAGCTAGGGAGGGACCCCTGGAAAAAATTCCCCCTTGATCCAATAACCAGGACTGATTACTCAAGGACTGATTGATGATTTGTTCCAAAATGTTGCCAGCTACAGATGTCAAGCTGACAGGTTGACAGTTACCTGGATCCTCTTTTTTCTCTTTCTTGAAGATGGGAAGGCTAGAGGGGGTGGGGGACCCTTTAGACAGTGATTCCCAAGATTGGCCCTCACCGCCTTCTGCTTTGGGCAGGGCTGCCAGTTGCCCGCCAGTCTACACCCCTCCAGTTAACTGATGGCTCTCCTATTGGGGTCCTTCATTTGGTGGCAGGGCCTAGGGAGCCTCATGGTACCCATTCTTCCTCAGACAGCTTTTTTGGGGGGTTTGGAGAAGGGTGGGGTCCATTCCACTTGTATGGGCAGCATGGATTTCCTCTATGCGTGAGCTGGTTGTCAGGGGCCTCCTGCGTATGGGGGGTTCCCTGGCTCATGTCCTGAGGGCTCCATTTTCTGGCCTGCTTTGCCACCTGCAGACCTGGCCCCTGACTGCACCTCCATCCCGAAAAGGGAAGGGGTGTGGGCCCACTTCTTTGAGGTGGGGGGGTCTAGGGTTCCTGCGGCCGATTCTATTTCCACAGGGGACCCAACAGAGGCTGCCCCAACCACTTCACTTTCAGGTGGGGCTGGGGTGCTCACTACAGCATTGGGAGATGGCAGTGGTGATCTAGCCACGGAAGCCCCAGCCAAGAAGAAGAGCAGGAAGAGATCAAGGAAGTCATGTTTTTGCCAGCATTCGGGTTCATCCAGTGGTGATTCGTCCTCCTTGGAGGAAGAAGATGGGGATGGCTAGTGGGATGGCAGGGTGGTTGGGAAGGCTCCTGGCATGAGTTTTCTGTGCTAATAAAGCTGTGGCCATGTTTTTGCCAGAAGTATTCATATACGCTTGCTCATTGTGTGATGGAATTTGCTCCCATTACATAACATACCTTCTATGTACAGCCAAAGCTATTTGCACTATGATGAATTATGAATAAGCCTTCCAATAAGGCTATCAGAAGAAGCCTCCAAAGTCTCAGGTTTTCTAACTTACACTATATAATTATATCCATACAGCCAATAATACTTCTTCTTATAGGTGCTAAGCCTTGCTGATGTGAACAGGACCTGACCTACAGTTTAAAATAGTATGCTAACAACTCTCTTAGGTGTGCACCATGGCTGTGTACCTAAATGTAAATAAATTTTACAAAACCACTTTATTCTAATTTTATCTCTATTATGGATTGCTTTTGTGAGCCTCGCTTAAGTTAGCAGAACCAAGCCTGCAGTTTTATCTTACATGCTGATGAAGGAATTCCTTGGTGTAAACCTTGGTTGTCCTTAAAACCAGGACAAGCTATATTCCTTGTGCCTTAAACAAGATATTTCATGTTAAACAGCCAAAGTAATTTTGCAACTACTGCTATTTCCAAATTCCAGACACAGCTTCTCTATTTATTATTATTACTTAGTACTGATTATGTATTTCTATCAGCTTGTGGATGGTCCTACTATAATTAATAAACATGGTTCATGAAATATTAGTAAGGATATGTAACATGAACTCCCCAACTCCCCTTTGTTGTAATGCTTTTAGTATTATGTACATGGCATATTTAAGCAGAAAAAATGTGGAATGTACATAAGGAATAAGCTATACCATAAGGCAACATTACTAGGCTTATGTGCATCCTAAATATGTGTGTGTATCAGAATTTGAGGGAACTTTTAGTTAGTTAGCAGACATATACCTAACAACAAGTTAGTTTACAATAAGACCATCAGCAAGAAGGCAGATTCTGATATTGACGCTGTTAGTTTATAATTATTACATATGGTTCATAGAATCATAGAATCATAGAGTTGGAAGGGGCCATACAGGCCATCTAGTCCAACCCCCTGCTCAACGCAGGATCAGCCCTAAGCATCCTAAAGCATCCAAGAAAAGTGTGTATCCAACCTTTGCTTGAAGACTGCCAGTGAGGGGGAGCTCACCGCCTCCTTAGGCAGCCTATTCCACTGCTGAACTACTCGGACTGTGAAAATGTTTTTCCTGATATCTAGCCTATATCGTTGTACTTGAAGTTTAAACCCATTACTGCGTGTCCTCTCCTCTGCAGCCAACAGAAACAGCATCCTGCCCTCCTCCAAGTAACAACCTTTCAAATACTTAAATAGGGCTATCGTGTCCCCTCTCAACCTCCTTTTCTGAGGCTGAACATTCCCCTCAACCTATCTTCATAGGGCATAGTCCCTTGTCCCCAGATCATCTTCGTCACTCTCCTCTGTACCCTTTCAATTTTATCTACGTCCTTCTTGAAGTGAGGCCTCCAGAACTGCACACAGTACTCCAGGTGTGGTCTGACCAGTGCCGTATACAATGGGACTATGACATCTTGTGATTTTGATGTGATGCCCCTGTTGATACAGCCCAAAATGGCATTCGCCATTTTTACCGCTGCATCACACTGCCTGCTCATGTTTAGTTTACAATCCACAAGTACCCCAAGGTCTCGTTCACACACAGTGTTACCTAGAAGGGTATCCCCCCATCCAGTAGGCATGCTTTTCATTTTTCTGACCCAGATGCAGAACTTTATACTTATCTTTATTAAATTGCATCTTGTTCTCATTTGCCCATTTTTCCATTGTGTTCAGATCTTGTTGAACTCTGTCTCTATCTTCCGGAGTATTTGCCAGTCCTCCCAATTTGGTGTCATCTGCAAACTTGATGAGTAGTCCCTCCACCCCCTCATCTAGATCATTAATAAATATGTTAAAAAGTACCGGGCACAGGGCACAAAGTGAGTTTCGAGAACAAGTCCACCATGACCCAGATCACAGTTTTCCTCACACCAGGTGGCAGATCCATGATGGAATTCATGGAGAGGACCTCCTAGGGTGTCCCAGAACCTCCAGGGGCTTGAGGAGTCCCTGGGGCTTTACCACGTCCCGTTTGTGGGTGATGCACAATGGGCATCCCTTAATATATTGTTCAACATCCCCCCGGGCCTTTGGCCACCAAAACTGCCGACGGAGCAGCCCCCAAGTTTTCAAGATCCCAAAGTGCCCCACCCTTACTATCCCCCATCCAGTAGGTATGCTTTTCATTTTTCTGACCCAGATGCATAACTTTACATTTATCTTTATTAAATTGCATCTTGTTCTCATTTGCCCATTTTTCCATTGTGTTCAGATCTCATTGAACTCTGTCTCTATCTTCTGGAGTATTTGCCAGTCCTCCCAATTTGGTGTCATCTTCAATTTGGTGTCCTTCCACCCCCTCATCTAGATCATTAATAAATATGTTAAAAAGTACCAGACCGAGCACCAAGTCCTGAGGTACCCTGCTACTCACCTCCCTCCAGTCTGATGAAACACCACTGACAACAACTCTTTGAGTGCAGTTCTCTAACCAATTCCCTATCCACTTAACTATCTGAAAATCCAGATTGCAGTCCTTTTACTTATCCATCAGAACATCATGGGGAACCTTGTCAAAAGCTTTACTAAAATCCAAGTAAATGACATCAACCGAATTTCCCCGATCCAGCAAACCTGTTACTTGGTCAAAAAAGGAAATCAGGTTGGTCTGGCAGGACCTGTTGGAGACAAATCCATGCTGACTTCCTTGGATCACCAAATTGTCCTCCAGATGTTTGCAGATCGCTCCCTTTAATATCTGCTCCATTATCTTCCCCACAACAGAGGTCAGACTCACTGGTCTGTAGTTTCCCTTTTTTGAAGATTGGAATAACATTTGCTCTCTTCCAGTCCTCCGGGACATCTCCCAAAGGTCCCGAAGATGATGGACAAGGGCTGTGCAAGTTCTCTGGAAAGTTCTTTGAGCACTCTCGGGTGCATTTCATCCCTCCCAGGGGATCTGAACTCATCCAGTGTGGCTAAATGCCTCTCAACAACCTCTCTGTCCATGTCAACCTGCCACCCAGACACTATCTTTTGGCTGCTGCTATCTCTAGATATGCCTAAACCCTGTGGGAAAAAACAGATGTAAAATAGGCACTAAGCCTTTCTGCTTTCTCTGCATCTTCGGTTAGAATTTGTCCATCCGCACCCAACAGTGGGCCTATTGCCTCCTTTACTTTACGTTTGCTCCACACATAACTGAAAAATGTTTTCTTGTTACAATGGGCTTCCCTGGCCAATCTTAGCTCACTCTCAGCTTTGGCCTTTCTGATGTTTGATCTACAGTGCCTAGTAACCTGTAGGTACTCTTCTTTAGAGCTCTGTCCTTCCCTCCATTTCCTGAACATTTCCCTTTTCTTTCTTAGTTCCTCTTGAAGTTCTCTGTTCATCCAAATAGGCTTCTCAGAGCTCCTGCAGTGTTTTCGTCTTTCTGGGATAGTCATTGTTTGAGCATGCAATAGCTCCTGTTTGAGTAGCGCCCACCCTTCACATGCTCCCTTCCCTTCCAGCATTCTCGTCCATGGTATGACACTCATCATGTCTCTGAGTTTATTAATACATGAGTTCATGATACATTAGTAAGGAGATGTAACATGAATTCCCCTATTCCGAATTGATGTTTTGCTTTCTGTATACTTAAGGAGGAATTACTTCTGATATAGAACCATATGGAATGTACATAAGGAATGAGGTACCATCATTAGGCAACATTGCTAGGTTTATATACATCCTAAATATGAGTGTGTTTCAGAATTTGTGGGAACTTTAGTTAGTTAGCAAACATATACCTTATAGTACCAAACAAAAGTTAGCTTACAATAAGATAATTCACAAGAAGACTCTGATATTGACTCAAGTTATAATTATTAAACATGATTCATGATATATTAGTAAGGAGATGTAACATGAATTCCCCAACTCCCAATTGATGTTTTGTTTTCTGTATGAGATACTTAAGGAGAAATTACTTCTGATATAGAACCATATGGAAGGTACGAAAGGAATGAACCGCTATCATTAGGCAATTGTTAGCTTTGGATGTATGCAGAAAAGGCTATGTTGGGTTGTTATATCCTCTGATATGTAATATTGACTCTCTAAGGTTATAATTATTAAACATGGTTCATTAAATATTAGTAAAGACGTGTAACATGAACTCTCCAACTCCCAATTGATGTTTCACTCATCGAAGAATCAATATCAGAGTCAATATGAGAGCATACATGTTTCCTTTTATTTTGTGGGAGAAAAACAGAAAATTTAGTATGAAGAAATGGCAAAGGGAGAGGAGAGAAACTCTTTGTCTGCCTATTGCTTTGTCTCCCCCCCCCCCAGCATTTTTTCTCTCTTGTGTTGTTCAGAAAGCATGGTGTTTCCCTTGTGCTAAATTCTCCTGTACTTATTCTGCATGCACTAATGCACTAAATATGCACTTTACAAACAGATTCTCCTGTTTCACACAGGGAAATCTAACTGCAAAAAATACATTGAAAGAATATGGAATGAGCACCCTTGTACTGAATTCTCGACTCTTTTATTTTTTATGGTGTTTGGACCTTGCTGCTTATATTTGTAGCCTCTTAATCCCTCCCTCTCTTTATTGTAGTTCTTCTCTGTGCAAGTTTGTGTGCATGGGTATGCATAACTGGATAAATACTCATGTGTGTTTGTGAATAGGTATAGAACGTTGTTAGGAAGAATTTTGAGAATTCTGTCCTGATCAACTTGATCCTTGTGGTTGCTCTGAAACAGGTAATGTGGTCCAGTCTGCCCGTGGGTGTCAATGTTTTCCCCTGTCCTGCACAAAATCTGTTGAGGCATGATAGAAGTAACCCACAGTAATGGCTTTAAAGTATGTGTAGAACAATATCAGCTAGATATCTGGGGGGGAGGGGATTTAACAGTCAGAGTAGTTCAGCAGTGGAATGGGCTGCCTAAAGAGGTAGTGAGCTCCCCCTCACTGGCAGTCTTCAAGCAGAGGCTGGACACATTCTTGTCTTATATGATTATGACAGCCTTTCCCAACTTTTTTACTATTGAGAATCACCTGAAAGGCTTCGAGAAACCCCAAAAGTGGTGTCATTGTGCAGAAGATATGGTCAGGAAGCAATACCTGTATACACACCCACCACCTTTCCCCCCCTCCAGGCCCATCATTGGCCATTTTGGGTGGAGGTTGACATGATCATATATGGTTATCACTCTCAAAAATGTTCAACAAATTTAAAGATTTTATAAAAAATTATTTCCCACCCATTTAGGAAAACCTCCCAGGGCTGTAAAGAAACCCAAGTTTTCATAAAAATCTGGTTGAGAATGCCTGATTTAGGCTGATCCTGCATTGAGTAGGAGGTAGGTCTACATTGCCTGTGTGGCCCCTTCCAACGTTAGAGTTCTAAGTAGGAAAGGAATGCATGGGTTGAGGAGAAAAAAGATCTTTCAGTTATGTCTAGGTATAATTCTACCATGTAGCAGCTTGATATTGGAAGTCACCTTCATATCTAAAACTAGAAATTAAGCCCGCTGTAGAAGAAATACAGCAGGCGCTAGCAGATGGGGAGGCAGACTGTAGGAAAGGAAGGAAGAAGAGGAAAGGAAGTATGGGAGGGAGAAAAAAGGGCAAGGGGTGGTTGAAGGGATGGGTAGAAGGGAGAAAGAAAGGAAGTAAAGGAGAAAGACAGGAAGCAAGTGAGAGGGAGAGACAGAGAGACAGGAAGGAGATGGAGAAATAGAGGAAGTCAGGAAGTAAGAAGAAAGAAAGGAAGGCAGGCAGAGAGGTAGGTGAAAGGGGAGGGGACAGTGGGGGTGTGATGGGTGTGGGGGAATCGCGAGGGGGGGCGAATTGGGAGGGGTAGGTGGTGAGGGAAGAGGGGGGTAGAGAGGAGTGGGTGTGTGGGGTGGGGGAAGGGGTGGGAGAGCACAGTGGGTTGGTGGCTGTGTGTGTGTCTGTGGGCGCGGGGAAGCAGTGGCAGGGCGATTGCAGGGGGGGCGGCCAGGGAGGTTTGGCTGGTGAGGCTGTGTGTATGTGTCTCTGGATGCGGGGAGCGGTGGCAGCGCAGGGGGGGGCGGCCAGGGGATTGTGTGTGTCTGGGTGCAGGGAAGTGGTGGCGCCGCGATGGCCATCGGGAAGGGACCCCGGGTGGGAAAGGAGCAGGAACGCCGCGTCTACGACGCGGAGTCTCTGCTCCTTTCGTGAGGGCAAGGGTAAGCCAGTGGGAGTACTCACCATTGGGGAAGGCTGCTTCTCCTTGTGTGCGGTGAGTCTCAGGCTGGGCAAGGCGAGGCTGGTCCAAGCAGCCAATGGGAAACGTGCTTCGCTTCGCGTAGCTCCCCATTGGCTGCTTGGCCCTGGAGTGACACTCCGAGTTTTTATCCCGGACAGAGCCTACCCTTTCTCCTCCCCCTTAGGGCTTACTCTTTTATTTATTCCGCTCCACAGGAACATCTAAAGATTGTGACTTGGGTGGCTTGTCTGTGTGCAAGAAATGTAAAACCTTTTGGCACTCCCACTCATGCAAATGATCTTTGCTCCCACACATTATCCTCCATAACAGTAAGATTGCCCCTCTGGAAATCAAGACACCCCATGCCTACATCTGTATCACAGAAGCAAATGCAGAAAGGTTTCATTTGTTTTCATAAGGCATGTCAGAGCTGTCGATGGTGGCACAGGCAAGCATACCATTCCTAAAATCATTTTAGAAAATACATGGTTGCCTGAGACATGTAAAAATAAACACCTTCGGTTTTCATAGATAACTATAGTAAAAAATCTGAGCATAAATATTAAACATATTTTTGTCTCTCCATCCCAATCTTGAACAGTCACCTAGTGACATGTGCTGGTGGAATTTGGAGAGGCACCCTCTTGAACCCTCATCTTGAACCCTCTGGGCCTGGCAATCACAAATGAAGGCTCAGGGGAAAGAAATATTTCCTATCTATGCTGTCTCATTATGCTGTCAGCTGCCAGCTTACAGTCCAATCCTGTGCAAATACTCCAGTCTCTGCATAGGATGGCAGGTTGGATAAAATTATTCAAGGGCTTGTACTAAATGATTCACAGAGTTACTTAGAAAGATTGTTCGGGACTGTGGTCTATACAACTGTGTCCACCTTGTTGAAATTAGGATCCTGCTATGGAATTTTGCATCATTTAATGTGTCGTGTTAGCATTTATACTTTGCTTCCATTCTGTTTTTAGACTACTGTTTGGTTCCACAAACCTTAATTCTGTGGTATCAATTGAACTGACTTCCTGTTGGTTTAATTTGGTAGCTTATCTTATAAAAATACTAGCTTCGAAGCCTGTTCCTAAGAACAGGACTTGAAAGGGTCCCCTCCTCTGGGCAGATAGCTTAGAATCATAGAATCATAGAATGGTAGAGTTGGAAGGGGCCATACAGGCCATCTAGTCCAACCCCCTGCTCAACACTGGATCAGCCCAAAGCATCCTAAAGCATCCAAGAAAAGTATGTATCTAACTTTTGCTTGAAGACTGCCAGTGAGGCACCTCCTCCTTAGGCAGCCTATTCCACTGCTGAACTACTCTGACTGTGAAAATTTTTTCCTGATATCTAGCCTATATAGTTGTACTTGTAGTTTAAACCCATTACTGCATGTCCTTTCCTCTGCAGCCAACGGGAACAGCATCCTGCCCTCCTCCAAGTGACAACCTTTCAAATAAAGAGGGCTATCATGTCCCCTCTCAACCTCCTTTTCTCCAGGCTGAACATTCCCCTCAACCTATCTTCATAGGGCTTGGTCCCTTGTCCCCAGATCATCCTTGTCGCTCTCCTCTGTACCCTTTCAATTTTATCTTGAAATGAGGCCTCAAGAACTTCACACAGTACTCCAGGTGTGCCGTATACAATGGGACTATGACATCTTGTGATTTTGATGTGATGCCCCTGTTGATACAGCCCAAAATGGCATTTGCCTTTTTTACGCTGCATCACACTGCCTGCTCATGTTTAGCTGAAAATCCACAAATACCTCAATGGCTTGTTCACACACAGGTCTATTCTGCACGACTTAAATATAGCAGAAGTCTTACCTTTGGTAAATGCTACAAAGTCAAGGTTCCGCATGATGTCACACACAATCTGCAACACTCCTGCAACACTCCCACAAAAACTGCTTTGTTGTAGTGCTTTTCGGGGAATCGGGAAAAGTGGATTCCCCCTGAAAAAAACGCTACACTTCTGCGCACAAGCTGCAACAAACCAGCAAAAGACATGTGTGTCCTATGTAGCTGTAGAAAGAAAGTCTCTCCACCTCTCTTGCCCCGAACTTCCAGAGAAGCGGTCGCCATTTTTTTTCCTTAGACCTGCGAAAGCAACGAACCAAGCGAGGCTTCTCTGCCTAAAGTCCCTCCACAGAAGTGAATTAAAGTAAAACAAAGCTCCCTAAGTTCCCAAGCACAACACAGCCCCCAGTTCGGCACTGCCCGTAACTTCGGCCACAAATCGCACCCGTGGGGGGGGGTTCCTACTTGAGGAGCATGTAAACGATTAATCACCAGCTCCTATGCCAGCAAAAAGGTCTTTCCGATGCAACGATTGAACACAGATTTGTTGAAACGGATGTGTTTGGTATTTAAAAAAACACTTCTTAAAGGGAAAGGGACTTTTCAGGAGCATGAACACAACAGCCCATTGGCTGTTCCATTTGATTGACGGCCAGAAGCGGGAAGAAGCGCAGAAAAAAGTTATCTAGGCTTAAACAAGATACGTCTGTCATATTAAAATCAATACAACTATGATACTGTCATGTTCATATATATAACACTAGCAATGTTGTCTAATGATGATGGCTCATTCCTTACATACATATTGTTCTATATGGAAAGTCATATAACTAACTTAGGATGTATGACTACCAATGTTGTCTAGTGCAATTACCTCATTCCTTACATCCTTATGGTTCACTGAAATTTATCTAGGCTTAATCATGGCACATATGTTAAATGAAAAGCAATACAACTATGGTATGTTCATGGTCATGTATATAACACTAGCAATATTGTCAAATGATGGTACCTCATTCCTTACATACATATGGTTCTATACCGGACGTAATTTCTACTTAAACATGGCCAATGTTATATTAAAAGCAATACAACTATGGTAGGTTCATTTTACATATCTTTTATAATAATGAAAACTATCAGCATCTACCTTTATTAGTATCAGTATCAGTATCAGTATCAGTATTAGTATTAGTATTAGATTTATGTATTCTTGTGGATGCACTTACGTTAAGCTAAAATTTTTGGATACTGAAGTTTGCTCAAATTCTGTAACACTCATATACTTTGGATGTATATATGACTAGAAATGTTGTTTATAAGACAAGCAATGTAATAAGCTGTTAGCGTCTTCCTTACATACATTTGGTTCTATATGGAAAATCATATAACTAACTTAGGATGTATGATACCAATGTTGTCTAGTGCAGTTAGCTCATTCCTTATATCCTTAGATTCAATGAAATTTATCTAGGCTTAATCATGGCACATATGTTAAATGAAAAGCAATACAACTATGGGAAGTTCATGGTCATGGTCATGGTCATGGTCACTAGCAATGTAGTCAAATGATGGTACCTCATTCCTTACATACATATGGTTCTATATCGGAAGTAATGTCTACTTAAACATGGCCACAATGTTATATTAAAAGCAATACAACTATGGTATGTTCATTTTACATATCTTTTCTAATAATGATAACTATCAGCATTAGTATTAGTATTAGTATTAGTATTAGCATTAGCATTAAGCTAATATATTTTGGTACCCTTAAGAATATGTCTATTACCTAACGAGCGGCAGCGGACTTACCCGGGCCGCTGCTTGGCGGGGCGGAGGACAGGCAGAGAGGACACCGCTCCGAGGCTTCAGGCAGAGAAGACGCCGCTCCGAGCAGCGCGCACGGCTTGTAGTGGGCGGGGCCAGGCACGTCTTTTTAGGACGGCGCCTGAAGCCTTCCCGCCGCCGGGCCAACAGGCAAGTGACCCACCCTCCCATGCCCATGTGTTATTATTAGTTGTTAAGGTTTATAATTTGCTTGATGTCACAGCGGTATCTGCGCAGGGTATGGAGCCAATTTTCTGGAGAGCCGGTGTGCGATCGGACTCCCCACAAGGGGTGGGGCCCCTTTAAAAGGGGTGGAGGTAACGAGCAGCCGACTACTCAGCGGGGTAGGCCAGTGCTGCTGGTTATCACCAGACAACCCTAGGGACTGCTAAGGTGGTTTGCACCCTAAGGTGGTTTGCGCCCCACGCATGGGTTGTCTCCCTGGTAGCTAATCCAAAATTAAAGGTAAATCGTATTCCCAGTGGGGATCTTGACGGTACCTTTATATTGTGGATTATGAGGGATAGCCAGCGGGCTGTTTAGTATTGGCTCTTACCCTTGCTACACCAACCCTCCTAGGGGAGGTGTGTTTGTTGCATAATAAATGCTGTGGCCAAAATTTTAAGCCAAGGAGAAGTGTGTTGCGACTTTCTTCCGCCATCACTGGCCTCCTGCCTGCCAACTGAAGTTCACTCAAATTCTGAAACACTCACATACTTCAGATGTATATAAGAGTACCAATCTTCTCTAAGGCTGTTAGCTCATTACTTACATACATATGGTTCAATCTTATCTAGGTTAAGATAATCTAGGAAAGTTAATCTAGAAAAGTTATCTAGGCTTAAACAAGATAAATCTATCATATTAAAATCAATACAACTATGGTATTACCATGTTCATTTATATATCACTAGCAATGTTGTTTAATGTTCTATATCGGAAGTAATTTCTACTTAAACATGGCACCAATGTTATATTAAAAGCAATACAACTATGGTAAGTTGTAATTATCAGCATTAGTATTAGTATTAGTATTAGTATTAGTATTAGTATTAGTATTAGATTTATTTATTCTTGTGGATGCACTTATGTTAACCTAACATTTTTGGACTCTGAAGATCGCACAAATTCTGTAAAATTCACATACTTTGGATATATGACAAGCAATGTAATAAGCTGTTAGCGCCTTCCTTATATATATATGGCTCCATATGGAAAGTCATATAACTAACTTAGTATGTATGACTACCAATGTTATCTAATGCAGTTAGCTCATTCCTTACATACATACGGTTCAGTTATCTAGGCTAAAACAAGGTACATATGCTAAATGAATACTGATACTAATACTAATATTAATACTGATACTAATACTAAAACTAATAAAGTTAGTTACAGATAGTTACAACTTACTATAGTTTTAATGTTTTGAAAATAACATTGGTGCCATGTTTAAGTAGAAATTACTTCTGAAATAGAACCATATGTATGTAAGGAATGAGCTACCATTATTAGACAACATTGCTAGTGTTATATATATGAACATGACATTACCATAGTTGTATTGATTTTAATGTGACAGACGTACCTTGTTTAAGCCTAATACTAATACTAACACTAACACTAACACTACTAACACTAACACTAACACTAATACTAATAAAGGTAGATGTTGATAGTTTTCATTATTAGAAAAGATATGTAAAATGTACTTACCATAGTATTGATTTTAATATGACAGACGTACCTTGTTTAAGCCAAGTTAACTTTCATTGAACAATATGTATGTAAGGAATGAGCTAATTGCATTAGACAACATTGGTAGAGGTATATATATGAACATGACACTACCATAGTTGTATTGATTTTGATATAACAAACGTACCTTGTTTAAGGCCGGATAACTTTCATTGAACCATATGTATATAAGGAATGAGCTAACTGCATTACACAATATTGGTAGTCAAGACATCCTAAGGTAGTTATATGACTTTCGATATAGAACCATATGTATGTAAGGAATGCGCTAACAGCTTATTACATTGCTGGTCTTATATATACTCAAAGTATGAGTGTTACAGAATTTGAGCAAACTTTAGTATCCAAAAATGTTAGCTTAACATCAGTGCATCCACAAGAATAAATAAATATAATACTAATACGAAATACTAACACTACTAACACTAACACTAACACTAACACTAACACTAACACTAACACTAACACTAATATTAATAAAGGTAGATGTTGATAGTTTTCATTATTAGAAAAGATATGTAAAATGAACTTACCATAGTTGTATAAATTTTAATATGACAGACGTACCTTGTTTAAGCCTAGATATATTTCATTGAACCATATGTATGTAAGGAATGAGTTAACTGCATTAGACAACATTGGTAGAGGTATATATATGAACATGACAGTACCATAGTTGTATTGATTTTGATATAACAAACGTACCTTGTTTAAGGCTGGATAACTTTATTTGAACCATATGTATATAAGGAATGAGCTAACTGCATTACACAATATTGGTAGTCAGACATTCTAAGTTAGTTATATGACTTTCGATATAGAACCATATGTATGTAAGGAAGGCGCTTAGCAGCTCATTATACTGCTTGTCTTATAAACAACATTGCTAGTCATATATACATCCAATGTGTGTTACAAAATTTGAGCGAACTTCAGTAATCAAAAATGACAGCTTGACATGTGCATCCACAAGAATAAATAAATCTAATACTAACACTAACGCTGATACTGATACTGATACTGATACTGATACTGATACTGATACTGATACTAATAGTAATACTAATACTAATACTAATACTAATACTAATACTAATACTAATACTAATACTAATACTAATACTAATACTAATACTAATACTAATACTAATACTAATACTAATACTAATACTAATTTCATTGAACCTTAAGGATGTAAGGAATGAGCTAACTGCACTATGCAACATTGGTAGTCATACATCCTAAGTTAGTTATATGACTTTCGATATAGAACCATATGTATGTAAGGAAGGCGCTAACAGCTTATTACATTGCTGGTCTTATATATACTCAAAGTATGTGAGTGTTATAGAATTTGAGCGAACTTTAGTATCCAAAAATGTTAGCTTAACATCAGTGCATCCACAAGAATAAATAAATATAATACTAATACGAACTACTAACACTACTAACACTAACACTAACACTAACACTTACACTAACACTAACACTAACACTAATACTAATACTAATACTAATACTAATACTAATACTAATACTAATATTAATAAAGGTAGATGTTGATAGTTTTCATTATTAGAAAAGATATGTAAAATGAACTGACCATAGTTGTATTGCTTTGAATACATCATTGGTGCCATGTTTAAGTAGAAATTATTTCCGATATATATCCATATGTATGTAAGGAATGAGCTACCATCATTAGACAACATTGCTAGTGCTATAAATATGAACATGACATTACCATAGTTGTATTGATTTTAATGTGACAGGGTACCTAGTTTAAGCCTAATACTAATACTAACACAACTAACACTACTAACACTACTAATACTAACACTAACACTAACACTAATATACTAATAAAGGTAGATGTTGATAGTTTTCATTATTAGAAAAGATATGTAAAATGAACTTACCATAGTTGTATAGATTTTAATATGACAGACGTACCTTGTTTAAGCCTAGATAAATTTCATTGAACCATATGTATGTAAGGAATGAGTTAACTGCATTAGACAACATTGGTAGAGGTATATATATGAACATGACAGTACCATAATTGTATTGATTTTGATATAACAAACGTACCTTGTTTAAGGCTAGATAACTTTCATTGAACCATACGTATGTAAGGAATGAGCTAACAGCATTACACAACATTGGTAGTCAGACATTCTAAGTTAGTTATATGACTTTCGATATAGAACCATATGTATGTAAGGAATGAGCTAACTGCATTAGACAACATTGGTAGTCAGACATCCTAAGTTCTATGACTTTCGATATAGAAGCATATGTATGTAAGGAATTCACTAGCAGCTCATTATATTGCTTGTCTTATGAACAACATTGCTAGTCATATATACATCCAATACTAATACTAATACTAATATTATTATTAGAAAAGTTATGTAAAATGAACTTACCATAGTTGTATTGCTTTGAATACATCATTGGTGCCATGTTTAAGTAGAAATTATTTCCGATATAGAAGCATATGTATGTAAGGAATGAGCTACCATCATTAGACAACATTGCTATTGTTATATATATGAACATGACATCACCATAGTTGTATTTATTTTAATATGACAGACATTTAAGGCTCGATAACTTTCATTGAACGATATGTATGTAAGGAATGAGCTAACTGCATTAGACAACATTGGTAGTCAGACATCTTAAATTATATGACTATCGATATAGAACCATATGTATGTAAGGAAGGCGCTAACAGTTCATTCTACATATATTTTCTAACAATGAAAACTATCAGCCTACCTTTATTAGCATTAGCATTAGCATTAGCATTAGTAGTATCAGTATCAGTAAGTATCAGCATTAGTATTAGTATTAGTATTAGTATTAGTATTAGTATTAGTATTAGTATTAGTATTAGTATTAGTATTAGTATTAGTATTAGTATTAGTATTAGTATTAGTATTAGTATTAGATACACATGGCAAGCTAACATTTTTGAATACTGAAGGTCGCTAAAACTCTGTAAGACACATTTGGATGTATATATGACTAGCAATGTTGTTTATAAGACAAGCAATGTAATGAGCTGCTAGCGCCTTCCTTACATACATATGTTCTATATCGAAAGTCATATAACTAACTTAGGATGTATGACTACCAATGTTGTTAGCTCATTCCTTACATACATATCGTTCAATGAAATTATCTAGCCTTAAACAAGGTACGTCTGTCATATTAAAATCAATACAACTATGGTAATGTCATGTTCATATATATAACACTAGCAATGTTGTCAAATGACGGTAGCTCATTCCTTACATACATATGGTTCTATTTCAGGAGTAATTTCTACTTATGGCACAAGTTATATTCAAGCTAACATTTTTGAATACTGAAGTTCGCTCAAATTCTGTAACACACATTGGATGTATATATGACTAGCAATGTTGTTTATAAGACAAGCAATATAATGAGCTCCTTCCTTACATACATATGGTTCTATATCGAAAGTCATATAACTAACTTAGGATGTCTGACTACCAATGTTGTTAGCTCATTCCTTACATACATATCGTTCAATGAAATTATCTAGCCTTAAACAAGGTACATCTGTTGTATTAAAATCAATACAACTATGGTAATGTCATGTTCATATATATAACACTAGCAATGTTGTCTAATAATGGTAGCTCATTCCTTACGTACATATGGTTCTATATCGGAAATAATTTCTACTTAAACATGGCACCAATGTTATATTCAAAGCAATACAACTATGGTAAGTTCATTTTACATATCTTTTCTAATAATGAAAACTATCAACATCTACCTTTATTAGTATGTTAGTGTTAGTGTTAGTGTTAGTAGTGTTAGTAGTGTTAGTAGTGTTAGTAGTGTTAGTAGTGTTAGTAGTGTTAGTATTAGTATTAGTATTAGGAATCACCTTCCAACATAATTTGCACTGGACCAAACACAGAAATAGGATTACTTTGCAGGCTAACTGTTCCATTACCCATCTAAACCGTTTTTTCTTCCTTAAAGGCAATAAGTTTGTCCCAGCTGTCTGTCGTGTGTTTGACTCTAAAATTCTTCCCCAAATTTTATATGGTATCCCTCTGTGGATTTCAGGTTTTAACAAAAACATAGAGATGTTACAGTCTGCCTTTCTCCGGCAGATTTTGAGAACTCCAAATTGCGTCCCTTACTCCTCTTTATGTCTTGAAACTGGACACAATCTTCTCGAAACTAAGGCCTGGATTTTCACCTTTAAATATTGGCTAATACTGCATTTTAGGGTTCGATCAGATAGTCTATTGGCCTATTTACTGAGAGACACTTTTAAATTTAAATGTTTCTCTACCATCCTGACTACACTCCAACAAATTGGCATTGACTACAATTACATCTTATCTCTGAATGAATCCTCCATTATGTACCAGATCAAACAAAGGCTACTTGATCAGGAATTTCAAAAAATCCATCCCACTGTGCCAGCAATCTGCTCTCCTTGTGCACGGTCTCCAAGTGAAGCACGGGATAATGCCGGCTTATTTCCATAACTTGGCAAATCCCCTCCATCGCAGAGCGTTTTCACTTGCTCGGCTTAACGCCTTTCCATCTAAAGTATTACAAGGGAGATTTGCCAAGATCCCCTTCGAAAACACACTATGCACCTGTGAATCAAGTTCTCCTGACACCATCCAACATATCCTACTGGATTGTCCCTTGTTCACTGAACAGAGAAGGCATATCATACCTCTCATACCAAAACGGAGAAACCATTCAAGAGTCCTGATTTGCCAATTTTTACTGAGTGATAAGGATGCCAACGTCACTTTTATTACGACTGAATTTCTGTCCTCAGTTTTTAAATTTAAACTGTCTGACGTATCCTGACTAACTTTGTTTATCCTGCTTATCTGCTTTATGCCTATAAAGGTATTGTATTGTATTGTATTAGTATTAGGCTTAAACAAGATACGTCTGTCACAATAAAATCAATACAACTATGGTAATGTCATGTGCATATATATAACACTAGCAATGTTGTCTAATGATGGTAGCTCATTCCTTACATACATATGGTTCTATGTCAGAAGTAATTTCTACTTAACCATGTCACCAATGTTATATTCAAAGCAATACAACTATATTAAGTTGTAACTATCAGTAACTATCAGGATCTACCTTTATTAGTTTTAGTATTAGTGTTAGTGTTAGTGTTAGTGTTAGTGTTAGTGTTAGTGTTAGTGTTAGTGTTAGTGTTAGTGTTAGTGTTAGTGTTAGTAGTGTTAGTAGTGTTAGTATTAGTATTATGTTTATTTATTCTTGTGGATGCACTGATGTTAAGCTAACATTTTTGGATACAAAAGTTCTGTTATATCGAAATCAATACAACTATGGTACTGTCATGTTCATATATATCCCTCTACCAATGTTGTCTAATGCAGTTAGCTCATTCCTTACATACATATCATTCAATGAAAGTTATCTAGGCTTAAACAAGGTACGTCTGTCATATTAAAACCAATACAACTATGGTAAGTACGTCTTACATATCTTTTCTAATAATGAAAACTATCAACATCTACCTTTATTAGTATTAGTATTAGTATTAGTATTAGTATTAGTATTAGTATTAGTGTTAGTGTTAGTGTTAGTGTTAGTGTTAGTGTTAGTTAGTATTAGTATTAGTGTTAGTGTTAGTGTTAGTGTTAGTGTTAGTGTTAGTGTTAGTGTTAGTGTTAGTGTTAGTGTTAGTGGTGTTAGTAGTGTTAGTATTAGTATTATGTTTATTTATTCTTGTGGATGCACTGATGTTAAGCTAACATTTTTGGATACAAAAGTTCTGTTATATCGAAATCAATACAACTATGGTACTGTCATGTTCATATATATCCCTCTACCAATGTTGTCTAATGCAGTTAGCTCATTCCTTACATACATATCATTCAATGAAAGTTATCTAGGCTTAAACAAGGTACGTCTGTCATATTAAAACCAATACAACTATGGTAAGTACGTCTTACATATCTTTTCTAATAATGAAAACTATCAACATCTACCTTTATTAGTATTAGTATTAGTATTGGTATTAGTGTTAGTGTTAGTGTTAGTGTTAGTGTTAGTGTTAGTGTTAGTGTTAGTGTTAGTGTTAGTGTTAGTGTTGTTAGTGTTAATAGTGTTAGTAGTGTTAGTAGTCAGTGTTAGTATTAGTATTAGGCTTAAACGTCTCTCTTCGTATTAGTATTAGTGCTAGTGTTAGTGTTAGTGTTAGTGTTAATTGTGTTAGTAGTGTTAGAAGTGTTAGTAGTGTTAGTGTTAGTATTAGTATTAGGCTTAAACAAGGTACGTCTGTCACATTAAAATCAATACAACTATGGTACTGTCATGTTCATATATATCCCTCTACCAATGTTGTCTAATGCAGTTAGCTCATTCCTTACATACATATCATTCAATGAAAGTTATCTAGGCTTAAACAAGGTACGTCTGTCATATTAAAACCAATACAACTATGGTAAGTACGTCTTACATATCTTTTCTAATAATGAAAACTATCAACATCTACCTTTATTAGTATTAGTATTAGTATTAGTATTAGTGTTAGTGTTAGTGTTAGTGTTAGTGTTAGTGTTAGTGTTAGTGTTAGTGTTAGTGTTAGTGTTAGTTAGTATTAGTGTTAGTGTTAGTGTTAGTGTTAGTGTTAGTGTTAGTGTTAGTGTTAGTGTTAGTGTTGTTAGTGTTAATAGTGTTAGTAGTGTTAGTAGTCAGTGTTAGTATTAGTATTAGGCTTAAACGTCTGTCTTAGTATTAGTGTTAGTGTTAGTGTTAGTGTTAGTGTTAGTGTTAATTGTGTTAGTAGTGTTAGAAGTGTTAGTAGTGTTAGTGTTAGTATTAGTATTAGGCTTAAACAAGGTACGTCTGTCACATTAAAATCAATACAACTATCTGTAACTATCAGGATCTACCTTTAGTAGTATTAGTAATAGTGTTAGTGTTACTGTTAGTGTTAGTAGTGTTAATAGTGTTAGTAGTGTTTGTATTAGTATTAGGCTTAAACAAGGTACGTCTGTCACATTAAAATCAATACAACTATGGTAATGTCATGTTCATATATAGCTAGCAATGTTGTCTTATGATGCGGGTCACAACAACTAATCCTATTAAAATTCCCATTAAAATATCAATCTACTAACATGGCGGCTAAAAATCCCATCCCTCCCCCAATTATTAAGAGATGAAGACGAAAGGATAAGGGAGTAGCGTACACTCCAACTCCTAGGGGGGGAGCGATGTCCCTGATTTGCTGACCCCAGCCTCAACCATAGACCTGGTGGAAGAGCTCCGTTTTACAGGCCCTGTGGAAAGCTGACAAATCCCGCAGGGCCCGCAGATCACCCAGGAGCTCATTCCATCAGGTAGGGGCCAGGACTGAAAAAGCCCTGGCCTTGGTCGAGGCTAGGCGCGCTTCCTTTGGGCCGGGGACGACCAACAGGTTCTCACCCGCAGAGCGTAAGGCCCTGCAGGGGGCATAGAGCGGTAGGCGGTCCCTCAGGTATGTGGGTCCCAACCCGCGTATGGCCTTGAAGGTTAAAACCAAAACCTTGAACCGGATCCGGGCAGCAATTGGCAGCCAAGGCAGCTCCCTCAGCACCGGCTGGATGTGGGCCCTCCAAGATGTTCCAGTGAGGATCCTGGCAGCTGCATTTTGTACCGCTGTAGTTTCCGGATCAGGGACAAGGGTAGGCCTGCGTAGAGCGAGTTACAGAAATCTATTCTGGAGGTGACTGTCGCATAGATCACTGTGGCCAAGTGGTCAGGGGACAAGTAGGGCGCTAATAGCCGGGCCTGGCGAAGGTAGAAAAATGCCTGGCCCGCTACTCTCTTGACCTGAGCCTCCATAGTCAGGGAGGCATCAATGGTCACACCCAAATTCCACTAGCAATGTTCTATACTGCAGTTAGCTCATTCCTTACATACATATGGTCCAATGAAAGTTATCTAGCCTTAAACTAGGTAAACTATCAACATCTACCTTTATTAGTGTTAGTGTTAGTGTTAGAGTTAGTAATATTAGTATTAGTGTTAGTATTAGTATTAGGCTTAAACAAGGTACGTCTGTCACATTAAAATCAATACATCTATGGTAATGTCATGTTCATATATATAACACTAGCAATGTTGTCTAATGATGGTAGCTCAATGCTTCCATACATATGTTCATATATTGGATATAATTTCAACTTAAACATGGCACCAATGATATATTCAAAGCAATACAACTATGGTAAGTTCATTTTACATAACTTTTCTAATAATGAATACTATAAACATCTACCTTTATAAGTATTAGTATTAGTATTAGTATTAGTATTAGTATTAGTATTAGTATTATTGTTAGTCTTAATCTTAGTCTTAGTCTTAGTCTCAGTCTTAGTCTTAGTCTTAGTCTTTTTCTTAGTATTTGTATTAGTATTAATGTTAGTAGTGTTAGTAGGGTTAGTATTAGTATTATATTTATTTATTCTTGTGGATGCACTGATGTTCAGCTAACATTTTTGGATACTAAAGTTATCTCAAATTCTGTAACACATACTTTGGATATATATACGACAAGCTGTTAGCTCCTTCCTTACATACATATGGTTATATATCGAAAGTCATATAACTAACAGTATTTATGACTACCAATGTTGTATAGTGCAGTTAGCTCATTCCTTACATTCTTATGGTTCACTGAAATTAATCTAGGCTTAATCATGGCACATATGTTAAACTATGGTAAGTTCATGGTTATGTAAATAACACTAGCAATGTTGTCAAATGACGGTAGCTCATTCCTTACATACATATGGTTCTATTTCAGAAGTAATTTCTACTTAAACATGGCACCAATGTTATATTCAAAGCAATACCACTATAGTAAGTTCATTTTACATATTTCTCACAATGAAAACTATCAGCATCTACCTTTATTAGTATCAGTATCAGTATCAGTATCAGTATCAGAGTATCAGTATCAGTATCAGATTTATATATTCCTGTGGATGCAAAAGGCAAGGTATCATTATTGAATACTGAACATTCAAATTCTGTAACACACATTTTCATATATATACCTCTTGCAATGTTCTCTAATGCAGTTAGCTCATTCCTTACATACATATCGTTCAATGAAAGTTATCTAGGCTTAAACAAGGTACGTCTGTCATATTAATATCAATACAACTATGGTAATGTCATGTTCATATATATAACACTAGCAATGTTCTATACTGCAGTTAGCGCCTTCCATACATACATATGGTTCTATATCGAAAGTCATATAACTAACTTAGGATGTATGACTACCAATGTTGTATAGTGAAGGTAGCTCATTGTTTACATTCTTATGGTTCAATGAAATTTATCTAAGCTTAATAATGGCAAATATGTTAAATTAAAAGCAATACTAAGTTCATGGTCATGTATATAACACTAGCAATGTTGTCACATGATGGTAGCTCATTCCTTACATACATATGGTTCTATTTCAAAAGTAATTTCTACTTAAACATGGCACCAATGTTATATTCAAAGCAATACAACTATGGTAAGTTGTAACTATCAGGATCTAACTTTATTAGTTTTAGTATTAGTATTAGTTTTAGTATTGGTATTGGTATTGGTAAGCATCAGCATCACTATCAGTATCAGTATCAGTATTAGTATTAGTATCAGCATTAGTATTAGTATTAGATTTATTTATTCATGTGGATGCACATGGCAAGCTAACATTTTTTAATACTGAAGTTCGCTCAAATTCTTTAACACATATTGGATGTATATATGACTAGCAATGTTATTATAAGACAAGCAATATAATGAGGTGTTAGCTCCTTCCTTACATAAATATGGTTCTATATCGAAAGTCATATAACTAACTTAGGATTTATGACTACCAATGTTGTATAGTACAGTTAGCTCATTCCTTACATTCTTATGGTTCACTGAAATTAATCTAGGCTTAATCATGGCACATATGTAAAACTATGGTAAGTTCATGGTTATGTAAATAACACTAGCAATGTTGTCAAATGATGGTAGCTCATTCCTTACATACATATGGTTCTATTTCAGAAGTAATTTCTAAAACATGGCACCAATGTTATATTCAAAACAATACCACTATAGTAAGTTAATTTTACATATTTCTCACAATGAAAACTATCAGCATCTACCTTTATTAGTATCAGTATCAGTATGAGATTTATTTATTCCTGTGGATGCACAAGGCAAAGTACCATTTTTGAATACTGAACGGTCAAATTCTGTAACACATTTTCATATAGATACCTCTTCAAATGTTCTCTAATGCAGTTAGCTCATTCCTTACATACATATCGTTCAATAAAAGTTATCTAGGCTTAAACAAGGTACGTCTGTCATATTAAAATCAATACAACTATGGTAATGTCATGTTCATATATATAACACTAGCAATGTTCTATACTGCAGTTAGCTCATTCCTTACATACATATGGTCCAATGAAAGTTTAGATAATACTAGCCTTAAACTAGGTAAACTATCAACATCTACCTTTATTAGTGTTAGTAGTGTTAGTAATATTAGTAGTGTTAGTGTTAGTATTAGTATTAGGCTTAAACAAGGTACGTCTGTCACATTAAAATCAATACATCTATGGTAATGTCATGTTCATATATATAACACTAGCAATATTGTCTAATGATGGTAGCTCATTGCTTCCATACATATGTTTATATATTGGATATAATTTCTACTTAAACATGGCACCAATGATATATTCAAAGCAACACAACTATGGTAAGTTCATTTTACATAACTTTTCTAATAATGAATACTATAAACATCTACCTTTATAAGTATTAGTATTAGTATTAGTATTAGTATTAGTATTAGTATTAGTATTAGTATTAGTATTAGTATTAGTATTAGTATTAGTCTTTTTCTTAGTATTTGTATTAGTATTAGTATTAGTATTACTGTTAGTAGTGTTAGTAGTGTTAGTATTAGTATTATATTTATTTATTCTTGTGGATGCACTGATGTTCAGCTAACATTTTTGGATACTAAAGTTATCTCAAATTCTGTAACACACATACTTTGGATATATATATGACAAGCAATATAATGAGCTGTTAGCTCCTTCCTTACGTACATATGGTTATATATCGAAAGTCATATAACTAACTTAGGATTTATGACTACCAATGTTGTATAGTGCAGTTAGCTCATTCCTTACATTCTTATGGTTCACTGAAATTAATCTAGAATTAATCATGGCACATATGTAAAACTATGGTAAGTTCATGGTCATGTAAATAACACTAGCAATGTTGTCAAAGGACGGTAGCTCATTCCTTACATACATATGGTTCTATTTCAGAAGTAATTTCTACTTAAACATGGCACCAATGTTATATTCAAAGCAATACCACTATACTAAGTTAATTTTACATATTTCTCACAATGAAAACTATCAGCATCTACCTTTATTAGTATCAGTATCAGTATCAGAGTATCAGTATCAGATTTATTTATTCCTGTGGATGCAAAAGGCAAGGTACCATTATTGAATACTGAACATTCAAATTCTGTAACACACATTTTCATATATATAACTCTTGCAATGTTCTCTAATGCAGTTAGCTCATTCCTTACATACATATCGTTCAATGAAAGTTATCTAGGCTTAAACAAGGTACGTCTGTCACATTAAAATCAATACATCTATGGTAATGTCATGTTCATATATATAACACTAGCAGTCTAATGATGGTAGCTCATTGCTTCCATACATATCTTTATATATTGGATGTAATTTCTACTTAAACATGGCACCAATGATATATTCAAAGCAATACAACTATGGTAAGTTCATTTTACATAACTTTTCTAATAATGAATACTATAAACATCTACCTTTATTAGTATTAGTATTAGTATTAGTATTAGTATTAGTCTTTTTCTTAGTATTTGTATTAGTATTAGTATTAGTATTACTGTTAGTAGTGTTAGTAGTGTTAGTATTAGTATTATATTTATTTATTCTTGTGGATGCACTGATGTTCAGCTAACATTTTTGGATACTAAAGTTATCTCAAATTCTGTAACACACATACTTTGGATATATATACGACAAGCAATATAATGAGCTGTTAGCTCCTTCCTTACATACATATGGTTATATATCAAAAGTCATATAACTAGCTTAGGATTTATGACTACAAATGTTGTATAGTGCAGTTAGCTCATTCCTTACATTCTTATGGTTCACTGAAATTAATCTAGGCTTAATCATGGCACATATGTAAAACTATGGTAAAGGTATCCCCTGTGCAAGCACCGAGTCATGTCTGACCCTTGGGGTGACGCCCTCTAGCGTTTTCATGGCAGACTCAATACGGGGTGGTTTGCCAGTGCCTTCCCCAGCCATTACCATTTACCCCCCAGCAAGCTGGGTACTCATTTTACCGACCTCGGAAGGATGGAAGGCTGAGTCAACCTTGAGCCGGCCGCTGGGATTGAACTCCCAACCTCATGGGCAAAGCTTTCAGGCGGCTGCCTTACCACTCTGTGCCACAAGAGGCTCTTAAAATTATGGTAAGTTCATGGTTATGTAAATAACACTAGCAATGTTGTCAAATGACGGTAGCTCATTCCTTACATACATATGGTTCTATTTCAGAAGTAATTTCTACTTAAACATGGCACCAATGTTATATTCAAAGCAATAGCACTATAGTAAGTTCATTTTACATATTTCTCACAATGAAAACTATCAGCATCTACCTTTATTAGTATCAGTATCAGTATCAGTATCAGAGTATCAGTATCAGTATCAGATTTATTTATTCCTGTGGATGCAAAAGGCAAGGTACCATTATTGAATACTGAATATTCAAATTCTGTAACACACATTTTCATATATATACCTCTTGCAATGTTCTCTAATGCAGTTAGCTCATTCCTTACATACATATCGTTCAATGAAAGTTATCTAGGCTTAAACAAGGTACGTCTGTCACATTAAAATCTATACATATATGGTAATGTCATGTTCATATATATAACACTAGCAATGTTGTCTAATGATGGTAGCTCATTGCTTCCATACATATCTTTATATATTGGATATAATTTCTACTTAAACATGGCACCAATTATATATTCAAAGCAATACAACTATGGTAAGTTCATTTTACATAACTTTTCTAATAATGAATACTATAAACATCTACCTTTATTAGTATTAGTATTAGTATTAGTATTAGTATTAGTATTAGTATTAGTATTAGTATTATTGTTAGTCTTAGTCTTAGTCTCAGTCTTAGTCTTAGTCTTTTTCTTAGTATTTGTATTAGTATTAGTATTACTGTTAGTAGTGTTAGTAGGGTTAGTATTAGTATTATATTTATTTATTCTTGTGGATGCACTGATGTTCAGCTAACATTTTTGGATACTAAAGTTATCTCAAATTCTGTAACACACATACTTTGTATATACAATATAATGAGCTGTTAGCTCCTTCCTTACATATGGTTATATATCGAAAGTCATATAACTAACTTAGGATTACCAATGTTGTATAGTGCAGTTAGCTCATTCCTTACATTCTTATGGTTCACTGAAATTAATCTAGGCTTAATCATGGCACATATGTTAAACTATGGTAAGTTCATGGTCATGTAAATAACACTAGCAATGTTGTCAAATGACGGTAGCTCATTCCTTACATACATATGGTTATATTTCAGAAGTAATTTCTACTTAAACATGGCACCAATGTTATATTCAAAGCAATACCACTATAGTAAGTCCATTTTACATATTTCTCACAATGAAAACTATCAGCATCTACTTTTATTAGTATCAGTATCAGAGTATCAGTATCAGTATCAGATTTATTTATTCCTGTGGAAGCAAAAAGCAAGGAACCATTATTGAATACTGTACATTCACATTCTGTAACACACATTATCATATATATAGCTCTTGCAATGTTCTCTAATGCAGTTAGCTCATTCCTTACATACATATCGTTCAATGAAAGTTATCTAGGCTTAAACAAGGTACGTCTGTCATATTAATATCAATACAACGATGGTAATGTCATGTTCATATATATAACACTAGCAATGTTCTATACTGCAGTTAGCTCATTCCTTCCATACATATGGTCCAATGAAAGTTATCTAGCCTTAAACTAGGTAAACTATCAACATCTACCTTTATTAGTGTTAGTGTTAGTGTTAGTAATATTAGTATTAGTGTTAGTATTAGTATTAGGCTTAAACAAGGTACGTCTGTCACATTAAAATCAATACAACTATGGATGTCATGTTCATATATATAACACTAGCAATGTTCTATACTGCAGTTAGCGCCTTCCATACATAAATATGGTTCTATATCGAAAGTCATATAACAGGATGTATGACTACCAATGTTGTATAGTGAAGGTAGCTCATTGTTTACATTCTGATGGTTCACTGAAATTTATCTAAGCTTAATAATGGCAAATATGTTAAATTAAAAGCAATCCTAAGTTCATGGTCATGTATATAACACTAGCAATGTTGTCAAATGATGGTAGCTCATTCCTTACATAAATATGGTTCTATTTCAGAAGTAATTTAAACATGGCATCAATGTTATATTCAAAGCAATACAACTATGGTAAGTTGTAACTATAAGGATCTACCTTTATTTTAGTATTAATATTAGTATTAGTATTAGTATTAGTATTGGTATTGGTATTGGTATTGGTATTGGTATTGGTATTGGTATTGGTATTGGTATTAGTAAGCATCAGCATCACTATCAGTATCAGTATCAGTATCAGTATTAGTATCAGCATTAGTATTAGTATTAGATATATTTATTCATGTGGATGCACATGGCAAGCTAACATTTTTTAATACTGAAGTTCGCTCAAATTCTTTAACACATATTGGATGTATATATGACTAGCAATGTTATTATAAGCAATATAATGAGGTGTTAGCTCCTTCCTTACATACATATGGTTCTATATCGAAAGTCATATAACTAACTTAGGATTTATGACTACCAATGTTGTATAGTGCAGTTAGCTCATTCCTTACATTCTTATGGTTCACTGAAATTAATCTAGGCTTAATCATGGCACATATGTAAAACTATGGTAAGTTCATGGTTATGTAAATACACTAGCAATGTTGTCAAATGACGGTAGCTCATTCCTTACATACATATGGTTCTATTTCAGAAGTAATTTCTACTTAAACATGGCACCAATGTTATATTAAAAACAATACAACTACAGTAAGTTCATTTTACATATTTCTTACAATGAAAACTATCAGCATCTACCTTTATTAGTATAGTATCAGTATCAGTATCAGTATCAGTATCAGTATCAGTATCAGTACCAGTATCAGTATCAGTATCAGATTTATTTATTCATGTGGATGCACATGGCAAGCTAACATTTTTTAATACTGAACATTCAAATTCTGTAACACATTTTCATATAGGTACCTCTTGCAATGTTCTCTAATGCAGTTAGCTCATTCCTTACATACATATCATTCAATGAAAGTTATCTAGGCTTAAACAAGGTACGTCTGTCATATTAAAATCAATACAACTATGGTAATGTCATGTTCATATATATAACACTAGCAATGTTCTATACTGCAGTTAGCTCATTCCTTACGTACATATGGTCCAATGAAAGTTATCTAGCTTTAAACTAGGTAAACTATCAACATCTACCTTTATTAGTGTTAGTGTTAGTGTTAGTGTTAGTGTTAGTAATATTAGTAGTGTTAGTGTTAGTATTAGTATTAGGTTTAAACAAGGTACGTCTGTCACATTAAAATCAATACATCTATGGTAATGTCATGTTCATATATATAACACTAGCAATGTTGTCTAATGATGGTAGCTCAATGCTTCCATACATATGTTTATATATTGGATATAATTTCTACTTAAACATGGCACCAATGATATATTCAAAGCAATACAACTATGGTAAGTTCATTTTACATAACTTTTCTAATAATGAATACTATAAACATCTACCTTTATAAGTATTAGTATGTATTAGTATTAGTATGTATTAGTATTAGTATTATTGTTAGTCTTAGTCTTAGTGTTAGTCTTTTTCTTAGTATTTGTATTAGTATTAGTATTACTGTTAGTAGTGTTAGTAGGGTTAGTATTAGTATTATATTTATTTATTCTTGTGGATGCACTGATGTTCAGCTAACATGTTTGGATACTAAAGTTATCTCAAATTCTGTAACACACATACTTTGGATATATATACAATATAATGAGCTGTTAGCTCCTTCCTTACATATGGTTATATATCGAAAGTCATATAACTAACTTAGGATTTATGACTACCAATGTTGTATAGTGCAGTTAGCTCATTCCTTACATTCTTATGGTTCACTGAAATTAATCTAGGCTTAATCATGGCACATATGTAAAACTATGGTAAGTTCATGGTTATGTAAATACACTAGCAATGTTGTCAAATGACGGTAGCTCATTCCTTACATACATATGGTTCTATTTCAGAAGTAATTTCTACTTAAACATGGCACCAATGTTATATTAAAAACAATACAACTACAGTAAGTTCATTTTACATATTTCTTACAATGAAAACTATCAGCATCTACCTTTATTAGTATAGTATCAGTATCAGTATCAGTATCAGTATCAGTATCAGTATCAGTATCAGTATCAGTATCAGTACCAGTATCAGTATCAGATTTATTTATTCATGTGGATGCACATGGCAAGCTAACATTTTTTAATACTGAACATTCAAATTCTGTAACACATTTTCATATAGGTACCTCTTGCAATGTTCTCTAATGCAGTTAGCTCATTCCTTACATACATATCATTCAATGAAAGTTATCTAGGCTTAAACAAGGTACGTCTGTCATATTAAAATCAATACAACTATGGTAATGTCATGTTCATATATATAACACTAGCAATGTTCTATACTGCAGTTAGCTCATTCCTTACGTACATATGGTCCAATGAAAGTTATCTAGCTTTAAACTAGGTAAACTATCAACATCTACCTTTATTAGTGTTAGTGTTAGTGTTAGTGTTAGTGTTAGTAATATTAGTAGTGTTAGTGTTAGTATTAGTATTAGGCTTAAACAAGGTACGTCTGTCACATTAAAATCAATACATCTATGGTAATGTCATGTTCATATATATAACACTAGCAATGTTGTCTAATGATGGTAGCTCATTGCTTCCATACATATGTTTATATATTGGATATAATTTCTACTTAAACATGGCACCAATGATATTCAAAGCAATACAACTATGGTAAGTTCATTTTACATAACTTTTCTAATAATGAATACTATAAACATCTACCTTTATAAGTATTAGTATTAGTATTAGTATTAGTATTAGTATTAGTATTAGTATTAGTATTAGTATTAGTATTAGTATTAGTATTAGTATTAGTATTAGTTTTAGTATTAGTATTAGTATTAGTATTAGTATTAGTATTAGTATTAGTATTAGTATTATTGTTAGTCTTAATCTTAGTCTTAGTCTTAGTCTCAGTCTTAGTCTTAGTCTTAGTCTTTTTCTTAGTATTTGTATTAGTATTAATGTTAGTAGTGTTAGTAGGGTTAGTATTAGTATTATATTTATTTATTCTTGTGGATGCACTGATGTTCAGCTAACATTTTTGGATACTAAAGTTATCTCAAATTCTGTAACACATACTTTGGATATATATACGACAAGCTGTTAGCTCCTTCCTTACATACATATGGTTATATATCGAAAGTCATATAACTAACAGTATTTATGACTACCAATGTTGTATAGTGCAGTTAGCTCATTCCTTACATTCTTATGGTTCACTGAAATTAATCTAGGCTTAATCATGGCACATATGTTAAACTATGGTAAGTTCATGGTTATGTAAATAACACTAGCAATGTTGTCAAATGACGGTAGCTCATTCCTTACATACATATGGTTCTATTTCAGAAGTAATTTCTACTTAAACATGGCACCAATGTTATATTCAAAGCAATACCACTATAGTAAGTTCATTTTATATATTTCTCACAATGAAAACTATCAGCATCTACCTTTATTAGTATCAGTATCAGTATCAGTATCAGTATCAGAGTATCAGTATCAGTATCAGATTTATATATTCCTGTGGATGCAAAAGGCAAGGTATCATTATTGAATACTGAACATTCAAATTCTGTAACACACATTTTCATATATATACCTCTTGCAATGTTCTCTAATGCAGTTAGCTCATTCCTTACATACATATCGTTCAATGAAAGTTATCTAGGCTTAAACAAGGTACGTCTGTCATATTAATATCAATACAACTATGGTAATGTCATGTTCATATATATAACACTAGCAATGTTCTATACTGCAGTTAGCGCCTTCCATACATACATATGGTTCTATATCGAAAGTCATATAACTAACTTAGGATGTATGACTACCAATGTTGTATAGTGAAGGTAGCTCATTGTTTACATTCTTATGGTTCAATGAAATTTATCTAAGCTTAATAATGGCAAATATGTTAAATTAAAAGCAATACTAAGTTCATGGTCATGTATATAACACTAGCAATGTTGTCACATGATGGTAGCTCATTCCTTACATACATATGGTTCAATTTCAGAAGTAATTTCTACTTAAACATGGCACCAATGTTATATTCAAAACAATACCACTATAGTAAGTTAATTTTACATATTTCTCACAATGAAAACTATCAGCATCTACCTTTATTAGTATCAGTATCAGTATGAGATTTATTTATTCCTGTGGATGCACAAGGCAAAGTACCATTTTTGAATACTGAACGGTCAAATTCTGTAACACATTTTCATATAGATACCTCTTCCAATGTTCTCTAATGCAGTTAGCTCATTCCTTACATACATATCGTTCAATAAAAGTTATCTAGGCTTAAACAAGGTACGTCTGTCATATTAAAATCAATACAACTATGGTAATGTCATGTTCATATATATAACACTAGCAATGTTCTATACTGCAGTTAGCTCATTCCTTACATACATATGGTCCAATGAAAGTTTAGATAATACTAGCCTTAAACTAGGTAAACTATCAACATCTACCTTTATTAGTGTTAGTGTTAGTGTTAGTAATATTAGTAGTGTTAGTGTTAGTATTAGTATTAGGCTTAAACAAGGTACGTCTGTCACATTAAAATCAATACATCTATGGTAATGTCATGTTCATATATATAACACTAGCAATATTGTCTAATGATGGTAGCTCATTGCTTCCATACATATGTTTATATATTGGATATAATTTCTACTTAAACATGGCACCAATGATATATTCAAAGCAACACAACTATGGTAAGTTCATTTTACATAACTTTTCTAATAATGAATACTATAAACATCTACCTTTATAAGTATTAGTATTAGTATTAGTATTAGTATTAGTATTAGTATTAGTATTAGTATTAGTATTAGTATTAGTCTTTTTCTTAGTATTTGTATTAGTATTAGTATTAGTATTACTGTTAGTAGTGTTAGTAGTGTTAGTATTAGTATTATATTTATTTATTCTTGTGGATGCACTGATGTTCAGCTAACATTTTTGGATACTAAAGTTATCTCAAATTCTGTAACACACATACTTTGGATATATATATGACAAGCAATATAATGAGCTGTTAGCTCCTTCCTTACGTACATATGGTTATATATCGAAAGTCATATAACTAACTTAGGATTTATGACTACCAATGTTGTATAGTGCAGTTAGCTCATTCCTTACATTCTTATGGTTCACTGAAATTAATCTAGAATTAATCATGGCACATATGTAAAACTATGGTAAGTTCATGGTCATGTAAATAACACTAGCAATGTTGTCAAAGGACGGTAGCTCATTCCTTACATACATATGGTTCTATTTCAGAAGTAATTTCTACTTAAACATGGCACCAATGTTATATTCAAAGCAATACCACTATAGTAAGTTCATTTTACATATTTCTAACAATGAAAACTATCAGCATCTACCTTTATTAGTATCAGTATCAGTATCAGTATCAGAGTATCAGTATCAGATTTATTTATTCCTGTGGATGCAAAAGGCAAGGTACCATTATTGAATACTGAACATTCAAATTCTGTAACACACATTTTCATATATATAACTCTTGCAATGTTCTCTAATGCAGTTAGCTCATTCCTTACATACATATCGTTCAATGAAAGTTATCTAGGCTTAAACAAGGTACGTCTGTCATTAAAATCAATACATCTATGGTAATGTCATGTTCATATATATAACACTAGCAATGTTGTCTAATGATGGTAGCTCATTGCTTCCATACATATCTTTATATATTGGATGTAATTTCTACTTAAACATGGCACCAATGATATATTCAAAGCAATACAACTATGGTAAGTTTTTTTACATAACTTTTCTAATAATGAATACTATAAACATCTACCTTTATTAGTATTAGTATTAGTATTAGTATTATTGTTAGTCTTAGTCTTAGTGTTAGTCTTTTTCTTAGTATTTGTATTAGTATTAGTATTACTGTTAGTAGTGTTAGTAGGGTTAGTATTAGTATTATATTTATTTATTCTTGTGGATGCACTGATGTTCAGCTAACATGTTTGGATACTAAAGTTATCTCAAATTCTGTAACACACATACTTTGGATATATATACAATATAATGAGCTGTTAGCTCCTTCCTTACATATGGTTATATATCGAAAGTCATATAACTAACTTAGGATTTATGACTACCAATGTTGTATAGTGCAGTTAGCTCATTCCTTACATTCTTATGGTTCACTGAAATTAATCTAGGCTTAATCATGGCACATATGTAAAACTATGGTAAGTTCATGGTTATGTAAATACACTAGCAATGTTGTCAAATGACGGTAGCTCATTCCTTACATACATATGGTTCTATTTCAGAAGTAATTTCTACTTAAACATGGCACCAATGTTATATTAAAAACAATACAACTACAGTAAGTTCATTTTACATATTTCTTACAATGAAAACTATCAGCATCTACCTTTATTAGTATAGTATCAGTATCAGTATCAGTATCAGTATCAGTATCAGTATCAGTACCAGTATCAGTATCAGTATCAGATTTATTTATTCATGTGGATGCACATGGCAAGCTAACATTTTTTAATACTGAACATTCAAATTCTGTAACACATTTTCATATAGGTACCTCTTGCAATGTTCTCTAATGCAGTTAGCTCATTCCTTACATACATATCATTCAATGAAAGTTATCTAGGCTTAAACAAGGTACGTCTGTCATATTAAAATCAATACAACTATGGTAATGTCATGTTCATATATATAACACTAGCAATGTTCTATACTGCAGTTAGCTCATTCCTTACGTACATATGGTCCAATGAAAGTTATCTAGCTTTAAACTAGGTAAACTATCAACATCTACCTTTATTAGTGTTAGTGTTAGTGTTAGTGTTAGTGTTAGTAATATTAGTAGTGTTAGTGTTAGTATTAGTATTAGGCTTAAACAAGGTACGTCTGTCACATTAAAATCAATACATCTATGGTAATGTCATGTTCATATATATAACACTAGCAATGTTGTCTAATGATGGTAGCTCAATGCTTCCATACATATGTTTATATATTGGATATAATTTCTACTTAAACATGGCACCAATGATATATTCAAAGCAATACAACTATGGTAAGTTCATTTTACATAACTTTTCTAATAATGAATACTATAAACATCTACCTTTATAAGTATTAGTATGTATTAGTATTAGTATGTATTAGTATTAGTATTATTGTTAGTCTTAGTCTTAGTGTTAGTCTTTTTCTTAGTATTTGTATTAGTATTAGTATTACTGTTAGTAGTGTTAGTAGGGTTAGTATTAGTATTATATTTATTTATTCTTGTGGATGCACTGATGTTCAGCTAACATGTTTGGATACTAAAGTTATCTCAAATTCTGTAACACACATACTTTGGATATATATACAATATAATGAGCTGTTAGCTCCTTCCTTACATATGGTTATATATCGAAAGTCATATAACTAACTTAGGATTTATGACTACCAATGTTGTATAGTGCAGTTAGCTCATTCCTTACATTCTTATGGTTCACTGAAATTAATCTAGGCTTAATCATGGCACATATGTAAAACTATGGTAAGTTCATGGTTATGTAAATACACTAGCAATGTTGTCAAATGACGGTAGCTCATTCCTTACATACATATGGTTCTATTTCAGAAGTAATTTCTACTTAAACATGGCACCAATGTTATATTAAAAACAATACAACTACAGTAAGTTCATTTTACATATTTCTTACAATGAAAACTATCAGCATCTACCTTTATTAGTATAGTATCAGTATCAGTATCAGTATCAGTATCAGTATCAGTATCAGTATCAGTATCAGTATCAGTATCAGTACCAGTATCAGTATCAGATTTATTTATTCATGTGGATGCACATGGCAAGCTAACATTTTTTAATACTGAACATTCAAATTCTGTAACACATTTTCATATAGGTACCTCTTGCAATGTTCTCTAATGCAGTTAGCTCATTCCTTACATACATATCATTCAATGAAAGTTATCTAGGCTTAAACAAGGTACGTCTGTCATATTAAAATCAATACAACTATGGTAATGTCATGTTCATATATATAACACTAGCAATGTTCTATACTGCAGTTAGCTCATTCCTTACGTACATATGGTCCAATGAAAGTTATCTAGCTTTAAACTAGGTAAACTATCAACATCTACCTTTATTAGTGTTAGTGTTAGTGTTAGTGTTAGTGTTAGTAATATTAGTAGTGTTAGTGTTAGTATTAGTATTAGGCTTAAACAAGGTACGTCTGTCACATTAAAATCAATACATCTATGGTAATGTCATGTTCATATATATAACACTAGCAATGTTGTCTAATGATGGTAGCTCATTGCTTCCATACATATGTTTATATATTGGATATAATTTCTACTTAAACATGGCACCAATGATATTCAAAGCAATACAACTATGGTAAGTTCATTTTACATAACTTTTCTAATAATGAATACTATAAACATCTACCTTTATAAGTATTAGTATTAGTATTAGTATTAGTATTAGTATTAGTATTAGTATTATTGTTAGTCTTAATCTTAGTCTTAGTCTTAGTCTCAGTCTTAGTCTTAGTCTTTTTCTTAGTATTTGTATTAGTATTAATGTTAGTAGTGTTAGTAGGGTTAGTATTAGTATTATATTTATTTATTCTTGTGGATGCACTGATGTTCAGCTAACATTTTTGGATACTAAAGTTATCTCAAATTCTGTAACACATACTTTGGATATATATACGACAAGCTGTTAGCTCCTTCCTTACATACATATGGTTATATATCGAAAGTCATATAACTAACAGTATTTATGACTACCAATGTTGTATAGTGCAGTTAGCTCATTCCTTACATTCTTATGGTTCACTGAAATTAATCTAGGCTTAATCATGGCACATATGTTAAACTATGGTAAGTTCATGGTTATGTAAATAACACTAGCAATGTTGTCAAATGACGGTAGCTCATTCCTTACATACATATGGTTCTATTTCAGAAGTAATTTCTACTTAAACATGGCACCAATGTTATATTCAAAGCAATACCACTATAGTAAGTTCATTTTATATATTTCTCACAATGAAAACTATCAGCATCTACCTTTATTAGTATCAGTATCAGTATCAGTATCAGTATCAGAGTATCAGTATCAGTATCAGATTTATATATTCCTGTGGATGCAAAAGGCAAGGTATCATTATTGAATACTGAACATTCAAATTCTGTAACACACATTTTCATATATATACCTCTTGCAATGTTCTCTAATGCAGTTAGCTCATTCCTTACATACATATCGTTCAATGAAAGTTATCTAGGCTTAAACAAGGTACGTCTGTCATATTAATATCAATACAACTATGGTAATGTCATGTTCATATATATAACACTAGCAATGTTCTATACTGCAGTTAGCGCCTTCCATACATACATATGGTTCTATATCGAAAGTCATATAACTAACTTAGGATGTATGACTACCAATGTTGTATAGTGAAGGTAGCTCATTGTTTACATTCTTATGGTTCAATGAAATTTATCTAAGCTTAATAATGGCAAATATGTTAAATTAAAAGCAATACTAAGTTCATGGTCATGTATATAACACTAGCAATGTTGTCACATGATGGTAGCTCATTCCTTACATACATATGGTTCAATTTCAGAAGTAATTTCTACTTAAACATGGCACCAATGTTATATTCAAAACAATACCACTATAGTAAGTTAATTTTACATATTTCTCACAATGAAAACTATCAGCATCTACCTTTATTAGTATCAGTATCAGTATGAGATTTATTTATTCCTGTGGATGCACAAGGCAAAGTACCATTTTTGAATACTGAACGGTCAAATTCTGTAACACATTTTCATATAGATACCTCTTCCAATGTTCTCTAATGCAGTTAGCTCATTCCTTACATACATATCGTTCAATAAAAGTTATCTAGGCTTAAACAAGGTACGTCTGTCATATTAAAATCAATACAACTATGGTAATGTCATGTTCATATATATAACACTAGCAATGTTCTATACTGCAGTTAGCTCATTCCTTACATACATATGGTCCAATGAAAGTTTAGATAATACTAGCCTTAAACTAGGTAAACTATCAACATCTACCTTTATTAGTGTTAGTGTTAGTGTTAGTAATATTAGTAGTGTTAGTGTTAGTATTAGTATTAGGCTTAAACAAGGTACGTCTGTCACATTAAAATCAATACATCTATGGTAATGTCATGTTCATATATATAACACTAGCAATATTGTCTAATGATGGTAGCTCATTGCTTCCATACATATGTTTATATATTGGATATAATTTCTACTTAAACATGGCACCAATGATATATTCAAAGCAACACAACTATGGTAAGTTCATTTTACATAACTTTTCTAATAATGAATACTATAAACATCTACCTTTATAAGTATTAGTATTAGTATTAGTATTAGTATTAGTATTAGTATTAGTATTAGTATTAGTATTAGTATTAGTATTAGTCTTTTTCTTAGTATTTGTATTAGTATTAGTATTAGTATTACTGTTAGTAGTGTTAGTAGTGTTAGTATTAGTATTATATTTATTTATTCTTGTGGATGCACTGATGTTCAGCTAACATTTTTGGATACTAAAGTTATCTCAAATTCTGTAACACACATACTTTGGATATATATATGACAAGCAATATAATGAGCTGTTAGCTCCTTCCTTACGTACATATGGTTATATATCGAAAGTCATATAACTAACTTAGGATTTATGACTACCAATGTTGTATAGTGCAGTTAGCTCATTCCTTACATTCTTATGGTTCACTGAAATTAATCTAGAATTAATCATGGCACATATGTAAAACTATGGTAAGTTCATGGTCATGTAAATAACACTAGCAATGTTGTCAAAGGACGGTAGCTCATTCCTTACATACATATGGTTCTATTTCAGAAGTAATTTCTACTTAAACATGGCACCAATGTTATATTCAAAGCAATACCACTATAGTAAGTTCATTTTACATATTTCTAACAATGAAAACTATCAGCATCTACCTTTATTAGTATCAGTATCAGTATCAGTATCAGAGTATCAGTATCAGATTTATTTATTCCTGTGGATGCAAAAGGCAAGGTACCATTATTGAATACTGAACATTCAAATTCTGTAACACACATTTTCATATATATAACTCTTGCAATGTTCTCTAATGCAGTTAGCTCATTCCTTACATACATATCGTTCAATGAAAGTTATCTAGGCTTAAACAAGGTACGTCTGTCATTAAAATCAATACATCTATGGTAATGTCATGTTCATATATATAACACTAGCAATGTTGTCTAATGATGGTAGCTCATTGCTTCCATACATATCTTTATATATTGGATGTAATTTCTACTTAAACATGGCACCAATGATATATTCAAAGCAATACAACTATGGTAAGTTTTTTTACATAACTTTTCTAATAATGAATACTATAAACATCTACCTTTATTAGTATTAGTATTAGTATTAGTATTATTGTTAGTCTTAGTCTTAGTGTTAGTCTTTTTCTTAGTATTTGTATTAGTATTAGTATTACTGTTAGTAGTGTTAGTAGGGTTAGTATTAGTATTATATTTATTTATTCTTGTGGATGCACTGATGTTCAGCTAACATGTTTGGATACTAAAGTTATCTCAAATTCTGTAACACACATACTTTGGATATATATACAATATAATGAGCTGTTAGCTCCTTCCTTACATATGGTTATATATCGAAAGTCATATAACTAACTTAGGATTTATGACTACCAATGTTGTATAGTGCAGTTAGCTCATTCCTTACATTCTTATGGTTCACTGAAATTAATCTAGGCTTAATCATGGCACATATGTAAAACTATGGTAAGTTCATGGTTATGTAAATACACTAGCAATGTTGTCAAATGACGGTAGCTCATTCCTTACATACATATGGTTCTATTTCAGAAGTAATTTCTACTTAAACATGGCACCAATGTTATATTAAAAACAATACAACTACAGTAAGTTCATTTTACATATTTCTTACAATGAAAACTATCAGCATCTACCTTTATTAGTATAGTATCAGTATCAGTATCAGTATCAGTATCAGTATCAGTATCAGTACCAGTATCAGTATCAGTATCAGATTTATTTATTCATGTGGATGCACATGGCAAGCTAACATTTTTTAATACTGAACATTCAAATTCTGTAACACATTTTCATATAGGTACCTCTTGCAATGTTCTCTAATGCAGTTAGCTCATTCCTTACATACATATCATTCAATGAAAGTTATCTAGGCTTAAACAAGGTACGTCTGTCATATTAAAATCAATACAACTATGGTAATGTCATGTTCATATATATAACACTAGCAATGTTCTATACTGCAGTTAGCTCATTCCTTACGTACATATGGTCCAATGAAAGTTATCTAGCTTTAAACTAGGTAAACTATCAACATCTACCTTTATTAGTGTTAGTGTTAGTGTTAGTGTTAGTGTTAGTGTTAGTAATATTAGTAGTGTTAGTGTTAGTATTAGTATTAGGCTTAAACAAGGTACGTCTGTCACATTAAAATCAATACATCTATGGTAATGTCATGTTCATATATATAACACTAGCAATGTTGTCTAATGATGGTAGCTCAATGCTTCCATACATATGTTTATATATTGGATATAATTTCTACTTAAACATGGCACCAATGATATATTCAAAGCAATACAACTATGGTAAGTTCATTTTACATAACTTTTCTAATAATGAATACTATAAACATCTACCTTTATAAGTATTAGTATGTATTAGTATTAGTATGTATTAGTATTAGTATTATTGTTAGTCTTAGTCTTAGTGTTAGTCTTTTTCTTAGTATTTGTATTAGTATTAGTATTACTGTTAGTAGTGTTAGTAGGGTTAGTATTAGTATTATATTTATTTATTCTTGTGGATGCACTGATGTTCAGCTAACATGTTTGGATACTAAAGTTATCTCAAATTCTGTAACACACATACTTTGGATATATATACAATATAATGAGCTGTTAGCTCCTTCCTTACATATGGTTATATATCGAAAGTCATATAACTAACTTAGGATTTATGACTACCAATGTTGTATAGTGCAGTTAGCTCATTCCTTACATTCTTATGGTTCACTGAAATTAATCTAGGCTTAATCATGGCACATATGTAAAACTATGGTAAGTTCATGGTTATGTAAATACACTAGCAATGTTGTCAAATGACGGTAGCTCATTCCTTACATACATATGGTTCTATTTCAGAAGTAATTTCTACTTAAACATGGCACCAATGTTATATTAAAAACAATACAACTACAGTAAGTTCATTTTACATATTTCTTACAATGAAAACTATCAGCATCTACCTTTATTAGTATAGTATCAGTATCAGTATCAGTATCAGTATCAGTATCAGTATCAGTATCAGTATCAGTATCAGTATCAGTATCAGTATCAGTATCAGTACCAGTATCAGTATCAGATTTATTTATTCATGTGGATGCACATGGCAAGCTAACATTTTTTAATACTGAACATTCAAATTCTGTAACACATTTTCATATAGGTACCTCTTGCAATGTTCTCTAATGCAGTTAGCTCATTCCTTACATACATATCATTCAATGAAAGTTATCTAGGCTTAAACAAGGTACGTCTGTCATATTAAAATCAATACAACTATGGTAATGTCATGTTCATATATATAACACTAGCAATGTTCTATACTGCAGTTAGCTCATTCCTTACGTACATATGGTCCAATGAAAGTTATCTAGCTTTAAACTAGGTAAACTATCAACATCTACCTTTATTAGTGTTAGTGTTAGTGTTAGTGTTAGTGTTAGTAATATTAGTAGTGTTAGTGTTAGTATTAGTATTAGGCTTAAACAAGGTACGTCTGTCACATTAAAATCAATACATCTATGGTAATGTCATGTTCATATATATAACACTAGCAATGTTGTCTAATGATGGTAGCTCATTGCTTCCATACATATGTTTATATATTGGATATAATTTCTACTTAAACATGGCACCAATGATATTCAAAGCAATACAACTATGGTAAGTTCATTTTACATAACTTTTCTAATAATGAATACTATAAACATCTACCTTTATAAGTATTAGTATTAGTATTAGTATTAGTATTAGTATTAGTATTAGTATTAGTATTAGTATTAGTATTAGTATTAGTATTAGTATTAGTATTAGTATTAGTATTAGTATTAGTATTAGTATTAGTATTAGTATTAGTATTAGTATTAGTATTAGTATTAGTATTAGTATTAGTATTAGTATTAGTATTAGTATTAGTATTAGTATTATTGTTAGTCTTAATCTTAGTCTTAGTCTTAGTCTCAGTCTTAGTCTTAGTCTTTTTCTTAGTATTTGTATTAGTATTAATGTTAGTAGTGTTAGTAGGGTTAGTATTAGTATTATATTTATTTATTCTTGTGGATGCACTGATGTTCAGCTAACATTTTTGGATACTAAAGTTATCTCAAATTCTGTAACACATACTTTGGATATATATACGACAAGCTGTTAGCTCCTTCCTTACATACATATGGTTATATATCGAAAGTCATATAACTAACAGTATTTATGACTACCAATGTTGTATAGTGCAGTTAGCTCATTCCTTACATTCTTATGGTTCACTGAAATTAATCTAGGCTTAATCATGGCACATATGTTAAACTATGGTAAGTTCATGGTTATGTAAATAACACTAGCAATGTTGTCAAATGACGGTAGCTCATTCCTTACATACATATGGTTCTATTTCAGAAGTAATTTCTACTTAAACATGGCACCAATGTTATATTCAAAGCAATACCACTATAGTAAGTTCATTTTATATATTTCTCACAATGAAAACTATCAGCATCTACCTTTATTAGTATCAGTATCAGTATCAGTATCAGTATCAGAGTATCAGTATCAGTATCAGATTTATATATTCCTGTGGATGCAAAAGGCAAGGTATCATTATTGAATACTGAACATTCAAATTCTGTAACACACATTTTCATATATATACCTCTTGCAATGTTCTCTAATGCAGTTAGCTCATTCCTTACATACATATCGTTCAATGAAAGTTATCTAGGCTTAAACAAGGTACGTCTGTCATATTAATATCAATACAACTATGGTAATGTCATGTTCATATATATAACACTAGCAATGTTCTATACTGCAGTTAGCGCCTTCCATACATACATATGGTTCTATATCGAAAGTCATATAACTAACTTAGGATGTATGACTACCAATGTTGTATAGTGAAGGTAGCTCATTGTTTACATTCTTATGGTTCAATGAAATTTATCTAAGCTTAATAATGGCAAATATGTTAAATTAAAAGCAATACTAAGTTCATGGTCATGTATATAACACTAGCAATGTTGTCACATGATGGTAGCTCATTCCTTACATACATATGGTTCAATTTCAGAAGTAATTTCTACTTAAACATGGCACCAATGTTATATTCAAAACAATACCACTATAGTAAGTTAATTTTACATATTTCTCACAATGAAAACTATCAGCATCTACCTTTATTAGTATCAGTATCAGTATGAGATTTATTTATTCCTGTGGATGCACAAGGCAAAGTACCATTTTTGAATACTGAACGGTCAAATTCTGTAACACATTTTCATATAGATACCTCTTCCAATGTTCTCTAATGCAGTTAGCTCATTCCTTACATACATATCGTTCAATAAAAGTTATCTAGGCTTAAACAAGGTACGTCTGTCATATTAAAATCAATACAACTATGGTAATGTCATGTTCATATATATAACACTAGCAATGTTCTATACTGCAGTTAGCTCATTCCTTACATACATATGGTCCAATGAAAGTTTAGATAATACTAGCCTTAAACTAGGTAAACTATCAACATCTACCTTTATTAGTGTTAGTGTTAGTGTTAGTAATATTAGTAGTGTTAGTGTTAGTATTAGTATTAGGCTTAAACAAGGTACGTCTGTCACATTAAAATCAATACATCTATGGTAATGTCATGTTCATATATATAACACTAGCAATATTGTCTAATGATGGTAGCTCATTGCTTCCATACATATGTTTATATATTGGATATAATTTCTACTTAAACATGGCACCAATGATATATTCAAAGCAACACAACTATGGTAAGTTCATTTTACATAACTTTTCTAATAATGAATACTATAAACATCTACCTTTATAAGTATTAGTATTAGTATTAGTATTAGTATTAGTATTAGTATTAGTATTAGTATTAGTATTAGTATTAGTATTAGTCTTTTTCTTAGTATTTGTATTAGTATTAGTATTAGTATTACTGTTAGTAGTGTTAGTAGTGTTAGTATTAGTATTATATTTATTTATTCTTGTGGATGCACTGATGTTCAGCTAACATTTTTGGATACTAAAGTTATCTCAAATTCTGTAACACACATACTTTGGATATATATATGACAAGCAATATAATGAGCTGTTAGCTCCTTCCTTACGTACATATGGTTATATATCGAAAGTCATATAACTAACTTAGGATTTATGACTACCAATGTTGTATAGTGCAGTTAGCTCATTCCTTACATTCTTATGGTTCACTGAAATTAATCTAGAATTAATCATGGCACATATGTAAAACTATGGTAAGTTCATGGTCATGTAAATAACACTAGCAATGTTGTCAAAGGACGGTAGCTCATTCCTTACATACATATGGTTCTATTTCAGAAGTAATTTCTACTTAAACATGGCACCAATGTTATATTCAAAGCAATACCACTATAGTAAGTTCATTTTACATATTTCTAACAATGAAAACTATCAGCATCTACCTTTATTAGTATCAGTATCAGTATCAGTATCAGAGTATCAGTATCAGATTTATTTATTCCTGTGGATGCAAAAGGCAAGGTACCATTATTGAATACTGAACATTCAAATTCTGTAACACACATTTTCATATATATAACTCTTGCAATGTTCTCTAATGCAGTTAGCTCATTCCTTACATACATATCGTTCAATGAAAGTTATCTAGGCTTAAACAAGGTACGTCTGTCATTAAAATCAATACATCTATGGTAATGTCATGTTCATATATATAACACTAGCAATGTTGTCTAATGATGGTAGCTCATTGCTTCCATACATATCTTTATATATTGGATGTAATTTCTACTTAAACATGGCACCAATGATATATTCAAAGCAATACAACTATGGTAAGTTTTTTTACATAACTTTTCTAATAATGAATACTATAAACATCTACCTTTATTAGTATTAGTATTAGTATTAGTATTATTGTTAGTCTTAGTCTTAGTGTTAGTCTTTTTCTTAGTATTTGTATTAGTATTAGTATTACTGTTAGTAGTGTTAGTAGGGTTAGTATTAGTATTATATTTATTTATTCTTGTGGATGCACTGATGTTCAGCTAACATGTTTGGATACTAAAGTTATCTCAAATTCTGTAACACACATACTTTGGATATATATACAATATAATGAGCTGTTAGCTCCTTCCTTACATATGGTTATATATCGAAAGTCATATAACTAACTTAGGATTTATGACTACCAATGTTGTATAGTGCAGTTAGCTCATTCCTTACATTCTTATGGTTCACTGAAATTAATCTAGGCTTAATCATGGCACATATGTAAAACTATGGTAAGTTCATGGTTATGTAAATACACTAGCAATGTTGTCAAATGACGGTAGCTCATTCCTTACATACATATGGTTCTATTTCAGAAGTAATTTCTACTTAAACATGGCACCAATGTTATATTAAAAACAATACAACTACAGTAAGTTCATTTTACATATTTCTTACAATGAAAACTATCAGCATCTACCTTTATTAGTATAGTATCAGTATCAGTATCAGTATCAGTATCAGTATCAGTATCAGTATCAGTATCAGTATCAGTATCAGTATCAGTACCAGTATCAGTATCAGTATCAGATTTATTTATTCATGTGGATGCACATGGCAAGCTAACATTTTTTAATACTGAACATTCAAATTCTGTAACACATTTTCATATAGGTACCTCTTGCAATGTTCTCTAATGCAGTTAGCTCATTCCTTACATACATATCATTCAATGAAAGTTATCTAGGCTTAAACAAGGTACGTCTGTCATATTAAAATCAATACAACTATGGTAATGTCATGTTCATATATATAACACTAGCAATGTTCTATACTGCAGTTAGCTCATTCCTTACGTACATATGGTCCAATGAAAGTTATCTAGCTTTAAACTAGGTAAACTATCAACATCTACCTTTATTAGTGTTAGTGTTAGTGTTAGTGTTAGTAATATTAGTAGTGTTAGTGTTAGTATTAGTATTAGGCTTAAACAAGGTACGTCTGTCACATTAAAATCAATACATCTATGGTAATGTCATGTTCATATATATAACACTAGCAATGTTGTCTAATGATGGTAGTTCATTGCTTCCATACATATGTTTATATATTGGATATAATTTCTACTTAAACATGGCACCAATGATATTCAAAGCAATACAACTATGGTAAGTTCATTTTACATAACTTTTCTAATAATGAATACTATAAACATCTACCTTTATAAGTATTAGTATTAGTATTAGTATTAGTATTAGTATTAGTATTAGTATTAGTATTAGTATTAGTATTAGTATTAGTATTAGTATTAGTATTAGTATTAGTATTAGTATTAGTATTAGTATTATTGTTAGTCTTAATCTTAGTCTTAGTCTTAGTCTCAGTCTTAGTCTTAGTCTTAGTCTTTTTCTTAGTATTTGTATTAGTATTAATGTTAGTAGTGTTAGTAGGGTTAGTATTAGTATTATATTTATTTATTCTTGTGGATGCACTGATGTTCAGCTAACATTTTTGGATACTAAAGTTATCTCAAATTCTGTAACACATACTTTGGATATATATACGACAAGCTGTTAGCTCCTTCCTTACATACATATGGTTATATATCGAAAGTCATATAACTAACAGTATTTATGACTACCAATGTTGTATAGTGCAGTTAGCTCATTCCTTACATTCTTATGGTTCACTGAAATTAATCTAGGCTTAATCATGGCACATATGTTAAACTATGGTAAGTTCATGGTTATGTAAATAACACTAGCAATGTTGTCAAATGACGGTAGCTCATTCCTTACATACATATGGTTCTATTTCAGAAGTAATTTCTACTTAAACATGGCACCAATGTTATATTCAAAGCAATACCACTATAGTAAGTTCATTTTACATATTTCTCACAATGAAAACTATCAGCATCTACCTTTATTAGTATCAGTATCAGTATCAGTATCAGTATCAGAGTATCAGTATCAGTATCAGATTTATATATTCCTGTGGATGCAAAAGGCAAGGTATCATTATTGAATACTGAACATTCAAATTCTGTAACACACATTTTCATATATATACCTCTTGCAATGTTCTCTAATGCAGTTAGCTCATTCCTTACATACATATCGTTCAATGAAAGTTATCTAGGCTTAAACAAGGTACGTCTGTCATATTAATATCAATACAACTATGGTAATGTCATGTTCATATATATAACACTAGCAATGTTCTATACTGCAGTTAGCGCCTTCCATACATACATATGGTTCTATATCGAAAGTCATATAACTAACTTAGGATGTATGACTACCAATGTTGTATAGTGAAGGTAGCTCATTGTTTACATTCTTATGGTTCAATGAAATTTATCTAAGCTTAATAATGGCAAATATGTTAAATTAAAAGCAATACTAAGTTCATGGTCATGTATATAACACTAGCAATGTTGTCACATGATGGTAGCTCATTCCTTACATACATATGGTTCAATTTCAGAAGTAATTTCTACTTAAACATGGCACCAATGTTATATTCAAAACAATACCACTATAGTAAGTTAATTTTACATATTTCTCACAATGAAAACTATCAGCATCTACCTTTATTAGTATCAGTATCAGTATGAGATTTATTTATTCCTGTGGATGCACAAGGCAAAGTACCATTTTTGAATACTGAACGGTCAAATTCTGTAACACATTTTCATATAGATACCTCTTCCAATGTTCTCTAATGCAGTTAGCTCATTCCTTACATACATATCGTTCAATAAAAGTTATCTAGGCTTAAACAAGGTACGTCTGTCATATTAAAATCAATACAACTATGGTAATGTCATGTTCATATATATAACACTAGCAATGTTCTATACTGCAGTTAGCTCATTCCTTACATACATATGGTCCAATGAAAGTTTAGATAATACTAGCCTTAAACTAGGTAAACTATCAACATCTACCTTTATTAGTGTTAGTGTTAGTGTTAGTAATATTAGTAGTGTTAGTGTTAGTATTAGTATTAGGCTTAAACAAGGTACGTCTGTCACATTAAAATCAATACATCTATGGTAATGTCATGTTCATATATATAACACTAGCAATATTGTCTAATGATGGTAGCTCATTGCTTCCATACATATGTTTATATATTGGATATAATTTCTACTTAAACATGGCACCAATGATATATTCAAAGCAACACAACTATGGTAAGTTCATTTTACATAACTTTTCTAATAATGAATACTATAAACATCTACCTTTATAAGTATTAGTATTAGTATTAGTATTAGTATTAGTATTAGTATTAGTATTAGTCTTTTTCTTAGTATTTGTATTAGTATTAGTATTAGTATTACTGTTAGTAGTGTTAGTAGTGTTAGTATTAGTATTATATTTATTTATTCTTGTGGATGCACTGATGTTCAGCTAACATTTTTGGATACTAAAGTTATCTCAAATTCTGTAACACACATACTTTGGATATATATACGACAAGCAATATAATGAGCTGTTAGCTCCTTCCTTACGTACATATGGTTATATATCGAAAGTCATATAACTAACTTAGGATTTATGACTACCAATGTTGTATAGTGCAGTTAGCTCATTCCTTACATTCTTATGGTTCACTGAAATTAATCTAGAATTAATCATGGCACATATGTAAAACTATGGTAAGTTCATGGTCATGTAAATAACACTAGCAATGTTGTCAAAGGACGGTAGCTCATTCCTTACATACATATGGTTCTATTTCAGAAGTAATTTCTACTTAAACATGGCACCAATGTTATATTCAAAGCAATACCACTATAGTAAGTTCATTTTACATATTTCTCACAATGAAAACTATCAGCATCTACCTTTATTAGTATCAGTATCAGTATCAGTATCAGAGTATCAGTATCAGATTTATTTATTCCTGTGGATGCAAAAGGCAAGGTACCATTATTGAATACTGAACATTCAAATTCTGTAACACACATTTTCATATATATAACTCTTGCAATGTTCTCTAATGCAGTTAGCTCATTCCTTACATACATATCGTTCAATGAAAGTTATCTAGGCTTAAACAAGGTACGTCTGTCATTAAAATCAATACATCTATGGTAATGTCATGTTCATATATATAACACTAGCAATGTTGTCTAATGATGGTAGCTCATTGCTTCCATACATATCTTTATATATTGGATGTAATTTCTACTTAAACATGGCACCAATGATATATTCAAAGCAATACAACTATGGTAAGTTTTTTTACATAACTTTTCTAATAATGAATACTATAAACATCTACCTTTATTAGTATTAGTATTAGTATTAGTATTAGTATTATTGTTAGTCTTAGTCTTAGTGTTAGTCTTTTTCTTAGTATTTGTATTAGTATTAGTATTACTGTTAGTAGTGTTAGTAGGGTTAGTATTAGTATTATATTTATTTATTCTTGTGGATGCACTGATGTTCAGCTAACATGTTTGGATACTAAAGTTATCTCAAATTCTGTAACACACATACTTTGGATATATATACAATATAATGAGCTGTTAGCTCCTTCCTTACATATGGTTATATATCGAAAGTCATATAACTAACTTAGGATTTATGACTACCAATGTTGTATAGTGCAGTTAGCTCATTCCTTACATTCTTATGGTTCACTGAAATTAATCTAGGCTTAATCATGGCACATATGTAAAACTATGGTAAGTTCATGGTTATGTAAATACACTAGCAATGTTGTCAAATGACGGTAGCTCATTCCTTACATACATATGGTTCTATTTCAGAAGTAATTTCTACTTAAACATGGCACCAATGTTATATTAAAAACAATACAACTACAGTAAGTTCATTTTACATATTTCTTACAATGAAAACTATCAGCATCTACCTTTATTAGTATAGTATCAGTATCAGTATCAGTATCAGTATCAGTATCAGTATCAGTATCAGTATCAGTATCAGTATCAGTATCAGTACCAGTATCAGTATCAGTATCAGATTTATTTATTCATGTGGATGCACATGGCAAGCTAACATTTTTTAATACTGAACATTCAAATTCTGTAACACATTTTCATATAGGTACCTCTTGCAATGTTCTCTAATGCAGTTAGCTCATTCCTTACATACATATCATTCAATGAAAGTTATCTAGGCTTAAACAAGGTACGTCTGTCATATTAAAATCAATACAACTATGGTAATGTCATGTTCATATATATAACACTAGCAATGTTCTATACTGCAGTTAGCTCATTCCTTACGTACATATGGTCCAATGAAAGTTATCTAGCTTTAAACTAGGTAAACTATCAACATCTACCTTTATTAGTGTTAGTGTTAGTGTTAGTGTTAGTGTTAGTAATATTAGTAGTGTTAGTGTTAGTATTAGTATTAGGCTTAAACAAGGTACGTCTGTCACATTAAAATCAATACATCTATGGTAATGTCATGTTCATATATATAACACTAGCAATGTTGTCTAATGATGGTAGCTCATTGCTTCCATACATATGTTTATATATTGGATATAATTTCTACTTAAACATGGCACCAATGATATTCAAAGCAATACAACTATGGTAAGTTCATTTTACATAACTTTTCTAATAATGAATACTATAAACATCTACCTTTATAAGTATTAGTATTAGTATTAGTATTAGTATTAGTATTAGTATTAGTATTAGTATTATTGTTAGTCTTAATCTTAGTCTTAGTCTTAGTCTCAGTCTTAGTCTTAGTCTTAGTCTTTTTCTTAGTATTTGTATTAGTATTAATGTTAGTAGTGTTAGTAGGGTTAGTATTAGTATTATATTTATTTATTCTTGTGGATGCACTGATGTTCAGCTAACATTTTTGGATACTAAAGTTATCTCAAATTCTGTAACACATACTTTGGATATATATACGACAAGCTGTTAGCTCCTTCCTTACATACATATGGTTATATATCGAAAGTCATATAACTAACAGTATTTATGACTACCAATGTTGTATAGTGCAGTTAGCTCATTCCTTACATTCTTATGGTTCACTGAAATTAATCTAGGCTTAATCATGGCACATATGTAAAACTATGGTAAGTTCATGGTTATGTAAATACACTAGCAATGTTGTCAAATGACGGTAGCTCATTCCTTACATACATATGGTTCTATTTCAGAAGTAATTTCTACTTAAACATGGCACCAATGTTATATTAA